>NC_045561.1:76446786-76748718 GCF_009819795.1 Aythya fuligula | reverse complement strand
TTCAATCTGTATTTCCTACATCAACACCATTATTTGTGATGGAGTGAAAGTATTGGATAACCTGGGAGTTAATATTTGTACAATGGGGTGAAATTCATTGCATATAATTTTATATATATACAATACACACAGCTACACCTGCCTTAGTCACTCTCCCCTTGTGGAAAATGGAAGGAAATAAACACTTCTAAAGTTCAAGTCATCTAATTTATTTCAGGCATAAGACTTCTGGATGAAAGGAGTCATTCTGAAAAGTGAGTGGAGTTAGCACACTGCCCAGTACTAATTTAGCCTTGAGGTCTACTGCCCATGGCATAATCTAATATGCCTGCCATCTTCTCTCACATAGGAGAGATTGTTGTCAAAGGTGCCTAGTAACATTTTAGATGCCCTATGCCATCTCTGGAGGCATGGCAGGTATGGATTGAATCCTACAGGATGCTATTCTGGAAAGACAGCTGAGGCCAAGTGGGATCCATTAAGGCATCTAAAATGACTAGAAAATAAAATAATCCTTTCATTTTTATTTCAGTTTATTCTGCTTTTGAAAGATTTAATATGTCTACCATCAGTTTCTCTTCTAATTTTGTTCATCTTCCCTAGCCAAGGGTGTTTTCTCTTCCTCTCATTGTTTTTGTTCTGCTTTACACTTGCCTGGTTCTGCATCTTCCCTGAATTATGGCTGAGAGATATACTTTATACCAGAGCTCTTACTGATGTTGGACAGAACAGAAGGATGCCTTTATAAATTTTACAATCTGAAATTCACCTTAGAAGTCTAGTGTGCTGTTTTCCTCTTTCTTTCTCTTTCTCCCTCCCTCCTTTCCTTCCTTCCTTCCTTCCTTCCTTCCTTCCTTCCTTCCTTCCTTCCTTCCTTCCTTCCTTCCTTCCTTCCTTCCTTCCTTCCTTCCTTCCTTCCTTCCTTCTTCTTTTTCTTTCTTTCTTTCTTTCTTTCTTTCTTTCTTTCTTTCTTTCTTTCTTTCTTTCTTTCTTTCTTTCTTTCTTTCTTTCTTTCTTTCTTTCTTTCTTTCTTTCTTTCTTTCTTTTCTCTCTTTCTCTCTTTCTCTCTTTCTCTCTTTCTCTCTTTCTCTTTCTCTCTTTCTCTCTCTCTTTCTCTCTCTCTTTCTCTCTTTCTTTCTCTCTTTCTTTCTTTCTCTCTTTCTTTCTCTCTTTCTTTTTTTCTTTCTTTCTTTCTTTCTTTCTTTCTTTCTTTCTTTCTTTCTTTCTTTCTTTCTTTCTTTCTTTCTTTCTTTCTTTCTTTCTTTCTTTCTTTCTTTCTTTCTTTCTTTCTTTCTTTCTTTCTTTCTTTCTTTCTTTCTGCAAAAGCACAATGTTGTTAATTCATGTTTAGCTTGCAATTCTTTAAAACCTTATAGCCAGTTTCAGCAGGACTTCTACTTAGCCACTGACCTACTATTTTCTTTTTCACAAAAATATTATTTTTGCTGTTTGATCATTTTAATTGCTTTTTGTCATCTAATATGACTGCAATCCCTTCCAGCTTTGTGTTGTTGGTATTTGCAGTAGCTATACTCTATATTCCGTCATTCAGATGGTTAATTTAAAAGCTGGACCTACTGCATCCCTGGAAGACCCTTGTAGAACTTCAGCCATTACATCTTTCTAGTTTCATAGTGTCCCACTAGAAAATATATATGAATGGTTATCTGCTGATGCTTTTCCATTCTATAGACATTTCATCTAGATTATGTTTGGTAAGAACAAGTACGAAACAGAGCCTTTGCTGAAGTCAGTTATTACATTTCCCTGTGTCCTGGTTTTGTCTGCCTGCTGGGTTAAACCACAACACCCTAAAAGGAAATTAGAATGGGTTGAAACAACATGTTCTTAACAAACTCCTGCTCTCCTTTTTTTATAGGTTTTGAATTATAAATGATCTTTTATTTATTTATTTTTTTAATTATTATTATTAATAATATTTTTTGTTCATGAAACAGAACGGAAGTTAAGTTAGCTTCACACTTTAGGCACTATTTTTTATTTTCTAAGCTTCTGATGCCTCCCCATGCCTCCAGAAGTTCTTGGGCATAACTAATATCATACTGCAACAGTCTCCTCTGCTGGCATTTTAGAATAAACTCTGTTAAGGCCAAGCAGATCTGAAAACATCTAACTTACATTAACATTATTTTGAAGCTATCCTCCACCCCTTCCCCCCCCCTCCTTTTTTTTTTTTTTTTTCTTCCTATTTCTTATTCTGGGGATTGTAAGCTTTGCCTTTTCTTGCCTTATCTACCAGATCTTTTTGATCTGTGATGTCTTTGATCTGATACAGACTTCATCAGGAGTCATTCTCGAGCGGTATTGCTAACCTTGACATTTTCTTCTTACAATTTCAAATGAGAAATATTACCTTTACATTCTTCAGTTTTCTGACATTTCCTTTGTTTCTACTGCCTATTTATAAGCTTCTGAGTTAAGAGTCTGTCTTGCTAGAGGTTTACTGTTCAGTGCCCATAACAGAGACTTTAATGAGTCCTTGTTGCTGGGGGTCCTCCACATTTACTTTTGTAGAAAGCAGAAACTCATCTCTTTCAGGCTGTTTACATGCACATGCAAATGAGAATCTGAAGAAGAAATGTTTAGATTTTCAGCTGGTCTTTCTGAGAGAGGATTGGAGAAATTTATTTTACTTCATGAGAGCATCTTGATTATATATGGTGGCTTTAGTCATTCACTGTGCTGGCAGCAGGACAGCAGGGAGCAAATAGCAATAATGAGAGAATGAGATATAAAGGCAGGAAAATCATTTACCAGTTAAAATATATATTTTGAGTATTTATTTGGGTATTGAGAAACACAGACAGAAAAGAAAGACACTTAAAATACCCATCCTGCCCCATTCTCAGTTTCTCCTTCAGTCACTGCTCTCCTCCCCTCTGTTACTGCTTCAGTGAGGCAATAGGCAGTGCAGGAGGCATCTGATGTCAGGACATAGTGGTTTCTCTCTTCTGCTCCTTCCTTCTTATACTTTTCCTACACTCAGACATGGGTCTCCTATGGGCTGCAGTTGCTTCAGTAGTATCTGCTCTGCCATGGAGCACCTTGTCTTTTTCCTTCTCCCCTCCTGACCTGCTCCATGTGCTGTTTCCCCCACTCCCTTCCACATCTTTTGGTTCCCCCATTCTCACTGTGTTCCCTCATTCTTCTCCAGTATTTTCTGCTCTTTTCAAAATACTGTTTTCCTAGAGATGCCACCAGCTTGGCTGATGGGTTCAGCTGTGTCCTGTGGTAGATCCATTGGAACCACCTGAAACTGGCTGAGTCCAGCACAGGCAGCCTCTGGACTTTTCTCACAGAGACTAGTGCTGTGGCCACCCCACTATCTGAACCTTAACACCTACACCCAATATGGTAAATTATACCCTGATGAACCCATCTGACAATGCAACTGTATACAGCTCAGTGAGTTCAACACTGTCCCACATAGTGAAGTGTCTTTTCACAGAAGCTCTTTTCTGCTTTCAGCAACACCCATTTCAGGCAATTGTACCTCTTTGGGTTGAGTTCACGGCATTGTTCTGAAAAATCCTACTACACAGAGTTTTTAGAGAGACTTGGTTTTCCACTCAGTTTTGAAGTATTGTGGTTTTGTTGTTTTCATGGAGGGCATTGTGACCTTCATTGGTTTAGCTCTGTTCATATGCAATAAGCTAGGATCACTTTGCTCAGGAGGAGAAAGGGTGAGAGAGGATGCTTGTGTTGGCCGTAAAGGCACCAGGGCAGTAAATATTAAGAAGGGGGGAAGAAATGTGTAAGATAAGTGTTAAAGTTTGTGGTGAAGCATGTAAGTGTTAATCAGCCACAAATACACTCAGTGAGGAATTGAGAAGGAGGCCTTCAACCGTCAGAGCCTGATGCTCTGCAATAACCTGGTAGTACAAGTAATGCAGACAAAAAGCCACACTGCTTCAGATTGCATTTCTGAAAAGAAAAATATCGCAGAGTGCAATAGCAGATGTTTGGACCCTAGGGGTTCCTTTCCCAGCTTTGTCTTTTACTGTCTTAAAAAGACTAGGAGTTAAAAGAGCATCCCAAATCTCTTTTTGCATAAACTGAAGTTTTCACATTCAATTAATATAAAGACTGTCTGGATAACTCCTTTCCAATACAAGTTTATTTTGTTTTGAATTTTCAGTTCTGTCATCATGCTCTTTTAGGTTTTCTTAATGAGTAGTTGTGGAATTTCTGTGTAGAACTTGTTTTTGTGCAGAAAGTTCCTGATCATGCAAGCTGATGACCTTTGCTTGGTTTGGGCTGTGAAGCCCTGAATGGGATTTCATGTAGTGTTTACAAGATGCAGCTTTTGGTTGCTCAATAAACTGACCATCACATTTCACTGCATATTGGTGTGCCTCTAGCCAATCCTCTGAGGTAGACTGGGCTAAACCTGGCTGTTATAAACCATAGAAACTGCTTTCCTACTCATATTGAGAAGACTGCTTCCAGTGGCAACTTAAATGTGTCAGAAGCAAGAACAAAGTAAACCTAGCTATGTCTTTGAAAGTCATATGTGAAGAGTTAGTATTTTGGCTGCTGTTGTCAGAGCTGAAAGAGTGGAAACAACCTAAAAGTCCTGAAGACTGAGGCATTAGTATACTCACTTAGATCCAGGAAAGCTAAATTATTTCATCCATTTGCCAGATCCTTAGTATAGCTACACAGAGGAAATGGCCAATATTCTGCTAAATTATACTAATTTCTTGCACTATGAGTAGTAGAAGATGCAGAATTATGTTTCAATTTATCCCAAGTTTGACTTGCATTTGTTTAGGTCAATAACAGGAAGAACTTAATGGTTGATAAATTAGGTTTCATATATCCCAGAACCCTAGACCAACAAATTATAATTTCTCAGGTGAATACCTACTGAGTTTTGTTTCGGAGTGTAGACCTCACTCAGAGGAAACCCTCAACATAGAAACAGTGTATTGATGTTAAAATCGTTCTGGTCACTCTTTTATGGTGCATAGCTTTACTTTGTAAGCACTGGCCATAATTTACTTCATCTTAGAGCTACATGGCCTTTTCAAATCCCATTTGTTTAGCTGTCTGCCTCCTTCCAAGCCAAAAGGGCTGCATTTCATTGCTGAATATTTTCCCATTTGAAAAAAAAATAATAAAAAAAAGGGATCATTCACGCTGAGGAACATTGTAAATATAAAAGTACTTTCATGACAGCTAGTTGGCTGTGATGAGAAGCTAAACAAAAACATTTGAATACAAAGTACTCTCAGTGACATAATTTCCTTTCAGTATTTTTTGGAAAGATTTTATGAGGACAAAACTAATTTTTGCGGTCAATTATATGCTTTTATTTTAAGTCTAACTGGATACAGAAGTCATTCTGTCTGATTCTTCCCAGACCTTGGCAAGAACAAGCTTACTGGTTACAAATTTTCAGAGGGGCAAAAAAATCTAGCGAAGTGAAAACAAAATGCTGTACTTATATACTGAGTACAGTGGATTATCAATAAATAAAATAAAGAAACCCTCCTTCTTGGGGCAAAATATGGAAAAACATACTTTGTGTGTGATTCATATTTCTTTGCTCCTGTCTCTTCACTGACTTCAATGGAGTTTAGCAGATCAGTGTGCAATAGTGTGACTCATGGTGTGTCCCACTTTCGTACAAGAAAAAGTTGTAATATACAGATTTCTTCCAACAGTACCTACTGTCTTCCCAGTCTTGCTTCTTTTCCTGACTCCTCTAATTATCCAGTAAGTAACTCATTTTCCTCCTTCCGAAGGTAACAATAACCCATAATAAATTATATCCCTCAAAATAAGATTGACAGCTTCTTTCAGTTTTTCTGGACCTTTGTCAGGGCTATTTGTAGTAAACTTTTCTCTCACAGTAATCTCCAAACAGCATTAAAATTATAATTAACAACAACAAAAATCCACAGTTTCTTTGCAGGATCTCCATAGTTTGGTCTTTCAAGCATCCTTCTAAAAGGGTTTCCAGCCATTTGGTTCTGGTTTCTATACTCCCCCACATGAAGATCACTCTTAACCTGATTCATGGTTGCCACTGTTGGCAAAGATGACCTTTATTTGTGGATTGTCCCTACTGTGAACAGAGAAATTGCACTTTGTCTGATATTTCTCAGCCATGGACAGTTGTGCATGGTGGGGTTAACAGAGCTCTGAGGACAGTGCTTGGTTTGGTTTCATTCTGGCTCACCTGATCCAGTACAAGGTTCAAAACTGAAGAAGCAGTAACAACAACAACAAAACCTACCAACAACAAAAACAACCACCAACAAACCAACAAGTCTATCACCTGGGTTATAGAAGCAGCTCTGAAAAAGCAGGCACACTGTGACTTGTGTTCTTTTTCTGAGCTCTGCTATTTAGATCACTGCCCTTTTAAGAGCTATGTGGGATGAAAATCACATTTAGGACCATTTTTCTGAAGTCTTTTTGCAAGATGCATTACTTTCAGGAGTAAGGGTGTTAAGTAAGAACAATGATGATGATGATAAATGTGGTGAACTAAGAAACAGTGAAGCGTCATTATTAGAGAAATAAAAATAAGATCCCATACCCTCCTAGTGCATTGCTGGGTCCTTTATTGCAAACCCCACAACACAACTCAAACTCTACACCTGGTCAATCTGGTCACTGGAGAGAACAGTTTCATGGGGAGAGGGTTGTCCATGCAATCACTATGTGTGGTGTCAGGGTCTACTTGACTTTTTCTAGTTTATTCAGCTTATTCTATTAGGCTACTGGGGAAACTTTCACTGATTTCTGTGACCAGGTTCTATGTCAGGAGATGTAAATAGCCACAGAAAGAAAATGTTTATGCTTGACCGAATTAAAACTTTACACAATGGGTCATTGAAAAGGCTGAAATATAAAGCTACTTGTATTCTGTTCTTACTCATAAAACTAAAAATGCCAGTCCAGACTCTCAGGACACTGAACAACTATGCAGCAGCAACAGCAGCAGCTGTGTATTAAAGAACATTAGGGAAAGCAGTTAGACAGGGATTTCTTCCTATATTCAGTCTTGTTCCCTGTCACCTTCTGTTCCTTCTTATATAAGGATTGTCTAATCTTCATCCTGAAGTGTTAGTGCTTTTATTAAAGTTTTATGCTGACAGATCTCAAGAGTTATTGGATAAATCAGCAAGACATATGTACAGTTAATTAGAAATGAATGTGATATTACATCAAAAGGCTTCAACTGTTAAGTTTTAAATGGTTATAATTAACTTGCTCTTTGATTTTGAGCTGGATTGACTAAAGAGACAATGAAGGTCAATTTCCGTTCACTTGAAAAAATAATAAAAAAAAAAGAATAGCCATTAATTAAAAAAAACCCCGAACCTTCAATCGTGAATCCTTTCAGTTATGCAGTATTTCCTTGATGTGAAGGCAAGCCAATGAAAATCCTCTTAATTGGCTCTCCTATTATCCTTTATTATAAAAATATAGAGTCCAATTCACTTGATCTGGGAAAGAAATTAGAGAATCAAGTCAATTTTATTAGCTCTGTGCAGAGTTTGATTTGATTTTAAGACTCCCAAGCTAAGGAAGATTTTTGTTTTTTATATAGTGCTTTCTCCAATGAAAATACATAATAAACTTTTAAGGATTTGCCATTACAGTTACTGAAATTAAAAATTGATGATTTTTCAAAACATTACTATTTTATTATTATTTTTTATTTATTAATTTATCTAATTTATCCAAATAAATATATAAAATAGGTTTTTTTTTTTTTTTAATATGTAGATAAAATTTGAACATCTCCAGTGTCAAAAGTCCACCTTACATGCGTAAAATCCAGTTATTTCTTATAGTGGTAATAGGAAGCCTGGCTTTTTGCATTTACCCATCTCTTTTGGATACATTTATTCCCAGAGAAGTAGCCACGTTGGTTTGAGATTTGCTCACTGTTTTGTTTAATCCTAAGGGGATGCCATTAGCTCCTTCCATATCACATGAAAAGGGCACATGCAACCCATAATCACATAATTAGGACAAATACAAACACAATTATCCCTCAACAACGTAGTAGAAGGAAAATACAATGCAAACACTAAAATCCTGACTGAATGCTTATCACAGTTTGTGGTTGGTTTTGGATCTGGCAGAAGTTTGCCTGTGCAACCTTCTCAGTTATTCCTGCTCTCCTAGTAATGCAACAGCCTGAGCAGCTCTGTGGGTGGCAGTGAGAATGAAATCAGCAGCACAGGCTGACTGCCCATGCCATGGATATTTTTAAGACCCTCTCCTCTAAAACAGCACCAGTAAAAGTTTATTCTTTCTGTGACAGGAAACGTCTGCACTCCTGCCGCTACTATCAAAGGTAAAAATAAAGGAAATGGAGCCTATAGTTTGTGGCATATAATGAAATCCAAGTCCCACAGAGCAAATTATGCTGTATATAGTGCCTATCATCTAGGAGGATTATATGATATCACAAGATACTTGGAGAATTCCAGTGCCAACCTTGTGTTTTATTTTCATGAACAGATTTCCCAGGGCTTGAAGGAATTTTTATCTTAGATTTTGGTGTTGTGGGGAGGTGACTGAATGATGCAGTTTATAAGAAAATGCTTGCATAATATTAACAGAAGTATTAACATTTTTGGGTGTAGTCTATACATCATTAAAGTGAAGGTACTACCAAAGAAATGTTTAAGGACCTAGAACAACACTGTGCAGCATTTTAGGATAGCTATTCCACAATACTATTGTGAAGGAAACAAAATTTAGGAATACATAATATCAGTCATCCAAATTTGAATTTTGCCAGGGTACTAGGTTTGATGTCTATGCAGTGAGACATTTTTAAGGGCACTATCAAAAATCGTTTCAGTTCTGTGCCTCATCCTCTAGGCAGCCCTTTGCCTGAAAAGCACATTCTTAGTTTCTCTAGTATGTAAGAAAAGAATGCAATGATTTCACCAATGTTTCCTTTGACTGTCCTATTTCAGTTCTGAGATCTGATAAGAAAAATATCCGAGCTAATATAGCCACTGTTTTTTATAACTACTTTTTTTTTTTTTCCCATTTAATTTTCTCATGTTTAAAAGGTGAGCTCATTGCACCTGCGTTGCAATTACACCTTTATTTGACTGTTTTGTAGCTACAGACTGAGATTTCTGCCGAGATCCTTATTTAGATATCCACTTTGTATCTCAGAACTAAGCAGTGGGAAAACTTGAGCATTCAGTACTATTAATGCTGAACCTGTGGGTTTTCTGGATTCAGACCTGAATCTGAATGAGAGCTCAGTGACGGTGGCCAAGTCTTATAGCATAGCTGTGAGGCTGGAAAGACCTGTTAAATATCAAACCATTCCCATCATTATCATAGCAGTGCACCCTCTGAGGGTGCACTGAATGAGATGAGACTGAAGACTCTCCAGCAGTGGACTTTTTATGGTAGATCTTGAGTAAAGTTTTGATTTTCAGCTGTGTGACATAAGATTTGCTTTGAATCTTACCAAGAATGCCACAAAGCAAGGGTTGTAAAGCTCTCCAACTGGGTAGGCTTGGTGTGCAAGTATGTGAACGAATATCTTGCGTTCATAAGAGGCAAATATATTTGCTTTGGAAATATATAGTGTCATTTCCCTCCCTCCCCCCCATTTTTTTTTTTTTTTAATTTTCTCCAGACAAGGCGACAAGTTTCTTCCTAAGAAAATGCTATGCAGTACTTGGCAGGTGGGAAAGGCCCTTAGGAAATATATCTTCAAATTGTGCTAGCCTGCACATATTTGACTCTACATGTTTTCCTAGGATGGCCAGGACTGGAAGGGGAAGGCTTTAGGCAGTGTATTTGCATGCTTAACAGAGCAATAAATCAGAATATTTGCAAGAGTTTCTAAATCAGCCCCATTCTATTACACCTTTTCTACTTTCTCTCTGGAAATCTCAACTGGAAGCTGGGGTTTTCAAAAGGATAGCAAATAAAATTATATGATGTCAGTAATTTGTTTAACAGGCAAAAGAAATTTTATGGATAAGGATTAACTGTGCTTAACCCTTCATTTAAAATATGCTAGCTACTTAAGGGGGTTTTAACTTTGCACAATTCTCCCCCTTTTTGTATGTAGATGGAAATTTGTACAGCATCCTTTTGAATTCTTCTGTCATGCTATATGTGTGTATGGTGTATATTTATCTATATTAATAACGATAACCATTTTGAAATGTAAATAGCTATGAATGTAAGAATCTGTCATGATCTGTTCATATTTTAGACAAGTTTAAGCTCTTTCACTTATTTTCTCAGTAGTTTAGTATATTTCAAAATATTATATTTTAAAATGTATTGTTTCAATACACCACTTTAAAATCTGAGGTAGTTGAAAATGACAGTGAATTACAGAGAGTACTTTGCAGTCATCTGGTGATCTACATTTTTTAGAAGAAAAAAAATGAAGAAATTTTTTTTAACTTGTACCCATGTTACAAAGAATAATTTGGATTGTGAACTGTGCTGCAGTTTTAAAATCTGATGAATTCTTTAGGATCTGTGCCTCTTGTGTATCTTTTTTTTTTTTTTTTTTTTTTTTTTTTTTGCATTCCTCACTCTGTATTAACTGGACAGTAATTATAACATGCTTTTTTTTTTTTTTTTTTTTTTTTTTTTTTTTTTTCTGGTCTTCTTTCAAGTATATAACACACTGTGTAGCAAAAGCTTTTCAATGTTATTTGTAGAATGAGGAGGTTGGCTATAAAGCTCATTACACAGAGCTTACTTTCTGAAATAAGGGAGTGAACAAGGTAAGGGCTAAACTCTCACTTAAACTCAAATTCTTTAGGCTTAAGCTCATTCCTAAATGATAGAAGTCAAAAAGAGGCAAGCCTTATGTAAACTGAAATGAGTGTTTGCATTGCCTTTTGTATCAGTTTAACTAAATTAAATGCAAAACTTAAATAAAAGCATAAAACTTTCCATGTAGACAACTCTTGGCTGACTATTCTGTTGGCCAAATATGCTAGCAGATATTTACTACTTTTTCTTATTGTTATCCGTAATTTGTTGCATATTGTGTAAATTCAATTTATACTTATATTTCATATAAATAGCTTTTGTGGTCTAGCATGGCATATACAAAGCAATATGCATACTGAAATAGATTATCCATGTGTGGCTAATTGCAAGAGAGTGCGACACATATATATCACTGTGTGCTCTTGTAATTAAAAATATGAACACAATGCATAAGTAACATGATTAAGGACATATTCAACATTAACTTTGATTTTACATCTTTTGTGTTCTTTGTTGTGTCCTCTTAATGTTTTCTAATTGTTGCAGTCTGTTAAATATTTCAAAGACAATTCACTTAGGCAAGTTGTTAATCGTATAGAAAATTATGGAAACAATTTTTACTGGTCTTCTATGTAAGTAAAAGCTTAGCAGCAGTGATATGGGACACAATCTGAGAACATTTTTGCAGGTGTTGCAATTATATACCTGCAAGCCACTCAGGAACTCCATAATTCCAGTCTGGAAGTGATAATTCAATGTTTCTCTGATTGTTTCAATTAATACATTTTACTTGTTCATTTTATTATGTGTCATTCTGGTTCTCTGGATTGGACTTTACTTTTTTTTCACAGTGCTTTTAAATTGCCTATTACCCAAGAACATAAATGCTTAAGAAGATGATAAAGAAGAATTTCTACCTTGGAGTTTATCAAAGACAGTGTTATTTGATATTCCTGCAGACTAGATCTATCTGATCAATACATACAGAATTGCAAGCAGAATTTTGAAAATAGTTGATATCAGTTATCACAGTCGCATTACAGGAGAAAGATCAAAGACTGAGTGAACAGAATGTCATGGCTGCTGTTACTACATTCCTCTTAACAGCTTCCTATTTTCTAATACCTGCAGTAACAGGAAAAAAAATAAGTTAAAGAACAAGAAAAATCCACCAATTTATTGTGAAATATCTGTGATGATGTTTTCTGTTGCAGTGAAGTGTTTTAGCTGTGCATAGTTCATGACCTTTAGCAAATCTGAACTATAAAGTAATGTGAAGATTAACCCTTGATTTACTTTTCATTAGATTAAAACCACGGTGATGGAGACCAGTGGTGAAATTTGGTCACTAAGAATATTCATTCAGTATTCATAACAACCTTCTCCTTCCCCACTCCCACCCCCCCCAAAAAAAAAATATCTTTTTTTTTTTTTTTTTCTGAAATATATTTGGATAGTGAATTGCTGTCTCTACAGTGGAGAGTCCTCTGTGGGAGTTTTGGCAGCCTGTGGTATGTGTCAGTCCTCTCAGCCGAGCCAACTTTAGATGCTCATTTAGCTGAAAAGTCCGTTCTGGAGTCATAGAGCATCTTTCTATTCTGGGAAGCTCCCAGAACAGGAAAAGGAATAACGTGCATTCTCCCAGTCCCAGCTGTATTCCTAGACCTACTTGTATATCACTACCTCCTCCTCTTGGCCTCTCCCGTCCTTTCCCTATATGGGGAAGACCTGCAGATAAAGTATGGAAGCATGGCCTCTTTTAGGTGTGCAGCTGGCAGAGAAAGTATAGATATTAACCCTAAATATCTCATGATAGGAAGGTTTAATGCATGTATGACCTGCAGGACAATGCAGGAAGCCTTCACCTTTGCTATCTTATGAAGGTCCACTTTGCTTTTGTCTAAGGTGATGATTTCTCAATGGCTAATTAGATGTGCAGGACTGATAGATGACAGATTGCACACCTTCTGAAAAAAAAAAAAAAAAAAAAAAAGGAAAAAAATATTTGGCAGATAATTTTTGCTACAGATGCAACTGCTAAAGTCATCAACTGCCCATCACATAAGACTCTGGCACTTGGAAAATTTTCTTAGACTACATGTCAGTCTGAAGATGTGTATGCATGTGTAGAAAATGCCATCAAAATATTTTACTACTATTGAGAATATGGTTGGGGAAAAGACATTTAATGAAGTGAAAAAAGTCTCTGCTTACCCTCTGTTCAGATATGCAGCACTCCAAAATCTCTAAGTTTATGTAGTCACTGACTGCATCTCTTTGCTTGTTGGGGCAAAGAGTATGTCTCAAAGTCTGACAGCCTGGGCTTGAGAAAGTGAACCCAGCCTTACAAGGGATCCTGCTCTCACATGGTTTCTGCTCTTATGCTTGGAGCCTTGCTCCTTCTACCACTATGGCAAAGATCAAGGCCTGTTGTCTGCACAGGAAGGATGAATAGGAGTTGTTGATGTGTCTGGATGAGCAGAGGCTGGAATAGGTTCAACTTCACATGGTGAAGGTCTTGGGAGAAATAATTTCAAACTTTCCAAGGTACATGTAGTCTCCAAATCCATTGCTGTAACCTTGGCTGTTATCTCCTCCTGCAACAGCACGAAATTTTACAAGGCAGAAAGCTCAAGTCTCTTGAGTAGTGTCCCAAGAAGACACATGTTTGGTGACACAAACAAAACAAGCACAAAAACAGTCTGAGACAAAAAAACAGAGAGAAAAGGAACAAAAACCTATACCCTACCAAGAGGTTCACTGTTAGGGCATAAAAACACTACGTACTAATGTTCTTAATTATATTGTATAAATATTTCTTCATTAAACGAAAGTTTGCTTTGGGACAGAAAAGGATTCCCCCAGCTGGTTCATACATCAAGGAGATGGAAACTGTGGCTGTGCAGACACACTTGGGAAATCTGCAGAAGGACATTACCTGATTTAAATGCAAAAGGGGAAAAAATGTTATGTAGGGGAGAGAGAGAGAAGAGATAAAACTGATTGAACTAGACAAAAGCCTGATTAATGAGAAGAGAGGAACAAAACTGCCTCAGACTGGCTGGGAGCCAGAGAAAAAAGGGCAAGTAAGATAGCAGATGAGGCATATTTTTGTGAAGATGCTGGATTTGAGAGTCTGGGGAGAGGTGTCTGTAAATGGAAGCCTGAAATCTGAAAGATGACCTTCAGGCCAGAAGGCAAATTTTTTGGAACAAGGTGACCAAGCAAGTCTTAGAGCCAGAGAGGCTGTGACTAGCAAGGCAAAGTGACAGGAACTGGGAAACCTGAGGAAGCTGAAGCAGAAACTTCACAGATGCTTCAGATTGTGCCTCAAAGAGCTGGTTAGTGGTGGTTGTCTGTGGGGAAAAGAGAAAGGTTCCAGTCCTTCAGGACGCACATGTGGCTCTGATTATGGAGCTGCATGCTGGAATTCTGGCTGGTTTCTTTTCGGCTTTTGTTTGTGGTGTGTTGTTTTTCTTTTCTTTTAATCTAGGGCATTACACAAAAATAAACTGTCAAAAAACATTATTAAAGTTGCAGTTTCCACTAGCTCAGGAGTCTGTGTAACATGAATCTCTGTAACATGAGGCTCAATGGCACCATACATATGAAATTACAGTGTCCTCATACAAGTAGGTTGGTAAAGCTTTCCCAGGACAGCAATTTCTATTATCACTTGCTTCAAAAGGGTACCTGGAACCAAATAAAATCTTGGTTATCACTTTTGCATAAATGTGTATACATATATTCATACATATACACACGCACATATATATATGTACAGAAAGGAGAAGTATATCATGATACAGGATATATAATTTTTTTTCACCTACATCATATATGATATAATGGGGTTTGCATTTGTTTAGATTGAGGGCTGGTCTATCCTGACAAACAGCATCTACCCTTTGACAACGGCTGTAGCAGACACCTATGGAAGAATAACGAAGTACACAGTCATATCATGCAGGCTCCCTCCTTTCCAGTTTTCAGGTTCTACTGATCTCTGGCTTGGAGATTTCTGGTTTAGTGTTTAATAGGCCTTGATGGATTTTCTTCCCAACCACCATATCTTGTGACAATGAAGTTCACAGTTTTATATATTGTCAGAGAAAGGATCTTCCTTTACTTGTTTGTACCTGCTGCTTGATGTTCACTAGTACTTCTCATATTAGTCATACTGAAAAATTGTTCTATGTTCACTATATTCTTGCCATGCTTCAGGACAATTCAGATGTTTATCATATCTGTGTCGCCCTCACCTCTTTTTCAGGCTGAAAAGCCCAAGCCAATGTACCTGTTTAGTACACCTTTGATTGTACTAGTCACTGTGACGTAGTATAATCTTACTCAGAAATAAATAATGTATATTTGAGTTAAAGCAGGTAGCCTAAAAAAATCCCTATAAATTCTGCCCCAAATCCTTTTCTCTGTATATGCCACACAGATACCAGAACACAATTGCTGGGATGTTTGAAATGGTTTGTAAACTTTTTGTAAGATGCTGTTTCAGTTTATTTCACCAAAGTCTTTGTTAGTGTGACTCGAAATATAAAAGTTTGAAGGGAAAAATATACCCTCCTTCTCCTTCCTTTTATATAACTCAGAATAATTCATTAATATCTGGAAATGTGACAGCTTTGAAATATGATATAAGAAAACTTCTTGGTCCACATGCAAGAAATCCAGGAATGTTTCTTTACAAGTGGGGTAAGCTATGCCTACAAAGGAAAAAGCTAATAGATTTTAAGCCATGACCCTTTCATATACAGAAAAATTATAGTCATCATACTTCATCATTTAAAACAATAACAGTGACAAAACCTACAATAATTATATCCCAGGAAAACAGCACTATACAGTTCCTACAAACAGTATGTATTAGTGGTTTTTCCTTAAGTCTTAACACAGGTAATGCTGCCAGGATTATTTATTTTTAAAGTTCGTTCACTAACTTTTTTTTTTTTTTTTTTTTTACCATATTGCCCAAATATTTCCCTTCCTTTGCTTTGAGGAAATTCACTAGTCTCTAGAGAAGGGCAAGCCAAAGCCATTGCATGTAATTTGAGGTAATTTGAGTCTTACCCAAGGATCTTGCTTTTATTAAAAATCACTACAGTGATATTGAAAACTAACAGTAATGGTAAAAAATCACTGCAGTAACTCTATTGTAAACTGTTGTGGTTTTGTGTGTATGTGTCAATTACAGACTACACTAATTTTCTTTTAAAGTAGAATGAAGGCAAGTGGTCTCTTGAAGATGTTAGATCGCTGGTCTCCCTCTTCATTTTCCAGTCAATAAACAAGAGTGAAAAACTTCCTTGCAGCAGATCCTCTCCAGTGATGTCTCCCACAGCATGATTCAGACAATGTCCTCAGCAGGCAATGATTCAGGATGCACTGGGGTAAGAAGAACATACGCAACATATCAGGCAACTAAGCCAAAAAACAGTATATGAATCTCTCCTATCGTTCCTGAAGCAGGGCAGTCAATAAAACCTGCATATGCCTCTAAATTGAATTCAATAAAAGTTATCATTGCTGAGAATATTTAAACTTCAGATCAACCACAGTGACTACTAAAATATTTTAGCATTAAATCCAACTAGAAAGAAAATTGAATACTGTTTCTTTTATGTGGGCTGCCTACTATATTGGTATTGTGAGCCATTGGATGTTATTGGAAGTAAATGCAACATGACTAATAGCAACTCTCGGAATATTTTTATAGTTCTTGGTAATTAGATTTATTTATTTTTTTATTCATTTATTTATTTTGAGAAATGACTCCGTGACTCTAATTTTAGCTGCAGTGTCTAGCTGAATACCAGTCAGGTATTCTCAGTGATAGCACTTGCAAGGATAGAGACTTGCCTATGGAAATTTCCTCTAGTTTAATTCCATTTTGTTTAGTCTTCCCCATGTGAAACTAAAATATGTTAACTGTGTGCACAAACCACTTTTGTTCTTTCTGCACTAATAGCAGTAGCAGGCAGAAATGAGGTAAGCTTTCCTGCATCATGAGAAAACACCCATTTAGGTTGTTAAGTCTTGGTTTTAGGTTGTTAAGTCTTTTAGGTTGTTAAGTCTTGTTGAATATTCAGGTGGCGTAACAAGTAGAACTTACAAAATTTGGGGGAGAAGTATAAAGTACGATATCAATATACATTTAGGAGGATTCTATTCTCTGTTATCCTGATCTTTACTTGGTAGTAATGCCTGATTCCCAGGATTGGAAGATAAGGACCTTCTGACTAAGCAGTGAAGAACACCAGCTAATACAGCTCCCTGCTGTACACTAGTCCATTTTCAGTGAGATGTGGAAATGGAGGAGGTAGGTCAGAAGTTGACCTGTTACAAGGCTAAATGTGAGGCCTTATTGATTTTTCTTATCTTGACTGAAATATCTCCTTAGGAACTTTATTTAAAAAGACTTTGCAATTTGTTTCATCTTGAACAATGCCAACTTAGCATCTGATAAGGTTACAGCTGCCCAGAATGTGCTGACATAAAAGCCCCATAATTGTGCTTGTCTAAATCAAGTCAGACTGACTGCTGTGTCTGTGTAACTCCAGTTTAGAGCTAAAAGGGGTGGAAGGGCAAAGAGGACATATCACAGTGCTGGAGGAAGTGTTAATGGGACAGTTATAAGGACCACCAAGCTTTGGGGGAAAGTTTAGCTTTCAGTATTTAAGTTAACATTAAGTGTGGATCACAGGAAGGAGGGAGTTTGGAGGATATCCAGCATATGTATTTTTTGTTCATAGCAAAATGAGAATGCCACCTGCTTCTTTTGTGTTATTTGCCCTGTCTTGAGCAGAAGAAGTTATCCACAAAACAAGTTTGTGTGCATATGTTCACCTTTTTGTGTGAGTTCCTGGGAAGGAGTTAATTGGGAATAATTAGGTGACCTATCATTCTGATTTCCCATAGAATTTATTTATTTATTTATTTATTTATTTCTCTTGTATGTCAAAATACTTTCATGGTCTGAGATTTTTGATATGAAAAAAACCAAAACCAAAACCAAAAAGAACTCTGATTGTTAAAACATACTTCAGGATTTTGTATTATGCTCATGCCAGCAATGCAATTTTATCACTTTTACTAAGAAACAGTCTTTAGCTTGGATTTGAGCAGCTACACGGCACAGTATTTACCATGTAACATTACTATTTTCAAAGGTATTACATACCAGTGAGGAGCATAAAGCTTCCTTTCAACTTGTATAGTTCGAATTTTAAATATGAGCTCTGATGCCTATGAATTTGTGGTGCAGGTTTGACTGATTTAGGTTGTTGAACACGCTTACTAAGTCTTAATTTCTCACGTTTTTTTCCCCAAGATGAGGGTGAAGTTTGGGTATTTCATAATATGTATGGTTTTGTATTTAAACTGCCTCAGAAATAGAAATGCTATAATCCCCACTGGCTTGTTTCCTGGAGTTACAGGATGAGACCTGCTTTATTCCTGGTGTACTCACATGGCTAGTTATCAAGCACAGAAATGGCTTACCAGGGTAGTCTTTTAGTGTTAGATGTTAATAAATGGGTTTCCATTACTATTCATACCTCTTAGCCCAAGAGACCAGAAATTTGGAGAAAAAATTGTATTTTAGCTGCAAGTTCGGACTCACCCTTTGTGCCCCCAGTCTTGGACTTAGTGGCTACATCTCTATGGGGTATACCCATTTGCCAGCTCAGTGCCACTGAAATAGGAAAGCTCTGCTTCTCCTCCTAATGCACTTCTTTTTAGCTTTCTGTTTTAGGCTCTGATTGCTTATTTTGTTCCAGCTCTGGGACTCATATCACAGAATCACAGAATTTCTAGGTTGGAAGAGACCTCAAGATCATTGAGTCCAACCTCTGACCTAACACTAACAGTCCCCACTAAACCATATCCCTAAGCTCTACATCTAAACGTCTTTTAAAGACTTCCAGGGATGGTGACTCCACCACTTCCCTGGGCAGCCTGTTCCAGTGTCTAACAATCCTTTCGGTAAAGAAGTTCTTCCTAACATCTAACCTAAAACTCCCCTGGCGCAACTTTAGCCTATTCCCCCTTGTCCTGTCACCAGGCAAGTGGGAGAACAAGCCAACCCCCACCTCACTACAGCCTCCTTTAAGGTATCTGTAGAGAGCAATAAGGTCACCCCTGAGCCTCCTCTTCTCCAGCCTGAACAAGCCCAGCTCCCTCAGCCGCTCCTCGTAGGACTTGTTCTCCAGACCCCTCACCAGCTTCGTCGCCCTTCTCTGGACTCTTTCGAGCACCTCAATGTCCTTCTTGTAGTGAGGGGCCTGAAACTGAACACAGTACTCGAGGTGCGGCCTCACCAGAGCTGCGTACAGGGGGACGATCACCTCCCTAGCCCTGCTGGCCACACTGTTTCTGATACAAGCCAGGATGCCGTTGGCCTTCTTGGCCACCTGAGCACACTGCTGGCTCATATTCAGCCGACTATCCACCATCACTCCCAGGTCCTTCTCTGCCTGGCAGCTCTCAAACCACTCATCTCCCAGCCTGTAGCTCTATATGAGACATATGTAGCTCTATATGAGACAGCTTACCTCATTAACGTTGCAGATAAAAATGTCCATCTGTCTTAATGATTTAAATCAAATCATGGAAGCGGTCCAGTGGATACCACAGTGTGGGTAGGAGACACTGGGTCTTTATGACTAGGAGCAGAGGAAGGGAAGAGGAAAACAGATCAGAAAAGGAAAAAGGCTTCAGACTCCTTAGATGGGTGCATTGCTACCTACGAAGCTGTCGTATGTAAGGACCATGTTCTCTTCAGACTACTCTGGATGAAAGTTGAGGTCCTTCTCCAATCCTCAAGCCCAGGCTGATACATGCTCCTCACATACTTGGGTCTGGACAGAGCAAAAATTTTGGCACCACTCACTGAATCCTTCATGCTGGGCTCCCTGTTTCAAGAAGAGGGAACAGATGAAGCACCAGGTGGGACAAAATTTTCACCTACAGCATGAACTGCCAAGAATGCAGCAGATTAAAATCTCACTTTACAATAAAGAAAAGCTTTGGTTCATGTATTTATTGGTCCACATTGTGCTGTAACTTGAGTACTTATTAGACATCTTTAAGCACAGGGGTTGAGGTCAATGTAGAGATCTGGATAGTTCTTGGACTTATTAGAGGTGCTCCAGATATCCAGTATTATCAGATACTGCACACCTACAGCTTCTCTGTGAGGCTAGGATGTATGGAAAATGGGGAAAATGTGCATCTTTTGATGTCACACTAGTAAAACCAAGTTTGCAATGATTCTTTGTTCAAGTGAAGAACATTTACTCTTTGTGGGAAAAAATATCTGGAGAGGAAGTTCTGCATCATAAGGGGGCATTTCTGAGAAGATTCTTGGGTATTCTGTACTTGATTTTCAGGGTAGTGCTTAGAGGCCCATGTTAGCCTAATGCTATTCTTCTGAAGTTTATAGGAAGCATATTCAGTGACTGGGACAACATGATATATTGATTTTGTTCATGTGTTTCTGTTTATGGTGACTGAAGCTGGGATTGTGGTGATATAGTTCCAAAGATCATTAATCTTCTAGCATCTTTTTTTTCCTTCCCTCTTGTTCAAGTCATAGATCCTAGCTGTAGATATAGCTGGAAAATGACTGTCAGAATGGAATATGATAGTTGCTGGAAATGAGCCATTGCTGTGCAGTGTTACAGATTCAGAACAAAAGCTTTAAAGGAACATTCGTCTGAAGTCCTATAACTTTAGTGTGTAGAGCTCTTAAAAAGTGTTTGGAAGAAGGCATCTGTCCCACCTATTTAACTTTTTAAAGTACGTATTGTCTACAGGGTTAAAATTGGTGAAAGCAAAAGAAACCAGTGGAGGTTAATATTGAATTTTGCTGGGTTGGGTTGAAAAAAAATCAAAATATCCTTTTGCTTGGAGCAATTAAAATACAGCAAGTTAAACAAAGGACAATATGGATATATGTTAACTTGTAAGTGATTTTATTAATTTGTTTTAAGAAATGGAGGAAAAACTGAGAATCCACTTGGAAAGTCAGTTGTTTGTCAGAAAAAAAAGAAATAACTGTTAGAGCAATCATGAAATGCATATAACTTGCAAGGACTCTAATTCTAATTGCTGTGTGTATTACTTAAATTCTGAGTGTGTGAGATAAATTTAAGTGAAACCAGTGCCTCTGAGTGGAATGTTTTGATCCAGGTGTTGAAAGGGATCCAGAGTTACCATCTGTAGCTGTTTCCTTGCTGATGACTCTTACAGTGATGAGATTGCTCTCTCAGACTGCTGTATGACTGCAGCTTCAGGTAGTTAAATGATTTAATTACTCAGTTTTTGGATCATTGATCAAAGTCATTGATATAGAATGTGCTTTCAGTAGCTCTGTTTATCTATCTGGGTAGTAGATATATACTCATGGGCTGAACTCCGATCTGTTCAGCTGAGATAAGAACATAATAACAGCCTATAATTAATATGCTCACTATGTGACTACAGACAAAAAATAAATACTGGTCCTGGCAGTGTTAATATTCATTCTTATTCTGAAATTGCTTGAGTAATTTTGTAAAGCGTATGTGCTACAATATGTTCTCAGAAAGCAAACTGCAAGGAAAAAATTAAGATGTTTCCTAAATTTTGTTCTATAGTTCAAAATACAATTAAAAAGTTTTATGGAACGATTGGATAGTTTAGAAGACCTTTAACTAGTTGATTTTTTACTTGTCTTTTTTTTTTTTTTTTTTTTTTTTTTGGGGGGGGGATTTTGCCAAACTCCTGGTAGTTGTGATTTCAGTATTCTTACATATGTGTAAGTTGTTACATATGTGTAACAACTGGCCACATGGCTGAAGGACTGTTTTATTCATATTTAGTTTAATTTCACAACCATAACAAACTCAAATTCTCAACATTACTGCTGTTCATAGCGGCTGTGAAGGCAGTGTCACTGACAGGAGATTGGAACATGCTTGCAGTGTAGCTACTGTGCATAAAAACAACCTTGTGTTTTTCACTGACAAGAACTTCTTAAGCAGAGGCCCAGAGAAATGTGGCATCACTGACTACTTCTCCTTCAGCATGTGGAGTGTTTTTACAGGCAAAGTACTAAATGGTGCCTCCAAGGTTTTAGCAGTTTATCCAAATATTTCATTCAAGGGCACCCAGGCAGATCCGGTGCACTTTGTCCCAACTTACTCAAACTGAAATCACAGCGAGAGTTACCTCTTTCCAAATCTCTAAGGTGTATATCTTCCTTCTGCTGGGATTTAAACCATCAGGGCTGTTGATTTCCCTCTCTCCCATAAATTGTGTACAGATAATTCTGCCATATCTGATATATATACGCTATTTCTAATATCTGTGTTGTGACAGAACAGTCAGCTTGGACTGAGTGGTTTGGAAACATGTTTAAGAATAAATAAGTGTTCACATGTTCAAATTAATGGTCTGGAGCTTTTTTCTTTCTCTGAAACTGCTTATATCCCAAGAAACAGAGCAGCCAGTAAATAAGTTTGTTTTATAGCTCCAGAGTATAATATGGCATTAAAGTATGGCACAGGATATGCCAACATAGTATCTACAAACTGATTTTTTTTTAATATTATTTTATTTAAATTATTATTTTCTACCAGAAAACTTCTTGTAAAGAAACAGGAAATGTTTGTATTTAATTTTGCTTTTACTATAAGAATTGCAAAATCACTTATCTTTTGTAAAAGAAGGTATGAAATTAATAGCATTGTCTTATGTTTGCAGTCTACTTTACAGTACCTGGGAAACCCTAAGCCCCCATTTTTCAATTACATTTGTGATTAAAAGAATGGATTTCTTTAAGTTGACACATTGTGCAGTTGGACCTATTCCCCAAAATACAGTTCTGCTTCAGAGAGGATAATTAATGTTGACATATTCTTTCATGAACTCTCTAACATCTTGCATGTAGACATTATGATATGACATCTATAGCTCTTCCTGGGTTCCTCCTCCACTCCCTGTTTTTTGACAGAGAAATATTTCCCTTTCTGCTCCTTTCCTCTATAGTTTTATGGGAAAGAGGAAATGTTTCATTTTCTCTTTGTTTACTCTTTTTGATTACTCAGTGAACAGGAAAAGCAATATTTTATATTCTCATTCATTCTTTCTGCTGCCTTATATGTGCTAGTAAGTGTATGTCCTGGTTGGAAGCTTGCATGTAGGTATATTTACTTTTCATACTATTTTGTCTATTTCCAAAGCACCTGAGTTGCTACTAATTGAATTCTAGAAGGCAATATAGTTACTCTATTCAGAACTCCACTAATACTATTTGACTGTGCTTCTTAAAAAATAAAAGTACAAGGAATCCTAAGTAGCACAGGTGGATGGATTCTTCTTCTTCTATCCCTCCAAGGAAAAGATGGGTACTGGACAGAGAACACAGCTTAATATTCAGTGAGTGGTAGCTCTTTGGTTACCTTATGTGTGAACAAGAAGCGAGGACAGTTCTAGATATCCAGTCACCTATGATAGCAGACTCTGCAATAAAGACCTGGATACATAAATTAGCTTGTCTCTGTCTGGGAAAATCTAATTCAGTTGTGCAACAGCTGCAAACAGTGGCATCAGAATGTGTGAGAAGGCAGTTGCTTGGGGAAACATATGGTATTCCCCAGCCAGGAAGAGCAGAATCACAAGTCCAGATTCCTAGAGTTGCCTGATAAACTTGTCTCACTTTTTACCTCCCAAAGCAGGAGATACTGTTGCAAGAAAATCAGTTTTAGATGATGGGATTCAATTTTTGCTAAGAAACGTGGAGAAGCTAACTCTGGCCCTAGATGATATTTTGTTTGTCAAGCTGGATGTGACACAAAGGAAAGAGGGAAGGGGAAGGGGAAGGGGAAGAGGAAGGGGAAGGGGAAGGGGAAGGGGAAGGGGAAGGGGAAGGGGAAGGGGAAGGGAAAGGGAAAGGGAAAGGGAAAGGGAAAGGGAAAGGGAAAGGGAAAGGGAAAGGGAAAGGGAAAGGGAAAGGGAAAGGGAAAGGGAAAGGGAAAGGGAAAGGGAAAGGGAAAGGGAAAGGGAAAGGGAAAGGGAAAGGGAAGGAAGGGTGTGGTGGTTTTACTTAGGTGGGCAGCTGAGCTCCACCACAAACACTCTCTCACTCCCCCTCTCCTCAAAGAGGAAGGGTGAGAAAATACAACACAGAGAACTCGAGGTTTGAGATGAGAAAGGTTTAATTAAAGGGAAAGGGAATGGAGAGAAAAAGAAACCACAG
The DNA here is from genome assembly GCF_009819795.1 of Aythya fuligula. Classification (NCBI taxonomy): domain Eukaryota; kingdom Metazoa; phylum Chordata; class Aves; order Anseriformes; family Anatidae; genus Aythya; species Aythya fuligula. The sequence continues at coordinate 76,724,699 of NC_045561.1, read as the reverse complement.
AAACAGTAAGTCCGCGTGGAAGCACAGAGAGAAGGGAAAAAAGTATTCTCTACTTCCCATCAGCGATTGATGTTCGGCCACGTCCTGGGAAGCAGGGCCTCAAAACGTGTAGTGGTTGTTCAGGAGGAACATCCCCCTCCCCCACGAGAGCCCTCCTTTTTATTGCTGAGTGTGACATCAGGTGTTATGGAATATCCCTTTGGTTGGTTTAGGTCAGCTGCCCTGGCAATGTCCCCTCCACATCACTTGCCCACCCCTAGCCTGCTGGCTCTTGGGGCCTTGGAAGGAGTCCTGATGCTGGGCCAGCACTATGCAGCAATAGACAGAACACTTGAGTGATATCACTGCTGTTCCAGCTACGAGTGCAGAGCACAGCACTGTGTGGGCTGCTGCAGGGAAAAGGTGACTCTTTCCTAGACAGACACAACACAACCTGCACCCCTTATTCCATAACATTTATGTCACAATCACGTACCACACTGTTTAGTATATAGATGCTCTCATCACCATTGTTCTCTTTCTATTGAAGTATTTATATGTCTGTATTTATATGTCTGAAGTATTGTATAAGTCTTTCATTCCATAGGTCTTTTCCCAAAATGTTCACAAAAACTGTTGATGGTTTCAGCTTCATATGTCAAAGTGGTCACTCAGGGCAGGCAAAGTTGGTTTTCTTGACACCAGCATCAGCTTAGCTCACATCACTGTTGCACTTGCCCGGTTCCTTGCAAAATTGACCTGTCATTGGTTCCGCAGTGTCCTCCTACAACACATAACGTGGATTACAGATTAATTTTCTCCCAGTGTTAAATCTCCTTGAGGCACACACTTGATATCCCAACCTTTCTGCATTACCCACCAGGTATACCCTGGTCCTTGGGTGAAGACAATCCCACGAGTGGGTTTGCCTTTTCCCATGGCAGGGGCAACCCACACTGCCCTTCCCATCCACTTTCCCACATGCACTACAGGGACTTTAGCTTCTCCCACAGTGTGTAGGGGTTTTGTTTCAGCAGGACCAGGACGGCTGTCAGACCCCCTGTTAACTTCCAAGTGGCCTCTGGTTTACTGGATATGTTTCCAGCCACCCAGTAGTTGCTTCTACCATGGTACGTATGTAACATTTACCTTGGTGGGTTTGTGGGAGTGGTCCAATGTAGTCAATCTGCCAGGCCTCACCATATCGAAATCCAAGCCATCTCCCCCTATTCCAGGGAGACTTTACCCTCATGGCTCGTTTGATTGCAGCACAGGTCTCACACTGATGGGTAACCTGTGTGATGGCCTCAATGGTCAGGTCCACCCCTCAATCACGAGCCCATCTGTATGTGGCATCCCTCCCTAGATGTCCTGATGTTTCATGGGCCCATCAAGCTACAAACAGCTCACCCTTGCGTCCCCAGTCCAGGTCCACCTGAGGTACTTCAATTTTCGAAGCTCAATCTTCTTCTTTGTTGTTCTGATGTTCTTCAGTGGCACTATTCTTAGGCATGTGGGCATCTACATGACGTACCTTTACAGCCAGGTCTTCTACCTGTGCAGTAATATCTCACCACAGGGTAGCAGCCCAGATAGGTTTACCTCTGTGCTGCCAGTTGTTCTGTTTCCATTGTCGCAGCCACCCCCACAGAGCATTTGCCACCATCCATGAGTCAGTGTAGAGATACAGTACTGGCCATTTTTCTCTTTCAGCCATTTCTAGGGCCAGTTGTATAGCTTTCACTTCTGCATACTGACTCGACTCACCTTCCCCTTACATGGCCTCTACAACTTGTCGTGTGGGACTCCACACAGCAGCTTTCCACTTCCAATGGCTCCCTACCACACGGCAGGATCAGTCAGTGAACAACGCATACTGCTTTCTGTCTTCCGGCAACTCATTGTATGGTGGTGCCTCTTCAGCACGGGTTACATCTTCTGTCAGCACTCCGAAATCCCTGCGCTCCGGCCAGTCTTTAATCTCTTCCAGGATTCCCGGGCGGTTGGGTTTCCCCATTCGAGCCCGCTGTGTAATTAACGCTACCCACTTACTCCACGTAGCATTGGTTGCATGGTGTGTAGTGGGAATTTTCCCTTTGAACATCCAATGTAACACAGGTAGCCGTGGGGCCAAGAGGAGTTGTGCCTCTGTACCAACAACTTCTGAAGTGGCTCAAATCCCCTCATATGCTGTTAATATTTCCTTTTCAGTTGGGGTGTAACTGGCTTCTGATCTTCAATAGCCCTGGCTCCAGAACCCCAGAGGTCAGCCTTGAGTTTCTCCTGGGGTCTTCTGCCAGAGGCTCCACGTGAGCCCATGCTCCCCAGCTGCAGTGTAAGGGATGTTTTGCACAGCTGGTCCGGTACGGACAGGCCCAAGGGCTACTGCATGAGCTATTTCTTGTTTGAGTTTTTCAAAGGCCTGTTGTTGCTCGGGGCCCCACTCGAAAGAGTTCCTCTTTCAAGTCACTTGATATAGAGGACTCACAAACTGACTATAGCCTGGCACGTGCATTCTCCAAAATCCCACAAGGCCTAGGAAAGCTTGTGTTTCTTTTTTGATGGTTTGTGGAGACATAACTTATTTTGTTGATTAGACAGACCCAACACAGAGGGGAAGGGAAGGGAAGGGACGGGAAGGGAAGGCAAGGCAAGGCAAGGCAAGGCAAGGCTAGGCAAACTTCATAAATTGTTCTCATTCATCTGCCTTATAAATTCAGGCAAAGGAAGATCACTCACTGTGGTGAACAGGAGCCTTCTGGTGAAAGCACCTTTCAAAAGACACTTTGTGCAACTGATATAACCGTATTTCACTCATAATCTCATCATACCTTATTAGTTTCAAAAAGTCTGTGCTTATAAAGACATGAAAGTTACCTTTTCTGAAAGCTGACTATAAATTGACTAGAATGCGTATTTTTTGTCCCTTAAATATATATCCATTAAAATATGGTTTTAAGAAGAACTTTTCAGAAAAAATAACCTTATTAAATGCAAATTGAGACCGTTAAGATTTTAAAAATTATTTGAAGGAGGAATCTCTGTGTTCCAAGTTGCTTATAGCTAAACTTTTAAAAGAATTTCCTAAGCATTGAAAAAGCTGACTTGAAAATCCAATCTTTCCCTTACTTTAAAATAGGAGTTTTCACTTTGCATTTTTTTGAGCACAAGCACGTTTCACACATACTTCAGGTGCTTCTCCAGGGCATCTCTGTTTTTACTGAAGGAGGAAATGAGTCATCAAATGCTATTCAACAAACATTATGTGGGCACTTCCAGCCTCCCAACCTAATCTTAGTAGGGAAGGATGTACCCAGAAGAACTATTACTCTGTCCCAATTACAAGCTATTCTGAGAGTTCCCCCCCCGCCCTTCTCACCACTTCAAAAGATGTGGTATATGTCTTGTGGCTCTCAGACAAATGAAGATTTTGTTACGAGATTCACAGAGTAGGAATATTACTCGGCTTTATTTAAAAGGCTTTTGATCCACTGATGGCAAGTGAACTACATTGCTTACTGACCTTAGAGCAAAACTTTTTGGCCATGGATTGTTCTGAACCTCACTTTACATAGGAAATAAGCTTGGCTGAACCCTTTTGCAAACTTCTTGTTGAGACAGCTCGATATTAGCAGAAATGCTGAACTGTGCAACTCAGCACTCATAAATTCAGTTTTGACTTTGTTTTTCTGTGGACAGGGAGAGAAGTCTGCAAAAAACATGTTATTCAGTTCAGCTGACAGTACAATATAGGTTTCCTGGTTGTCTGTAAAGTGTTGATATGTTCTGCAATGACTGAGTGCAGCCTCAGTAAGTTCGCAGATGACACCAAGTTAGGTGTGTGTGTCGATCTGCTCGAGGGTAGGAAGGCTCTGCAGGGGGATCTGCATAGGCTGGACCGATGGGCTGAGGTCAACTGCATGAAGTTCAACAAGGCCAAGTGCCAGGTCCTGCACCTGGGGCGCAATAACCCCAAGCAGAGCTACAGGCTGGGAGATGAGTGGTTGGAAAGCTGCCAGGCAGAGAAGGACCTGGGAGTATTGGTGGATAGTCAGCTGAATATGAGTCAGCAGTGTGCTCAGGTGGCCAAGAAGGCCAACGGCATCCTGGCTTGCATAAGAAGCAGTGTGGCCAGCAGGGCTAGGGAAATGATTGTCCCCCTGTACTCAGCTCTGGTGAGGCTGCACCTCGAGTACTGTGTTCAGTTTTGGGCCCCTCACTACAAGAAGGACATCGAGGTGCTCGAAAGAGTCCAGAGAAGGGCGACGAAGCTGGTGAGGGGTCTGGAGAACAAGTCCTACGAGGAGAGGCTGAGGGAGCTGGGTTTGTTCAGGCTGGAGAAAAGGAGGCTCAGGGGCCACCTTATCGCTCTTCATAAGTACATTAAAGGAGGCTATAGGGAGGTGGGGGTTGGACTATTCTCCCACGTGCCTGGTGACAGGACGAGGGGGAATGGGCTAAAGTTGCACCAGGGGTGTTTTAGGTTGGATATTAGGAAGAAATTCTTTACTGAGAGGGTTGTTAGGCATTGGAATGGGCTGCCCAGGATAGTGGTGGAGTCACCATCCCTGGAGGTATTTAAAAGATGTTTAGATGTTGAACTTAATACTATGGTTTAGTGGAGGACTGGTTAGTGTTAGGTCAGAGGTTGGACTCGATGATCTTGAGGTCTCCTTCAACCTAGACAAATCTGTGATTCTGTGACTTTTAGTCTTTTTACTTGGTGTGGTATTGATACCCACACAGAGGTCTTGTTAGACAATTATGTAAATGAACCCAAAGAGTGCTTAATCAAAAGAAATTCAGTATTTCTTGCTTTAGAAAGAAAAGAGTTCCTCTGAAATGTGTTGGGTTAGCTGCTGAGTCTCACAAACACAGCAGAAATGGCCTCTCTCCTTGATGTAGACCAAGCCAGAGGCAGTTTGCATCCAGCTATGACTTCCCACCTGTACTGTTAAATAAGTACTACCTTTCTGTGAATTCTGAGGACTACAGAGAACCACTAGACAGAAGTTTAAAAGCAGAAGACAATACTTTCAACATACAGCTTTATCTGGGAATGCAGCAGAATGGATTCGGAAATGGGTTCAGAAAACCGCTGTATCAATTCATGAAGGAAAATTCACCTAGATCTAATAAATACAAAGATGAGGATACTCATCTGGCTTATGATATCTGGCTTATGATGCCTTAAAATACATGTTTCTGCAAGCTGAAAGTTTAATTACCTCTGTATACTTACCTTCGTCCTTGTACTGTTTTCCTAGATATCATCACTGATCAGTTAGAGGTGGGACACTGAACTACATTGGCCTTTGTCTAGGTAGACCAATAGTGTCACGTTTGTTTGAGATACAGCTGACTGTGCACATCTCAAATGTCTCCTTAAATAACAGCCTATGTGATGGGCTCTGATTGCCCAGAGCATGTTAATGATAGAAGTTAAGTAAGGGAAAGTTGTCTTATTTCTTATTCAGTCAGCCAAAAGCTGGAAAGTATGGACAAAATGCAAAGCAACATGGTATGAAGGGAGAAGCAGCAGACTTGCTTACACTGCTTGTCTGGAAGTCATTTACTGATGCCCTCACCTGTGCCCACCCACTCCTCCAAGACACTCACATCTCACCTTCATCCCCCAAAAGAAGGGTGGTGTGGCCTGGCCTGCTGGTGGGCACATGGCTGGAGATCAGCACTGCTTTGTGCTGAAATGGGCTCCTGGGGAAGACCTAGGTGCTTTCAGGGCCCCAAAAAATGCTTCACACCTTTTTCACAGGGGAGGTTAGCTCTGAACTCCACATGAAACTCTTCTCACTGTGAAATGAAAGTAGAGTTGTTTTTTTTAACGGGTACTGTCTGACTAATGGAAAAAAAAATGTTGCTAATAAAAAACAGTATTGTTGAAAGAAAAAACAAGTGAGAAATGTTTGTTTTCTTGCGTCTTCTTCCAGAAGGCAGAGTGGAAAAAAAAAAAAGAATTATAAACAGCACAGGAAAGATCAGCTCAAGGAGTTGTTGAGAGAGAGGAATTTGTATTATAAAGAACTGCAGAGACATAGCCAGCTAGCCTGAAGTGCTGGAAGAGTAGAGATGTTCTAGGATCAGCGGTGACCTCAGGCAGGAAGACATGTCTGCCAGCACGATCCACTGATCTCCCTGGATGCCTGGAGCTGGAACAGGCCACCAGGATGCTCAGGAGTTCCCTGGGTCCTGGAGGGGGTGCTGGTGACCACCCACCCTTGGAGTGCCTGCAGGAGCAGCCAGCAATTAGACAGGTCAAGCTTTTTGACCCAGAAAAGATGTGGAAGGTGGGAGACTGCTTCTGGAGAGAAAACCTGGTGACCAAGAGAAGGAGCCTGCTTTACAGAGCCATCTGCCCCATGCATAACTCCTCAGGCAGCATGAATCAAATATTTTTACCTCAGGATAAAGGCAGTGGTGACACCAAATACTTTCAAGAGGAAGAGTGAACCAGAGTAGGAGACTGTTGAGAAATGTAGAAATATCTTATTTCCTTATTTGTAGAAAAGGCTTCTAGATATCACATTGCTAAAAGTACTATGGAATGCAGTAACAGATTGCTTAAACCTGCTTTACTTAAAAATAAATAAATAAATAGATAAATTGAGACAGCACCCAGAACATTTTTGAAGGAAATTTTAAGGAACTGGGGTGATCTAGAAGTATTTTAAAATAGGAAATTACTTACAGAAATGAATTCAAATGAGAGCATGATAGCTCCCAAAGAAGTCTACATTTTATCAGGGCTTCAGATATTTATATTTTATGCCCATGTCAGTGAGATTCTGTAATAGATCAAGAACTAACATATAAAAATCTTGTAAGTTGTCCAATAGATAGCCTTATCTCACTTCCAGGATTTTACCTAGTGTAAATACAATGTGTTAACCAACAATAGATTACAACGAGCAAGAGCCAGTAACTCTAGTGTTATCCTTAGGTCCTCCTACTGTCATCAGGAGGCTTACCCATAGTAAAATGGAAGTGCTCACTTCTCACTGTGCTTTTACTGTGTAGGATAGTTCACAGGTTTTACTTACCCTGAAAATGGAAATCACACACTCTTCCAATAGTGAATATCTGCTCTTAGAAAATAAGCATAGGAATAGTCGTAAAGAACTCTAAATGCTTAAGCATCAGGGATTCAATTCAGTTGCTTAAATGCAAGCATCTGTCTGGTTTGCATGCTATAGGGTATCCACTGTGGCTGCTGGCTGCCACACTAGAAAGGAGTGGGCTTCTTATACATCCTCTGTCATATCTGCCAAAGCCATAGCATACATTAAACACCTTGCGGCAACTCATATCTCACTAGATGCCAATGTTTAGGCAACTGAATTCAGCTTCAGAGAACTAGTCTAAGCAGCTCATCTGTGGCTTGTCTATAGGCAGGGGAATTCTGTCTCTGCTTTAGAAAACAATAATGAAAATGATACAAAAACAAGTCTCTTTAATCTTGCTTCAAAGACTTTCTGTGTTGTGGAAGCTACTCTTCAATGCTCCTTCCCCTTAGACAGGGTCTGAGGTAGAGGTAACACTCCCTTCAGAAAGATGCTGGTCTTTCTTTTTTGATATGGTAGAAGATAGAGCTAGAACAGACAACTAGCTTAGCTTGCATATAGCTGTGTGAGATAAACCTAGCCTTAGTACAATGGAACAAAAGAGGATGGAAAGTTTAACAAGGCATGAAGACGGAGAGGAATTATTCTTCATATAGAATGAGAAGAGCTGGTGGACTCAAGGCAGACTGGAAAGAGTGTCATATCTACAGAAAGCCAAATCATTTCATTTTGAATCAGCTCTGCATTCACTGCAAATATGAAACTCCGAGTGGGACTGCAGCTCAGTTAGACTCTCATAAACCAACTGTAAACTGGCTATGGGTGGGTACTGCTCACACTGCAGGTAGCTGTGAGCTGGATGTGGGCATAGATCAACTGCCTCAAATGACCCAGTTCCATGGAGGGGAGTCTGTACAGAGCCTGTTCTGCGGCTGCTATGCTCCCAGTGTATCTGAGCAAGATATATTCTTAAATGTAGCCCTGGAAATCTCCCCACAAACTGATCATTAACTTTGTTAAATAGACTTTGAAGTAAAAATTTCCCTACCATCCTAGCTAGTAAGAAGATACAGAGTATGCTCTTTGGGTTCTTCTACACAAGCATAACGTGATCATGTCTCAGGAGAGCTGGCAGACATTGGAAATTACTTTAAATCAGATTTTGTATGTAGAAAATTTTGTAAATGGAAAGCTATTTTATGCTATCTGAAGCAAAACAATGTTTCCTCCTAAGTTTGTGTTCAGTCGTTTTACTAAGTGCTGGTGAACTACCACAATTTTAATAGTAATGTGCTGACACATTTATAGAATCTCCCAGGTTATCAAAAGTCAATGGTAAGTGAGCAATCAGGGTATTTGCAGTTGTTCATTATTAAACTGGTTTCTGTTCTAGTTATAGAAACTAAAATTAGTGGTATTTACTCAGGCTTAACACCCTGTATTACAGTTGTAGGAAATGATAAGTTAGAGCAGAAGTATTCAAGAGGGGGGTAGTTTTTAAACAAAAATACTTTTTTTTTTTTTTTTTTTTTTTTTTAAGTCTAGTTCAAAGAGAATGTAGACATATAATCTGGGGATGCAATGCAATTACCAGAAATAATTTAAAATGGGTTACTTCTTTCGAGTATGACTCTTTGAAGAATAAATAGTAATTGTTTTAAATGCATAATTACTTTAATATTGGCTCCTTTCAGCAAGTTGCAGACTCCCTAGATTAAGCTCTAAGTCCTGTGCAACTGTCCACTCAAATTCTGTTTATTCTTTGGGCTGTCATAGTTCCATTACTAAACCCCTTGAAGCCCTTTGATGTATTCCTGTACATAAAAAGACTGGCGGAGACTTTTCATGCAGCCTGATCTTTGCTATGCTAACTTTTTTTTCAGCATAACTGAAGTCAGAGAACAAGTTAAAATCATCATTAAAAATCCTGATAACAAGATTTTTTCTATTTCTTAAAAGTATTTGTCTGCATAAAAAGTATTTTTGCAAAGCCTTACATGTGAGGTTGCAGATATATTTCTGATTTTCAGAAACAAATCCAGTATTGGTGCTTGGCTATATTTCTTGGGAAGATTGCTCCCTGCACTGTTGCCACAGAACTGTCTGCTTTGATCTTAAAACTAAGTAAATACCTGAAGTTTGTTGGGAGCAGTGTTTGGGATTTTTGCGGCAGGTCCTTTCTGGACAGTGCTGTGAGTACCATCTTGTGGACTCTGAGGTGCTGATCACCCGTGGCTTTCAGCTGGGTTCTGTTGATCTACACCACCAAAACAATTTTTATTGCCCCCTTTTTTTTTTTTTTTTTTTTTTTGAGTGATTTTCACTGGGTGACAGCCTTAGCTATGATATGACCAGTCTCCTGTTGTCCCGGACAGAAAGTCAAAATTCTCTGGGCTATCCTTTAAAGAGTGTATAGATACAGCTCTGCACAAATACTTGACAAAGTAAATATAGCCTGAGACTTCATTAAGTTTGCTGCTTGCCTTCTCCACTTTTTAGAAGCTCATCTTACAGATGGCTCTGTAAGATTTTGGCTAGTGAGATGCTGAGATTCTGACTCCAGTGGAGTCACACTGTCAAGAAGCTGTCATTAAGGGACACTGTAGCCTCAAAGCTGAGCAGCACCCAGCATTTTCCTTTTTGAACTTTGATAGTTTTGAGTGTCCACCAGATCTCTAAAATGTCTACAAATACTAGAGGAATCCTTGGAGTTTCTCTGAAGTAAGGATGAAAAGAAAAAAATCATCAGGCTGCCTTTTTTCCCTTCATTTATTCCGAATGTCCCATCGTTTGGAAAAAAATACGTTTTTCTCCTCCTTGGTCTTGCTCATTCAAGTTATAGCTATTAAGAAATCCATCCTGTCTTTGTAATGGTCAAGAAAACATTCTGAGCTCCATGTTTTAGCCCAAATCTGATCTGAACAAATAGTTATCTACAATTCCTTATCTCATTTCAAGTGTCTTTCTTCTCAATGGTGAGCAGCAATACACAGAAACTACATGTATGTATCTTAAAGCATCTTATAACCCTTTATTTATAAGGAAAAAAAAATTAAAATAAAAAAGCATTGTACAGAACAGAAAAAAACACCCAAACCTAATAGGTGTTAAGAGCTAAAGGAGGCATGGTCATCACTTATTCCAACCTCTTACAGTACAAGGATAAATGTTTTATCATAGAAACCTGTAACTATTAATGACACAGCATTGAGAGATTTATTGCTACTTGTCTTTTCCCTGGACTTCCAGTTTTTCAGAATATACATGTATTTTATCTCCATGGGTGTTCTGCTAATCCTGTTTCGTCTGAAGGTGGCAGCAACTTTCTTCAATAGAAAGTTTCAGTCTTCGGTTATGTTGTAGACTGATCACTATATTTTCTAGGTTCTCTACATTAGAAACTTTTAGCTACGCAAAGAGATGTACTTCTGTGTTTACTTTCTGGAGCAACGAGGTTTCACTGTGAGATACAACATCCCTAAAAGTTTGTTAATAGTTGTCTGAAGATAACTTGCAATGTACAGTGATAAAAGTAGAGACACTGAATAATATGCTATTTACATTTTGCATGGTAATACTGTCACAGAAGTCCCTTGACTGCAGCTACCAGTTTCCCTGGTACTCTGTTATAAGATGCCTGCTGCGATGGCCCTACACAAATTTGAGGTGCTCTTCTTGCTGTGCTGTGCCCTTCAGTGCTCCTTGAGTTTTGGCTGCTCAGCATGTTGGAAGTGTAAAGATCTGGATGGGGCCCCAACACTCTGAAATAGAGGCACATGTAGCTGTTCCTGCAGAGTCATCATGCACGATGTGTGAACATCAGAAAAGCAAGTTTAACCTGGGTAGAGTTATTACCTAGACCTATTACACAAGGGTAAAGAGCTGTCAGTTTCACAAACTTCTGCTCCAAGATGGTTCTGTGATCAAAGTGCCTGGGGATTGGGACTTCAGTGGCTCCCCATCCTGTCATGACCTTCCCTTGGTTATTCAGGCCACTTCCTTCACCTCTGGGTGTCCCACTTCCCCAGTTCAGAAGGAGAGAGAACAGCACTGTCTGCCACACACCTTTCTTCTGTCCTGCCAGTCTAGGCTGTAGACCGAGGCCAGGAAGTAAGTCTCTGTCATTGGGCCAGGTACTAGCACCAAGAGGGAAAGTTCCTCATCCAGACAGAGAAAGCTTATCATTATCACTGTAAAATAAATAATGATTCATCATCCACTTAGCACTAGGACAGCCCCAACTGCGGCTTCTCTCCAAATGGGAGGGAGGGGAGAGCTTGCACAGCTGTGCTAGTGAAAGCTGTGCTGCTGGGGACACGCTGGGTAGCCGAGAGTTTTCCAGCCTCTCTGGTAAATTTGTCTGTAATAGAGAAAATATTCCATGCACTGTTGTGTTATCTGTAACACATCTCTCTGCTTTTTTTTTCTTTTTTTTTCCTTAAATTTTATTTTCTGAAATGGCACTGTTGAAGACCTTCACAATGGCTAAACAGATCTAAACAATAGCTGCATGGACCACACCAGCTTGACAAGGCTGAATTACACACAGCCTATCCTTCAAGCTTTGAGTTCAGAAGGAAAGAAAGTGGAAAATGTTTTGTGCTTCTGACCTCTTAAGTGTCATCTTCTTAGCAGCTCAAATCACTCTTCAAAATTATTCTATTACTCATCCAGCTCCCTGACATCTGTTTCATTGTTTCCTGTCCAGGCAGTAATCCAAGTAACCAAAATAAATATTTTTTTGAAGCAGAACACCTTGTCTGTAAGCTTGCAGGGATGACAAACCACAGTAAATATTCCCAATTGTGTGAAGTTCTATCATTTTGACTTGAAAATCCTAGTGAGAAAAGGGATGAGGTAAAGATGTGCTTTTGTAAGAAGCTGTTTTTTGCTGCTGTGTGCACACCACACACATCCCTTGCTGGTGTAAATAGTGACATCAGCAGTGATGTCACAGATAGGGATATGTCACTGATTTACACTCACCAGTCTAAGCAAACACAGCTTCCTAAGAAGTAGTAAAGAAGAGTATGAGTGGATTGATAGTTTGTCTTGATCAGCTAAATTATTTGGACAGTAAAGAGTTGTCAACACCTTAGACTTATGACTAAAGCTACAGGCAGTCAGAACAGCAACCAATGATGATAATTACAGAGCTAAGACAATAACACTGGGTGGGGTTCTGCTCTGTTAAATGGGCCAACGCTGATCTCATTTGCTGCGACAAGTGTAAATTCATTACTTCACTGAAGTTACTTGGATTATCAGTGAGATCAGAGTTTGGCTGCCTAACCATTGTTGATTTCTGAAACATAATTTTAAAGCATTAACTACATATTCTAAAAATCTAGGACTGTGTCTAAACCACCCACCACTGCTTTACATTACCTTTTAGTAACAGGATCCCCAGATTCCCTGGAGAAGCTGAGCAGAGATTATGTTTTATCAGAAGTTTGTAGAAGTCCCAGCAATCCTTTGGGTCACAGAACCCAGACCCTGCAGTCATGGGTGGCCATGAAATGGGTCTTTTGTTTGTGGAAAGCAGTCCTGAAGTTGCACGGCCTTTCCTCCTGTAGATCTCCAAACACTTTATGAAGGCAGTTAAGCATTATAACTACACATATGAGACCCATTTAAATAGCAATAAGCCACACTAGGCTGAGTATATGTAGTCTGCTGATGCACATTACCAGTGGCTGAAAGCAAGACTGCTCATGATACACCTAATACGTATGCCAGTTAGTCTCTCACAATAGTTTAGCAGTTTAATGTTTTAGGAGAACAAAACAAATTAGATTCATCCAGAGTCCTAGGTGTGGCAAATGCAATCAATATTATCTTTCATGCTTGTGGGATACCTTGTGATGGAGACCCACCATACATTAGTCTTGAAGATAGTTAACCAACCTTCCTTCCTTCCTTCCTTCCTTCCTTCCTTCCTTCCTTCCTTCCTTCCTTCCTTCCTTCCTTCCTTCCTTCCTTCCTTCCTTCCTTTCTTTCTCTCTTTCTTTCTCTCTCTTCCTTCCTTCCTTCCTTCCTTCCTTCCTTCCTTCCTTCCTTCCTTCCTTCCTTCCTTCCTTCCTTCCTTCCTTCCTTCCTTCCTTCCTTCCTTCCTTTCTTTCTCTCTTTCTTTCTCTCTCTTCCTTCCTTCCTTCCTTCCTTCCTTCCTTCCTTCCTTCCTTCCTTCCTTCCTTCCTTCCTTCCTTCCTTCCTTCCTTCCTTCCTTCCTTCCTTCCTTCCTTCCTTCCTTCCTTCCTTTTTTGAACAGATACACTTTAGTACATGCAACATAGGTCTTTGATATACTGCAGAAAATTTCTGGAGATTGCCCTGGCAGCATACAAAGAGAAAATATCAGTCCCTTGTGCTTGTTGTTTAACATGAACAGTTTGAAAGGGGAAGGCCATTTAGACTTCATTTAAAAGCTGAAAATTGATTCTGTTTGTTCCATGTGCTTTTATAATATGTGGTGCAGGCTTGCCCCCTAATAGAGGGGTTAGCTTTTCAAAAGAGTAGCTTTTTACAGAGTAATCATGGCACATGTGAAAATGATGACAGACAAACCACAGACAGTTAAGGAATTGATCTGGCTCACTTAATCATGAAAAAGTTATGATGATTCTGTAAACCTTCAAGATATGTGGTGCATTTTGAGGTTCCTATTCCCAAACCTTGACACTGATCCTTGTCCTGTCAGCTGCAGCAATTCACTATTCTGAATGCAACTTCTCTTGCTCATAGAGAGATTCATGGGGTAACTCTGTGGTCCAATGCTCCCTGTCAGCAGCAGTCAGCAGAAATGGCTAATGTGGTTGGATTGCTCAGCACTACATCTGAACAAACCTTATTTATTGTGTTAAACGTGGCTGCAACAGTGCTCATGTTACTTGGCATCTCTAGTAGCCTCAGTTTGTGTGACTTAGACTTGTTCCTCTTTTAAATTCACATCAGAACAATAAAGAGGATCATTAATGGGAGAGTGAGACATAGTGAGAGGGAGACAGAAGATAATTTAACTAATATTGAAATTAAAAACACATCTATGTCTACGTGCATCTGTTCCTAAGTTTACAGATACGTATTGTGAAGTTAATTTCACGGAGGAAAAAAAAAAGGTGGTTTTGTATACCTCTTATTTTGGGTAGATTCTATTTTACTTGGTCATACTGATAGCATGGCTAAAGAATCCACAGTAAATAGTTGTCCAGCTGGCACTGAAGCAAGAAGATCTTTACAGGGAGTTTTACTCAATCTTGTTTCCTAAAAAAATGGACATGTTGAGGCAGGCAAATAAGTTTTCAGAAAACCTAGAAAGTTGTACTGCTTTGGCTATTAAGTCCTTCAGCTTCTGCCAGAATGTCCGTGAGAAGTAGCAAAACTTTTATATGAAGTATAGCTGTGAGATGAGGGTGCTGGAATGGAAACTTCATGCTTTTATTTCCTCATGTCACCAATTCAATGTCTGACCTTTGATAAATCCCATAGCTGTTGTACAACTCAATTTTCCTTCCAATGGCCTTGTCTTTCACCTTCATTAATTCCTAAAAGGCTGCTAATGCTTCAGAGTCTTTGGTTGAAAGGTTTTAAGAAATTTGAAGCATTATACTGTGCAGTAATAATGATGATAAATATCTAGTTCATGCTTGTATCTGTTTCTGATTTCTTGCTTTCTCAGCCTAAAAAAAATCATTTTCATATTTTCCTCTCTTCCGTTTTCCCTTCTTCTCAATATCTGTTTAGCTCCCCATCATCCAAAATGTCACTAGCTCTATTGCTCTTAGAAGTAAAGAATGCATTCTACTTTTAATCTACAATATCTCATATAGTCCTGTATGGAATTTACTGGGCAGATAGATGCATTTGCTAAACACTCTGCAGTATTATGGTCTGCCACAACACAGTATGCATCCATCTGGGAGCAATCAATGTGTTTCTGTATACTTCTTTGCTTATGTCCAAATAATCTTTTATGTACATCATGGCTTTGCAATTATTTGAAGCAGAATATGGTAGTGGAAGTACACTTGGCATTCAACTAGAGCACAAAAAGTTATTTCTGTGTTGTGTCCTATGGGTGAATTCCCCATATTGGTGCTCAACTCATATAAAAGAGGAATTCAAAAGAACTGCTCTATGTTCCCTGTTGCAAAGTTGATGTTTCCTGATATTAGTGTTTCTGTGGCTGTAGTTCTGGCATCCAGGGTAGCAGAAACCCAGGGGAAAGTGTGATAAAATCATAGTTTCTGTCTTCAGTGTGTTTTCAAAGAACTTTTTCTCTTAGGCATTCAATTCCTAATTATTTAAAGTTTTTTTTTTTTTTTTTTTTTTTTTTTTTTAACTTTTAAAAAGTTTATTTGCGAATGGAAAAATCTATAAATTCCAAGGAGCTGTTGTAAAGTGGTTTTGCTGGTAACTGAACAAAGGACTGGATTGTGTTAAGCTATTCATGTGAAATGACTGTTATTTGTTTCATTTTTGATAACAGAAAAAGAAAGAGCTAATATTAGGGGAAAAGCAACAACAAAAAAACAAACAACCCACTTTACACACTTATTTTTTATTTGTAAATGATATTAGAGGCTGTATGTCTCTTCTATGTAATACAAAGGTCCATAACTATATACACATACTATCCATCCATATGAAAACCATCAAGCATCTTGGAAGTCTTCATAATGATCTAAGATATCAGTGGGTTATCCAAAAGTATCAATAAAGTGCTCTCTGAAATCAAATTGAACCGTAATTACCACCATTTTTCCAGATATTTGTCTATAAAATCCTCATCTGCACACACAAACAAGAGTTTACCAACCTAAATGTGAGAGTTATCTCTCTAGCCATGTAAAGTGCATATTGTGAATTTGAAGAGTTTTGCATGTATAATAAATTTGTTCGTCTGTCTAGAGGTATGAGAAATGGTGCAAGCAGCTCTCATATTCTGCTGCCTTTTTTTTGTAGACAGTAAGGAGCAAGACTGTGTATAAAAGATGAAATGTTTTCCTTTCAAAAATCCAGATGAATGTATTAGTTTTGCATATGTGCCTATCAGAATATCATGACAGTCTTGCATTCATATCACCATAGAACTGGTGCTTTCAGAATCCTATTTGCTCTAGAATGTCATGGCAGGTCTGAAGTATAAATGGTACTTGTCTCTTCATTTTCTTTTTCATAACACACATCTGACATAGGAAATTTTACATTAGTTGTTATTGTTATAGCACTATTATTATTATTATTTTTTAAATGGAGAGCATGACCTGTTGGCATACCCAGTTCTAAACTGAATTATATCTGAACTCTGCACATGGTCAGGAAACAATTAATGAAGAGTTCACAAAGACAAACAGAAATGATTTTCTGAGTTTTTTTTTTTTTTTTTAATGAAGTATTGGAACAAAAGATTGTGATAGTGTAGGAAGAGAAAACTGTGAGAAAAAAAAAAAAATAAAAAGAAAAGAAAAAAGTTAATACAATGTCAAATATGACTGTAATGAAAAATTGCTTTCTTTAGATGTACATTTGCTTTGAAATCCATGCTGGGTCTCCTAGTACCTGCTGAGCTTAGCTTTAAACCCTGAAGCTATGATTTAAAATAATATATATTTGCTCTTTCATCTCTATGCTCTATTGCATCAATTTCCTTGAAAACACCTGGAAGGGTTCTTAGAGCTCCTTATGAACTTTGACTTTAGAGATTTTCATCTTAAGTTCCTGCTGTGAACTGATACTACACATGACACGATCTGAAGAGCTGTCTGTGGTTTCTTTCTAATCTTTGGTATAAAATGTAACATATATTACAGGAAACAGTGCAAACATATTCACCTAGCCTTCTACAAATTTGTTTATTTTTGAGATTCCAATCTGAGCTTATTTTAACTTAGAAAATCAGTATACTGGGATGATCTCAAGAAATCTGATCTGATAATGATACTTTTTTTTAAGTTATCATGCCAGTGAGAAGGGCCTCAGGTCCCTCTCTTTATCAGATGCTCTTACTTTTCCTTTACAAAACATTTATTAATTGAAACCCCACAAAACTTTCAGAGTCTGTTTTGTAAACTGAGGAATATTGATTTCATTTTGAATATGATTAGTCACTAATCTCCTACTGTTAATCAGTGGGCAAAGATAAAAGCATCCTTTAGAGAATAACGTGGATTACAATTATTATGATGATGATTTTATCAAGAAACTTTAGTCAAATATGTCTGGTTATCATCAGGTGACAGTATAATGATATCAACAGCTAAAATTTTGTTATATAGCTATATAGTTTTAGAAAGGTGCTTAAATGTCACTTCTTCTCTAGAAGTCTTGATAAACAGAAAAATTGTGTTATATTTCAAAATTATAAACTGGCTCACTGTCCAAAAACAGAACAGAGGTTCTCCAAGACTTATGGGAGGAGGACTTTTTTCATAGTTGTTAAAAATAATAATAATAAAAAAATCCAACTGTATTGTACGGTGGCATAACCAGGGAAAGATGATACTATCAGCCATGTGAGCCAGTAAACTATCAGTAAAGTAAACTCATGTTGCTAATATTGAGGAGTGAGTTGTCTTTTGAACATAAAAGGTGCCTTGGCTTTGTGAAGTTTAGGCCCTTGACTATGGTCTTTTGCAAGATATTTTGCCAAAATAGGTGCTGAAATGCACAGGAAGAATCTAGAAGATTGTTGAACAACATTGTGCTCATCCATATGTGTTTCTGTGCATGTGAAGATAAGGCCCCTTGGCATTTCCTTCCTCATCCTGCATTAGAAAGAGAGTTGCCAACAGGTCAAGGAATCCTTCCCCTCTACTCAGTGTTGGTGACACCACAACTGAAGTGCTGTGTCCAGTGCTGGGTTCCCCGGTGAAAGAGAGACATGGGCATACTGGTGAATGAATCCAAAGACGGGACACCAAGATGATGAAGGGAGTGGAGCACCTCTCCTTTGTGAGGAGGAGAGGCTCTGAGAGCTGGGACTGTTCAGACTGGAGAAAAGAAGGCTGAGGGGGGATCTAATCAATGTGTAGGCTCATCATTGTGTATAAATATCTGAAGGGAGGGTGCAAAGAGGACAGAGCCAGGCTCTTTTCAGAGGTGCCCAATGTCAGGACAAGGGGGAATGGACACAAATTGTAATATGGGAGGTGTTTAAAAATGTCATCAATTCCTTCATAATTGGTTTCCAAAAGACACTGAGATTAACCATCTCCCAGGGTTACAGCCTTACTTTTTCAGCTATAGCTGTTTCCACATCTGAGCCACCAGGGGAGAGCAGGAAAAGATCATGAAGGCCTTCTCCATTCCCAGATCTGCCAAATATAAAGGTCTGGACCCTATAGTGGCAGCCACTTCTGACTCCTTCCTTGTCTTATGGGAAAACCTGACAGTGGCCATACAGGTCAGATTTGTCTCCAGTGTTAACAAGCTAGGGCCCATCTTTTAAGCCTGATGTTGTAGGAGATCTGTGTCTGCTCCCATCACCCCACTGGAGGCATCAAAACTAAGTACACACACCACCACTAAAATGGTTTGTGAAATACAAATATAATCTGAGCTGCTTTTTTTTGTGGCATTTTTTCTCAGGACCTTCCTAAACCCACTCTATTTATAGAAGGTAAATGTGGCAAATTTAAAGTT
Organism: Aythya fuligula; assembly: GCF_009819795.1. Taxonomy (NCBI): domain Eukaryota; kingdom Metazoa; phylum Chordata; class Aves; order Anseriformes; family Anatidae; genus Aythya; species Aythya fuligula. The sequence goes on along the minus strand of NC_045561.1, from coordinate 76,706,001 downwards.
TTTTTTTTTTTTTTTTAAAAGGCATTTTAAGTTAATGTGTTGCACAGTCCCTACAAAGTGCTGTACACGTTGGTTACTTAGGTCTTTGTCGAATTTATTTTTTTTTCTTTAAGCCTGGCAAAACCTTAACCTGACTTTTGTATAAATTTGAGAAGTGGGATTTGCTAAAGCAGTTGAATGATATGAGTCCCATTAAGCCACTTGTCACCATTCCCACGATATTTTACACAATAACTAAAAGGAAGCTAAAGAAGAGAGGTCTGCCTGTATTCAGTAATAGTGTTCAGATCAAGTGGAAAGGGTGATGATTTCCTGTTGTTCTATCATATATTCCTTGTTAGCAATACAGTTTCTCTATATCTGAGTTTATGAAATGAAAACAGTTCTGTCAAGCAGATAAACGCTTTTTTCAGTTTCTAGCCTAAAGGAAAAAAAAAAAAAGACAAAAAAATTGAAACAAAAATCCTTCACATAACCTGCAGGGCATTGGAAGTATATCAGCAATTAAATAATCTTACTGTCTTTAGCTGCACTTTCCGCCATCTCAAGTCAGAGTGCCTGGAAAAAGCAAGAAGTACAAAAATCCGTTGTCACTGTGTAAATGGGAACAACCTACTGTCTTTAGATACATAGGGAGAAATAATAGGTTTAACAGCACAGTAAATGCTAATTTTAAAAAAGCAGTTGACTCAAACAATGTAATGATGTGACCTCTACACCAGATTTTAATGTTGAAGAAGGGTCCTAGACTGGTATTTCTGCAGACTTAATTATCTCTCAGGCCTGGCTGTTCCTGCAAATGATTGCCAGCAGCTGTAGCAAACTACTTAATTCTGGGATGACATGGATGAAATTTTTTGGCCCAGGATGAAAGGGCAGACTAGATGACCTGATGGCTCTTTCTGGCTTCACATTCTATTAGTTTGCTGATCACATCTGTGGGATTAGAAGTGTCTTCTGAGAGCTATGATGTCCAGACTATTTGTTCAGTAACGTCCCAGATTAGGAAACCAGAAATGGAGCTTCCTTGATGTCCTCCAAACACAGGAATTGCCTGATGTCTCTTGGATTAGTTTAGCCCATGTAGTGGTTAAAAGATCTTATGTGAAGTGCAAACAAAGTTTTTTTTTTTTTTTTTTTTTTTCCTTCAGTCTAGCAACCAACGATCACACTAGCGGGCCTAACTCTCCACTCTGTTATGACGTAACCCTGCTGGTTTTAACAGAGTCATGCTGGTGTCAAAATGATTTAAAGGCCCAGCAAATGAGATATAGCAGCTGAAATCCATAGACCATTTAAAAAAAAATTAACAAATCTGGAAAATTGATTGGCAGCCTCCCCTTTATCCCTCCCTTCCTCAAGGCATGGGTGCTCATATTTCAGGAGTTGGCCTAAGAGACAGAAACTAAGGTCTGGACTTTTTTTTTTTTTTTTTTTTTCTTTCCTTTAGTGTCTGTTTATCTTGCCTTCAGTTCATGATTGTTCTTTTCTCAGTGTATTCTTTGCTGCTTTGTTTAGCACAAGGAGGCTCCTGCCATTTCCTTTGGGTGATGTGAACTTGTCTAGATGCTACAACTGAGTAAAGAGAGTACTTTCCTATTATTATTCTGCTTTGTATTGACTCCTCTGACTTGAAAGTTTTTTCACGTATTGTTTTCTTGTTGCCTCACACCCTAACAAGTTATTATCTTATAAGATAGCCAAATCCGTTATGAAATACTTAGGGCTTGCCAGCAGTTTTTATTAGACAATTTAATAATGATGTTTAGGAGAAGTGGGAATTGCAAAGAACAAAGAATCTCCAGATGTCCTAACAATGTACAATGTAGAATTTGAAGAATATTTCTCTACGTGAGATTTCTAATTTTTTCCTTTGGATGAGCACAGTCCTGTATTATCTCTGTCTGAATTATGTGAATACAATTTCATTTATATTTTGTCTCTTATATTAACTGTGTGCCCTGAACGTGTCTGGTTTATTACTGAAAGTGTATTCTTTGCTACTTCTATTCTGTATGGTTCTATAAACTTTATTAAAAATGCTCTTTCTGAACACAACTTCATGCAGCACACCTTCTCACACAGGGAAAAAAATGATGGGAATTTAACCATGAGGTTTTGGCATATGTCTTTTGAAAGGCAAGTTAACTTTCAGCTTCAATATTTTGTACTATTTGAATTGTGTTGTGCAGGGTAACGTGCTTTAAGCTAATTGGTCCCATGCAAGGCTTGTAAGAAACAGAAAAGCAAAGTTCCTGTGGTGAGTTTTTGGGGGCTGAGCTGAGCCTGAAATAGCAAAATTCATTCTCTACTCTAGTTTTCATCATTAGTATCTTTTAAAAACAAACAAACAAACAAAAAAAAAAACACAACAAAAAACAAACAAACAAACACCTTGCAAATAGGTATATTTAGTAAATAGGTATATATCACACAAGCTTAATCAGGAGAAGAACCTTATTTGACCAGCTACTGTAGAGAACACAGGAATAGGAATAAATAGACTACTTCAAGGAACTAATTTATAATTCCAATGCTTTGTTAAAACACATTAACGTAAGCATGTTTTCTTGTATGTAACTTGTCTTTGCAAACATTGTGACGGTTCTGGATAATGTTGTCAGTGGAGTTTTCCTGCCTGGCCCATATGATGAATGGGAAAAATACAGAGAGGTACTAGTTTAAAGTTTTCTCCTTATCACTTCTTAATAGCATTTTAAGAGGGGTTTCTTTTTTTTTTCTTTCTTTTTTTTTTTTTTTTTCTTTCCAATGCTACCACTTCTTTGCCTTGCTTATACTTGGACTTGTAGTAAAGCTATTACTCACAATCAGTTCACATCTTTAACTCTAATTGCATTATTTTATTTATGCAGTGGAAAACAGTTCTGTACCTCATCAAGTTGTGTTCCTTAAAGTGGGGGAGTATTTCATATGGGTCTTACATGAGTTTTATGTTTCTGATTGCTTATTCAGTTTCTGAACTATTCTTTGTAGACACATACTTTATAAATAGTTTACTTTATAAGTTAAATCTTAATTTTAGTCTTTATTGTGCGGCTATTAAGCTGTGATTCAACAAACAACTTCATGGAGGGACAAGATTTTGTCTAATGCAGTCACAGGTTGTGGCAGCCACAAAAGTTGTTTTTTTTTTTTTTTTTTTTTTTTTTTGTTAAAATTAATGATAATATAATTTTCTAGTTTTCCCATAATGTGATTTTCATTCATGCTATTTTTTTATTTTTATTTTTTAACAGGAACACAATTAGTACCCCAATACTCAATGTTATAAACTATTATGCTATTAGAAAGGATAATTTCAATACCTATATGGTTCTTATAAAAAGGATGGAAGAGGACTCTTTACTCATGTAGGTAATGATAGGGCAAGGGGGAATGGTTTTAAACTAAAAAAAAAGGATAGATTTAGATGAGACATTAAAAGGAAATTCTTCACTGTAAGGGTAGTGAGGCACTGGAACAGGTTGTCAAGAGAAATTTTGGATGCCCCATTCATGGAGGTGTTCAAGGCCAGGCTGGATGGGGTCTCGGCCAACATGATCTAGTGGGTGGCATCCCTGCCTATGGCATGGGTTGGAGTTAGATGATCTTTAAGGTCCTTTCCAAACCAAGCCATTCTATGATTTGTAAACTACTTTCTAGAGGCTACTTACACCCAGTGACTTTTCTAGTGCTGTCTCCAACATTGTGCTCGTGTCTATTGAGCTGGGTAACCCTTAGCATAGTCAAATTGCTTACGTATGTACTGTCAATAGCTTAAGAGCCTATCAACCTAAAGCTGATTCCTAGCCTTGCTGGAAAAGGAGAAAAAAGAATATTTAGAACAGAGCAGTTTACTCAGATGAATGAGTCAGTCAGGATGACCACTTCCTTGGAAAAATGCTGTTCTTGTTCTTGACAAATTCAGAAGGTAATTTTCCTTTTACTGAAAAAATGCCAATATAAACTCTGTTTAGAAGACAAGGATTGTTTTTTAACTTACAGGAGCTTACTAAATAGTTTATATAATAGATTTTGTTTTGCATCTAAATCTATGTGCTCGTAGTTGGATATATCCAAGAAGCTTGTCTTGTTAGGATCGTATGTATTATATTTATGGAAATGTCTTTCAGCCTGAAGGATCCCAGTGCACTTATGAATACTTCAATTCATTACTGGAATGAATTCTTTTCCCAATAAATCAGGAGGTAAGTCTAACAGAAGTCAAAGTTCAGAATTATTATAGACAAGAAAAGAATGTGGCTTTTCTTTCTTTCCTTTTTTTTTTTTTTTTTTTTTTTTTTTTTTTCCTCTTAGAAATGCAATTGTGCTATTATATTTGTTAAAAAACATTTTGATGTGCTCTCCTTTATGGGACCAATGTGTCTATATATATTTGAAATGAACCAATTTTATTCATGACTCTATACTGATTATAAGGAAAGACTCTGTGGGAGAGGGAAACTGCAGTTCTGAAAGGCAGCCCCAAGCCTTCTAGAAGTTGCACTCTTGCTAAACTAGTAATTAGTAGGTAATTTCATGAGTTACTGAGTGAGGCTGGTAAGGTGTGGGTTATGCGGGTGATATAATGATGACTTCTGGGCTTGTAACCCATATTTCTTTCTGTTCTTTTGCTTTTTATGGAGGTTATAACTGAAGCTAATTTTCTATGGGTGTTGTAATATCCAAATAGAGCACATGACTGAGAAATGCTGTAAGTTTTTAAAGTAGGTGCAGCTATAAAGAGACTAGAGGAAAGAGACTACAAATGTGTTAACATCTTGGGAGAGATGTTAAAACCTGGACAGCTGGAAATATGAAGATAGAGGTGTTGAGGGGTATTACAAGAAGGTTGAGGAAACCCTAGGAAAGATGGGGATGTATGATGCTGTTTAGGCTGCAACATATTTCAGAGGTAAGACAGATATGGGAGAATGTGTTTGACTATCTAACTACTTTTAAAGGAGGTCTCATTCTGCAAGAGGAGGAGGACTAGGATACTTCTTAAAGTACACCAACCCAGGAGAGGAGAGGGGAGGAGAAGAGAGCCTTCCTGCTGCAGGAAGGAAGAAGGTTAAAGATGCCAAAGCAACACACTGGAACAAATCTTGATGTCTCAAGTGCAGAGTCTCATACATTCTGTGTGTCTTAATCAGACTGTGCCAGGAACATATTGCCTTATAAAATATCATAGTTTCTGTGACATGTAGGTTCAATATTCTAAGATTGTATTTTTGAGAATTAAATCAATAAGACTCTCAGGTGAGACAAACTTGTGTATTTACCTTTATTATCACAAAAAGAGTTTTCTGTCCTTCTATCCGTTCATATAGAAAATACTTGAGTCTTGTGGAATTTCCAAGGATAAAATACAGATCATTCCAGAATGAGCAGAAACTGCTGAAAACATCAGTTTGGAAAACATTGTTCTCCTTTTAAAACATTTAGAAACAATTAAAATGATTAATAGGTTTTAAAAATAAATTTCCTATGGCTTTCAGATATTCCTTCCCCTTTGGCCCATGTTATAAATTACCATTGTCATATGAACACAATCTTTATTCCTTTGAATGAATGTATAGAACTTTGTTCTACTCACAGCCTTTAGTATTTTACAGGTATTGTTCGCGAAATGGTTTATCATTTTTCAAAAAGAAAACTCTGCCTCCAGGGTGTTTAATATAACCTTATTAATCATTAAATGTGTAAAAGGTCTTATTAAAATATTGGTGTTGCTTGAAACAGCATAAGCTCCTATTAGAATATCTAACTAGCTTGAGGCAAGCAAGCCAGAAATATTCTCTGTAATTCTTAGTAACTTCCAATACCCCCAGCCTGCACTATTTTGGTATTTTTTTTTTCCTTTTGGGATGAAAAGGAAATCCATTTCAGACTGATACCAGTGCAGCACTTCTCCTGTTTCCGCTAAGCCTATTCTTGCCTGATTTCAGTTCTCAGGAGCCTTCATTCTGAGTACAGTAATGAGCCTGACGAGCAGAGAGGAACTTGAACCAAAATTCTCAACACAAAGGATCTTAATTTTAAGGATGCTTTACTGTACCAGGCTCTTGAAGTTCAGGCCTTTGGATACTGGTTACATTTCTTTATTAGCAGCATGCAATACTCAAGGTAGGAGTAACTGAATTAATTAAGAGTAATTTAGCAAATAACTAAATGTTTGTATGGCTACCTTAATGATTGTCCTGTCTTTCCAATTCATTAATAATTGGTAGGCTTTTCCTTGGGGTAATGAATATTTAAGTGATTGAGAACGTGAGAGGCTGCCCTTCATCATTTCACCATTCATACTGAGCATGTCCAAATGGAAGAGAAGGAAATTATGTGTATAGGTGTGTCTAGCACAACCAAAATATTTTCTGAGGTCTTAAATCTCAAAAAATGTTATTTGCAGTAGGACTTTCTAGATACGCTGGGGTCTTCTGAGGAAAAACAGGTATTTGTGCAGCCTGGAGCAACTACGCACATGCTCAAGGTTTGTCTGTAATCCAGACTGAATGACAATAAAATTGCCTTTCTATGAAAAGCACTCAATTTACAAAAAATAACATAATAAAATATGTTTTTTTCCCCTTGTAAAGGTGGAAAAGCAAGGGGGAAGTAGGACACACGGGACACATTTTATTATAGTGTGGAATGTTCCTGAAGATTATTAATCTGAGTATGTTCAGTGACAAAAAAAAAAAAAAGTCAAAACAAGAATTCAGATCTTTTGTTCTCAGTGAAAGATTAAAGAAATAAGATCAAAGAAGATTAAAAACAAAACTCCAAAGCTTTTCATGAAATTTCAGTGTTTAAAAGTAGACATTTATCACAGAAGAATTTTTTTTTTTTTAAAGAAACATTGCATGTGGCTTAAAATCATAATGAATGATAGGAACAAACCTCTTGATTCATTAGGTACATAGTTCTTCTAAAAACTTGTCCTGTTCCTATGTTGCTGACATCAGTGAAAACATTGCCTTTTATGTCAACAGGCCAAGACTGAACTGGAAAGAGAAATAACTTATTTAGAAGATGATAATCTTCAAAACACTGAGCAGTTTCTCTTTGTTTGCTCAGGTACTGAGTACCTTTGATTCCCACTAGTTTATAGGGTTATGCTCAGCGTTATGAAAACTTGTTATATGGTTCCTCTATTTAGGAATCCTTGATACTATCATTTATTGCTTAGTATTGTAATTTTTTCCTGAAATACCTTTGTGATTTCTCTCACCTCCCTTCAAACACTGGAAGCTTTTGCATAAAATGGGACCACAAAACTAGAAGATCCTCTGGAATCATTGAATTTAGACTTCATGAGTACAAAACGTCCAAGTGGGACAAAATGTTTTCTGAAGACATACTATTGCCCGTGTTCTTTTGATCAGGGCTGAAAACACATCTGCTTTTGCAGTGGTCTGTTTTGCAATGATCTTCATAAACTTATTCAGCTTTCCGCTAATGGTAGTCTGGTTTTGGTTCTGGCAACATGGTTGCAGTCTCCCTGCTCTGCTGGCTGGGGACCCTTCTCTGATTTCTAGCCTACACCTTGTCCTGTTCATTTCTGTATATTTGCTCATAATCCATCGTTGCCCTTCACTTCAACAGGTATCCTCTTTATGTCCATCCCCATAGTAATGTATATTTCAGGTAGCACACCTATTTCTTCAGCTTTTTTTCTGCTCATGTAAACAGCAAAAAAATATTTTTTTCTTGTAAACAGGTCTGTACTCAGTACTCTGGATAAAGCCTCACCACTGCTAGGTACAGCGGCCTTAGTACTTCCATATCTTATCTAAAATTATCTGTTTAGAATAATTTTAAGGATCACGTTAACATTTTTATGACCACATTGCTTTAGTGATGTTGTTATCCTTAAAAGGAAACTGCTGGCTTTACTGAAGCCTGTGATGAGGTATTTTTAACAGAATCAAAGTTTTATCCACTACCTTTATATTATTTTTCATGGTATGGTCCTTTAACAAATGATTACATGTTTTAACATTACTTACTATCCCTTGTCATACTTCTGACACTATTGCTCATGCATTCTTTAATTCAAAGACAATTTTTTCATTGGTGCCTTTTAATACTGCATTTTAATACTTTTAATACTATATTACACACACAAAAACAGACCAAAAGCAACCACTGTAAATAAAAATTAACAAAATAAACATGGAACACGGTAACCAAAGTCTTTGCTGCTGTTATCTTTTCAGCAGAGTCAGAAGCAGAGGGTGGGTCTTTGATAAAATTCAGAAAGTAGAAGCAGAGGAATAGTTTTTACTAGAATTCAGAAAGAACTCAACAACTTATACAATCCTGAGACCTAAACACCAACTGAACTTGCTTTAAAATGCATAAATACTGCTTAGAGGAGGTGAAAAGTCAATTTTCAGAATGAGGAAAAATGTGAGAAATCATAGCTAAGTAAATACATGGAAAGAAAGACCAGACACTAAAGGAATGGGCATAAAAATGTGGAGGTACGTCAAAAGAAACCATAATCAACAAACACAAAGAGAGACGTTGCTGGAAAAACTTTGCAGTTCCACAAAATCTTAACAAGCCAAGCCACAAGTCTATAGTTGTAGCAGCTGTTCATTTCACAGCCATGGAAGACATGACACTTGAAGATATGCCAACAAAGTCGAGGGTGAATGTATTTTATTTATTTATTTATTTAAGAGTAATACTTTGCTCATTATGAAATGGTACCAAAGGAGAAATGACTTGCCTATTTAGACTGGGCTTAGTGGGCATACTGGCAATAAACTGTACTTCTTAGCTCTTCCTACATAATATTATTCTCTTTGATTTATGAAATGAACCTCAGTGACACATCAGAATTGATTATTTCAGCTAATCTAACGTGCATACAGAATGATTACAAAAACGTGAATTTTTATGCTGTGTTCACAAAAACAGTGAAGAATTGTTCCTATCTGCTGTGTGCTTATTCAGGACTTGTTTTTTTTTTTTTTTTTTTTTTTTTTTTTTTTTTTTTTTTCCAGTAGGCCCCACCATGGCACAGGGCAGGAAAATGCTTGATTGAGTTTTCTCATCAGTTAGGGGCACATAGGATTTAATTATTTCTTCACTTATTTTGTTTCTTCTCCTGGCTTCCAGTGGACAGAAAACAGTTAGCATATGTCCACAGCAGCCGTTAAAATCAACCTTAAGGTCAGCTTCCAACCCACCATTGGCCTACTCTTTCCACCTTAGTATAGACCCTTGTACTGCAGCCTTTAGGTGTGCACTAATAACAAACCCATAACAATCCTACATTGATCCATTCCTGGCTTCTGGTTCATCTATGTTCCAAATATACTACAAGTACTGCAAAAAAGAGCTAAGAAGATGGAGAAGACTGATTCTTAAAAGTTTAGCAATCCAATACAAATAACCTCTAAAAGGCTGAAGGAAGCTTCATGCTAACGTATATATGAAGAATGTGGCTTTAACAAGTTGATGGTGACTGGTCACAATGAAACCTAAATGTCTGTGGAAGCTTACCTTGAATTAACTTAGTCCAGAATTTGTACTTTTCAGTAGTGTTTGCAGTTATTGCAGATTTTTTGGATTAAACCCAATACACATTTCAAAGTTACAGAATATGGAGTCAGTCTATATTCTCTCATTTCTATGCTAAGAAGAAATAAAAATCATTGGTTTTCAGGATGCAATGGAGAGGATATTAACCTTCAAGTGATCACTATAATTTGAAAAGTAGTCTGAAAATTGTGAAAATAAATTATATGGTACAAATGGATTCAAGTATATCAAATTCAGGTCTGCTGTTGAACAAAAGCAACCTGCACAGGCTCTTTCATCAGCTGATTACTTAAAAAGGACATGCTCTGTGGCTGAAAATTAATAACATATTAAAGCTCTTAAAGTTGATGAGACGAAGGAAACTAATTACTTCTGAAACCAATACCAGACTATTTTCAGTTAGTGTTATCTCTTACTCGACTTCAAAAACTGAACCCAAAGCTGACCCAAAATATAATACCATCTTTGTAAAATCTCCAGTTTCTGTTGGTAGAAACACTTAAGATTTTTGGGACTTAAGATACATGTACTCTCTTAATCTGAAGTATTTGCCACCAGAAATTGCTTTTTGAGAGTGGCATGGGTGTACCAAGAAGTCTGACTGATCTCCCTTTGAGTGTACAGGGCACTGCTTTGAGTGTCACCTTCCTCTCTTGCCAAGCTGCCCTTTGAGAAAGCTGTTACCTCTGCAGAAGCACATGATTTTGCACTAAGCCTGCAAAAGGCTCTCTCCAATCACTCTTACAGTCCCCACAATGACAACTCCATTGGGTGGATGGTCAACCCAGCGGCAGCAGCATCTTCCAACTTGTTTGGTCATCTGCAAAACAATTATGTGCTGTTGCATCTAGGAGCAGAGGTTGTTTGGTTTGGAGAACCAGTACATGGATGCGATATGGAGTGGAGATAGGATGGGGATTGCAGCAGGTATTAGGTAATGTGTTTAATTAGGTAATCTGTTTAAGTCTGTTTTAGATCTCTAACCAGTCTTTATATTTCTGAGCTCCTGAAATTTTGAGTCAATCATTCTGGTTTTGATCAGGGTGAGCATTACTAGTTTCTTTATAGAGCACATATGGACCTGTCACTGGACTGTTTAACTGACACATTTACAGTAATTGTTCTTCTGGCATGAAGCCATTAGCATATAAAACACTAGGTCTGCAAAGTTAACTTTAATAATGAGATATGAAAATGTTCAGCAGACTTCCCCCACCTTTTTGCAGAAAAGCAGTCTGTGGGCTATCATGTTTGCTCATCACAACAAATGAGCAGCAGGCATCAACAGCCACCCTATGATCTGTTGGGGAGGAATGTTTATCTCTTTACTGGTGGGGCAGCTATTTGGCTCTTTTTACTTTTATTAATGGAGATTGGGACTGGCCAAACTTCACACCCACATAACTTTCATTTCTGTGTATTCCGCATGTGTCTGGTCATAACTAAAATACATTTGTGATCCTTGTTCCAAGGCTCCAGGTGGTACAAAATGTTTGCTATTTTGCATAGTTTTAACATAAAGATATGGGGGTTGCCTTCCAGATACAGGCCCCTTGTGTTTCAGTTGAACAATAATTACTTAGCACAGCAAATAGATGCTTGATGTTTCCATATATTTTTTTTTTTAATACGCTCAAGTAATCAGAACCTATATGTGTAGCAAGAAGACAAGAAAGTATAGTACAAGTGTTTGAAACACATATTGAATGCAACTGAATTGTATTTATCTCAGTTTTTTTTTTTTTTTTTTTTTTTTAAGCTTTCCAGTAGTAACAATTTGTGTTTGAGGTTCAATAATGTAGGTAATTTAAAAAAGCTTTTACAGCCACTTATTTTGGCAAGACTTTCGAGCAGAAATTGCTAATAACATTTCAGTGGCCTTAATCAACCCCTTATACACTGTAACAGTGAAAACTAACATGGGAAAAATGTTCATACAAGAATGTCTTATCATGGAAACCTTCAAATAAAATAAAAATCTCCTCTGATGACAGAGAAATGTCAAATCTTTCTTTACAAGCATTGGGAGCAAACTTCAAATTGCAAACTTGTGCTCATTTCTACATACTCAAAAGGAATGCTTGCAAAATTGGAGAAAAATTAGGGACAGAAGCAAAAGTTGTTAGCCAAGTGTTTTTAGTTCTGAGACCTAGTTCAGGAAAAAGAAAAGTTATGTCACTTTTGCAGCACTTTTTGGAACCACTTAATTAATGCATGATTGAAGGAGTAATCATTAAAATACAGTAAGTAGCTATTTCTGTATTAGCTATTCCTGCATTTCTTGCATGGTTTCATTAGCAGGGGAATTGCTGACATTTAAAATGTCCTTACTGCCATCAGAGTTAGCATAGGTAGAAATAAATGAAACCCTTTTACAGTTTAACTTGTTATTTCAGGTTCTCTGTAAATTCAGACAGACAGTAAGCTACATTTTTGAGGTTTTCTTTGTAAATATAACAGCTATACACTGACTTGTAGAAAAACATCACTCTCCCTCCCTAAAATAAAACAAAATGCAGCTGAGTCTCTGGAGAAAATTTTAGAAACCTGGAGAGAGTTAAATTTGCACGTTAGCAAAGAGTACAGTGAGAAGGTTGTTTATTTCTGATAGTAGTTGCTTTTAGTGTCTGGACATTTTTACATTTTAAAGATAACCATGAAATTGTTCTGTAGGAGGATCTGGAGTACTGAAGTTTCGTCATGTAACACTGAAATATGTAGGTAATTCAGTGCATGAAAGAAGTCTGACTAAATTAAGTCTGACAGGGCTATTTTGCTATTAAGGTGGAGATGAATAAAATGGGGCAAAGCAGTAGTGTGCTGTTTTTGAACTGGGATATATAAAAAATGCCCAAAGAGGGATTATCTCTTTCAATACAGTACACAGATGAAATATAAGTCTAAAGAGAATGTTATTTTGTATGTAGATGTATTCGGTATGAAATTTCATTTATTTTATTTTATTTTTTTATGAACCTGGTAAACTTTGGTAGATGCAGGTGTATTCTCTTGAATAGAAGGCTGGTGAAGCTAAGAACAGACCTAGAAGATAGGAGCACAGATGTCTTGTATAATATATTTTTTTCCCCTGTATTATCAATTTAAGGAGGAAATTGTTGAAGGCATGCCTAGTGATTGGCAAAGTGTTACAGAAAAATATATTTAGAAGGAAAGATAAAGGTCACTCAGGGAAAGAAAAATCTAAGAAGGTCCAGTGGTATTTTCTGTTGACTTCAGTGAACAGTGACATTGAGAAACCTGTTAATCCTTGTCATATATACTGAATATACAAGCCAAGTTGAGTCAAACTGCTCATATTAACCTTTAAAAAACTGTTCTATTGGAATAAAGTGTGCCTGGCTTTATTGTGTTAGCTAGAAAAATGTGTGTAGTAGTTCTAAACTATTTTATTTCATTACTCAAAGCTAATCTTACCATGTTGGATAGTACATATCAAATGATTTTTACAGATTATTGTATTGTTGAGATGGCAGAAATGAAAATGAGATGTACGTTCATCTAAAACAGATAATTCTGGGAAAAAAATGAAATAACACATCTTTTAAATTAGCAACATTGAGGTGTGGTCTCAAGCTTTTTGATGGTCAGTTTGGCTAAAAACTTAAACCCACTACTTTTGTAATAGTAGAAAATTGCATCTTTGTTGGTGTGAGAATTCCAGAGGAATGAACGATCAGATAAGGCATCAGAGGAATCTGCACATATTATGTGTTCAGAATTCACACTGGTTCAAAAAGGGGAGTCTGGGTATGCCTTAAAGAGAAAGGTTGGTCATAGGAGACAGTAGAGTCCCAGATACTGAGGTCATCAGCATTTGCTCAGACTTAGCTATCCCATGGATAAATGGGGAATATCTGAGACAAGCCTGCAGGTAACTGTTTTGCCCAGGAAAATCTAAGGCAGGTGACAGATGAACAGAATTGAAATGGCTGATCACCTGCCCTTGCACAAGTCAGGACTACCTATTAACAACTCATAACAACAATGAAACATTGCATAATTTAGAAAGCCCAGAGCGGGGCTAGTAGCACTGCCCTAATGTGCACTGTATTATTGCTGAAACAGATCAGTTAGCTTGTATGGGTATCTCTGCATAACATTGTCTTTGGCCAGAAAAGTAACCTTTACTTAGAGGGTCAAAAAAGAGAAATAGCTCATTTAATAAATGCATTTTTTTCAAACAATACAACATTTTTTCCTTTGGCTTCCCCTGCTGCATGCCAAGAGGCTCCTTTCAGAGAGAAAGAAGAAAAGTACAGAAAGGAGACAAAATGTGAACACAGCAGGTCCCTGAAGTGTTTTGTGCAGTGCTCAAAGTACAAAGAAAACATAATGAAGAAACATGGTCTGACTGTCCAGCTTTTCATTCCAGCATTTAAAACAATAACCTGGGGCAAAAGATTAGCAAAGAAGGTCAGATGGAAAGTTACAGGGTGCAGGAAGGCTGGTAGTTTTAGAGGCATATTACTTTCACAAAACCAGCTGAACAAATGACTGCCTGCATGGAACTGAGTAGAAGATTGTAGAGACTTGAGCTGGGTGTCCCTGAGTGCAGCTGAAGTGGTGCTTGCTTTTCCGAGCCAACAAAATGCTCATTAGCTTGTCCACGTTTGCAAGAAGGGAACTGAGCGGCACAATCACCACTGGAGGGGAAGAGAAAGGAGAGCAGGACTGTGGGGAGAATAGGGTCTTCTGAGACAGGATGTCTCAGTGTGAAGGGCCAAGGGTTTTGGGTCAGCATTATTTGCTCAGTCTCCGACTCCCTAAAGGTGACACATATTCCAGCCAAGCTGCAATTTGGCTAAGGCAGATAATACTCAAGTGAAAACTGAACTTGGATATTCCTATTATTCTTTGTTCTTTTTAGAAAAAAATAATAATACTGTGACAAGATTCTAAAAGCTGACAGATTGGAGAACCAAATTTTCTGACACTGAAGAGAAATCCATCTGGCCAAATAAACTAAGGAGAGCTTGCCTATTCTTAGAAATTATTATCCTAATAATCATTGCTATGGACTTTAAAACAATGTATTATGTACTAAATACCAGCAGTGAGCTCAGTGGTGCCCTGAAAGGGAAGAATGCACAGATCATATTGTGAGAGCTTCACAGCCTAAAACATCATTGCTGTAAGCTAGAAAGGAATAGGAAATTTGAAAGCTTTGCAGGTTCCACTCTCCGATACCGTTACTCCAACTCAAAGCAGTGCTGCAGTCTGCAGAAATCAGGAAGAGCCCTTCTTTGCCTGTTTTCCTGTGGTGTGGGCACAAGAAATGAGTGAAGGGATGGGGACCTCTGGTTCACCTGGCTATAGCTGTTGACCCAGCCTGGTGCCAGCAGTGCACCAGGAGGGCAGCAGGCAGCATTCTGGGGGTACCAGCAGCTGCCCGGAGCTCGGTGCTCCCTCCCATCTCCCAGCCTTGTAGGATGCCTGCTTGCTTAGTGTGCTGGGAGCTGGGGAGCTGCAGCTGCCTGCACCTCTCATGGCTCGAGCTGCACGAAAGCACCGTGGGGAACCTGGCCAGTTCTGCTGAGCGCCAGTGAGGCACTGGGAATTTTGCTGTCTAGAGGAAAAATGTTGTTATGTCTAACATTTAATGCAGTGCTGGCACCATGAGGCTGCAGGCAGATTTGTTTATTTGACAGGCTCTGCTAGCTTGACTTTCTAAGGGTAAAAACCTACATTCCTATCTGGAAAAGCTTCCTTAAGAATGGATTGAGCAGTCACATTGATCAGTGATCTCTCAAGAGGGCTGGCAAGGTGTTCCTGGCTGGGGTTTCATTCCCAAGCCGATACCAGGGTGTCATGGTCTAATGCAACCACAGGTTTTGTTTTGTTCTTGCAAAGTCTCCCAAAAGGACAGTCTTCTGCATGTCTGCAATTGTGGATGGTTATTCTCTTCCATAATTATATTGATAAGGTATCAGTCATTGTGGAATCAAAAATGCCACTCGCCTCCACAAGTAGCTTTCATGTTATCTTTATATTATAAGAAAAACATTTCTTGTTTCTTCTTGTAATGTGATGCTGG
Organism: Aythya fuligula; assembly: GCF_009819795.1. Classification (NCBI taxonomy): domain Eukaryota; kingdom Metazoa; phylum Chordata; class Aves; order Anseriformes; family Anatidae; genus Aythya; species Aythya fuligula. The sequence continues at coordinate 76,690,388 of NC_045561.1, read as the reverse complement.
TTATATTATAGCTTAAAGGGAAAAAGTGTTTGCAGATATTGTTGATGACTCAGATGGTTTATAAGACAGGCTGTTGTTTTAAGAGCAGCATGTGCTTGTTCAGTGGACACCCTCAGTGCCGTCAAACATTACTAACACTGACCAAAAAAGGTATTTCATCTTGAATTTGAGAAAGCATAAATATTTGAATCAAAGCAAAAATATAGCTGCAGTCTCAAAAGGCCAGTGGAAAAACAACATGCACCATCATACCTAGAATCGAAGCTTTATAAAACACCTTTAATATAATAAATATCCAGCCTGTTTGTTGAAATGGACCGTATGTTCTATGTCTGTACTAAGGCCAGAAAGGAGAACTGTTGATCTTTGAGGTATTACCAAAATTTCTGAAAAAGTAGAAGAAAGTTCATCCCAGGAAGGACTGCTCCTTCAAATCTCATCTTACTGATATTAAAAATAACTTACAGCATGAGCAGACACTGAGAAGGCAGAGCTGGAGCTCAGATCTGGGAGTAAGCACTGGGGAAAGGAAAACAGAAAGGAAACCAGTAAAGAAACAGAAAATAAGGATGAAAGCTGAGCAAGGAGAAAGAGGGTCCAATCAAAGCAACAAGCTCCAGAAACTCCTAAGTCTTTTTAAAAGACACTCTACTGCTGTCCTGCTGGTGATTTTGGCAGTGAGGAAGGGAGGCTTTAATGTTCCACTTGTCCCCAAGCTGCTCAGGGTCTCTTTGCAATATCCAAGTGTTTTCTGATCATTGATGTTGAAAGGTATGAACCATAAAAATTAATTTGTTCCAGGTCCATATTTACAGGAATTTTAATGAACTAGCAGTGAACCTTGTCTGTACATTGAGCTAACTGTAGCACTGAAGCCCAGTTTCCATGTAATAAAAATGTGCAACACCATGTATTTCTAGATATGTGAAAATACTTTGCAAATAAATATGTACACAAAGATAAACACATGCAGACAAAATCCCATGGAAGACAAAATATGTTCTACATAGTACATGTTTGATCTACACTAACTACACATACAGAATGTTCAGCTGTGTTTCTGCTTCTGAAGCTTAAATGGAAATAATAGTACTAAAGAATTTTAATTATCAGTCTCAGTTTCATATCCCTAAGTTTTCTGATATATTTAAAACTGTGACTGGAATCTCATGCTTCCTATGCTAAATTTAATTTGGAACACAAGCCAACGGAAATATAGTTAATTTAAGCCAAAGTTTGATTTTGCTATTTGCAAGCAATATAAAGTGGTTAAAGTCTTAGGTATTTATCCTCTGAGGTAGCATGTATTTGTCCCTATTATGTGATTGCCACCCTTCTCATTAACAGCAAAGGATTTTATTAGTTTGTTTAGGAATTTTAATACATGAACACTTTCTAAATGAAACCTGCTGTTAGTGATGTATAACAGAAAATCAACAAAATAAAACAAAATTTGTAGCTTTTCATATCTGACACTACTGAAAGTTAGTCATCTCATGTGATTCACACAGAAAATACTGTGGGTGATGAGGTCTTCCTTAAAAAGAAAAATACCAGTATGTTCTTGTGAAGATTTACTGCTCCCAGCTCTCATATGATTTTCCCTTTTCCTTTCTTTTCCAGAATGAAAGCACCAACTAGAAACTGCAACTAATATGTACTTCTTCACAGCACATAGTCTCTCAAATTTTCTGATCATTGTCATTGATCAGTCAACAGATTTATTGTGAATTTGTATCTCTTTTTGCAACTTTGTTTCTTAGGTGAGATATGCTGTGGTACAGCCATACAGATGGGTAGAAGCACATAGCTTTCAAGACAATTTAAACAACAACTATGTCCATCAGATCTTCCTGGGCAAGGTGACTGCGAAAACATACATGGTATTATTTATTTATCTATTTATTTATTTATTTTTGTAGGGGAATATTGACTTAGGATTTTTAGTATTTTACACAGGTTTAAATTAGAGATGCCTTTTCTGTTCTCCAAGGCACATTCAATTCAAAAGTAAAAGTCTTTTATAATGCACTTACTGCATATACTGAAAATATACTTTTTTTTTTTTTTTTTTCCCAAAAGAAATGAACACATACATGAACGTAAAAGAGATACTAATCTAATAAGATGTGTAAAAGTGTTTATTTTGGATCTAGTTCAAGTCCCCATGAGTTTGATCCTTATTTAAATACAGAGAAAAATTAAACCTATTTTTGGATAGATCTACAGAAGAGTACAGTGCTGAAACTCTTGAGAAATTTAGGCAGGACAATTGAATTATACCAGGCTGGAATTTGGACATTTGTTTAGACTAACATTTTTTGCTTATCAAGGGTACCTTTCACTTCCTTGTTCCTTTACTTCACAATTAACATCTCGGGTTGGGATTTTGGCCTAGAAATTATACTTTCATTGACTTTAATGATGTGCAGTTCAGCACTTGGAGTTCGTGGTACATATTTCATAATGCTGATAAGCTGATAGTGGAAGCATTTTTTAAATGCTACTGGCTATCTCACAGCAAATTTCCATTTAGAGAGAGTCACGCAATTCTGTTATCTGTTCTCATTTAATCTGTGGTCAAGGTAGAACTTACACAAAATTTAAGGCATGCTCATGCACAGGTTTAGCAATAATAGGGTGGCAGTTGTGAAATATATCTAAAACTTCAGAAGATAAGGTCTCAGATGAAGATGAACTTGTTCCCTAAAAAGTATGTATTCTTGATATGTTTTGTGCAGACATATTGAGTTTGTGCATGCTCCAGTATTTGAATCAACAGCAGGAATGGAGACAGAGCCCAAAGTAGAAAGTGATGCTATGGGGGTTCCTGTGCTTGCCTATATAGCCAGTGTTGACACTGGTGCCTTGAGTTAGTAAGTAAGGGCTGGAGTTTGTACAGAGGTACCACAGTTCATTTAATTTCCTCAGTGTTTATTATAAAAGTTTGCAAGTTCAAGCTGAAGACAGCATGATCCATGTTAACAATATAATAGCCTCTGTTATTGTTTTACAACAATAAACACTGCTAATAGTAAAGAGAGATATTTTACCAAGAGATTCCATGGAGTGTGACCCCATGCAATGCAATATTTCCTGAGAGGAGTGTCAACTTAGCAACCTGACTATTGCTATTAAGATTATTTCCAAAAACAGAATACAGGTCAGATGAGTGAAAGTGAGAACTCTCCCATTTATTTAAAAGAGCTTTCCCATCTGGTTCCTTGTGATTTAAGGAACTACACCAGAAGCCACAGTTCTTCTCTCAATAAATTATGCCTATATTTAATCTTTTTTTTTTTTTTTTTTTTTTTTTTTTTTTTTTTTTTCACACTATAATAGAAAGGAGTTATGCCAGTCACAGTCAGTAAAGTCAATTGCCTTTTGATGGGCAATGTTCTGGTTTAATACAGCACACTTACCACTGCAGTGGTAAAACACAAGGCATTATCCAGTGCTTCCAATAGAGAATGCAGTAAATATGGACAGAAAGGAGGGAAGACATTGGCTGTTTAATCTCTGCTTCTCTTTTGCACATCTTCATAGAATCATATGATTCTATATTTCATAAAATCATATGAAGATGTGAAAAAGAGAAACAGAGATTAAACAACCACTAGTTTATTAAATGCATTTCAGATGATTCTGTGATGGTGATGCAGGTTCAATGGTAACTGGTCTTTATTTTAACTTATGCTTGGGGGTGAAGTTTTTTTTTTTTTTTTTTTTTTTTAAACATTGTGTTATGTTTCATTCTGTCATTATATTAATATTTATAGTTCTTAATTTCTTTCTTTTCAGAGCTAGCAGAGCTTTTCAGAGATTTCCCTCACCTGCTTGCCTCATACAGTTGCCTCCTTATGGATGGTCTGCTTTTCCTCTTTCATTTACAATATACTCTTTCAAAAGACCAAGTAAATGAAGCTTTGAAAATCTTCTCTTGTCCTTCTCCTGCAAGTGATCATGTCCAAAAGCCTGACAGCAGAAGTCCCAAAATAATCACGTTGTTTACAAGGCTTCTTAGTAGGAGTTGCCAACTAATAACTAACTAGACAGAAAAATTAACAGGCAAAAGGATGTATTACCAGACACATAGTTAAAAAAGTTTAATTGGAAATGGTGCAGGATGCTTTTTACTGAAAATTTGATTTATTTTTCTTGAAAGCATGACAACACTGTAACAAGCCGGTGTTCCACTTCCTAATAATAAAAATATCTCTGGGGTCAAAATCAGGATTAAGTGTCTATTCTTATTAACCAGCTTCTTTCAGCATAACAGGGTTGCCACAAATGACATCAAACTTGGTATAACCAGGAAAATTGTGGCAAGAAAAAAATAACTTAATTCTAAAATAACAGATATAACAACTTTGTCATTTAAATGTCAAAATATTTGAACTAAGGAAATGTAAATATTAACAAATTAAACAAACCTGCCAAATCACAGTTTGCAAATGTTCCAAATAGGAAGATGGTGAGTTTCACCAAACAGCAGACTTAAGGATCTCCTCTCCTCTCCTCTCCTCTCCTCTCCTCTCCTCTCCTCTCCTCTCCTCTCCTCTCCTCTCCTCTCCTCTCCTCTCCTCTCCTCTCCTCTCCTCTCCTCTCCTCTCCTCTCCTCTCCTCTCCTCTCCTCTCCTCTCCTCTCCTCTCCTCTCCTCTCCTCTCCTCTCCTCTCCTCTCCTCTCCTCTCCTCTCCTCTCCTCTCCTCTCCTCTCCTCTCCTCTCCTCTCCTCTCCTCTCCTCTCCTCTCCTCTCCTCTCCTCCTGCCCTGCCAGTGCTTGTAAATTCTCTTACAGGCCAAGAAAATTGATTGTGCTTGCTCTTTTCAAAGACTCTGACATTCCCCCCTTTGAAACTTTTAAATATATTTCTTGACCATAGTCAGTTATCTTTTCTTTGACTACACCTTGTAGAACCATGACCAAAGGCCGACTCTCAGAGTAGAGAATACAAAACAGATTTAAATACTTAGCATTTTATTTCAGGCATCTGCGTCATCCACTCTCATTTAAATATAGCCAAGAAATTCTTGAAATACCTTTAAAGTTTACATTTTCGGAGAAAGGCAAAATAAGAATTTAGAGAGAAAGAAGGGAGGAAGGGAGGAAGGGAGGAAGGGAGGAAGGGAGGAAGGGAGGAAGGAAGGAAGGAAGGAAGGAAGAGAGAGAAAGAAAGAGAGAAAGAAAGGAAGGAAGGAAGGAAGGAAGGAAGGAAGGAAGGAAGGAAGGAAGGAAGGAAGGAAGGAAGGAAGGAAGGAAGAGAAAGAAAGAGAGAAAGAGAGGAAGGAAGGAAGGAAGGAAGGAAGGAAGGAAGGAAGGAAGGAAGGAAGGAAGGAAGGAAGGAAGGAAGGAAGGAAGGAAGGAAGGAAGGAAGAGAAAGAAAGAGAGAAAGAAAGAGAGAGTGAAAAAGAAGAAGGAAGGAAGGAAGGAAGGAAGGAAGGAAGGAAGGAAGGAAGGAAGGAAGGAAGGAAGGAAGGAAGGAAGGAAGGAAGGGAGGGAGAAAAAGTAAGAAAGAAAGAGAAAGAAAGAAAGAAAGAAAGAAAGAAAGAAAGAAAGAAAGAAAGAAAGAAAGAAAGAAAGAAAGAAAGAAAAGAAATCCATTTGCATGCCCCTTAAAAAGATTCCTTCCCCTTCAGCATGACATTGAGCCACTAACCAGAATACGGCTGTGGACCTTAGCCATATTTCTGTTGTCATTAAAAAGTACTGATCTGGGCAGTAAAGCCAGAAACAAATTTTGTATATCAAAACATTCACAATTCTGTTACATATACCAGCTTTGCTGAAAACTTTTTTATGAATAGACACCATAACACTTCTAAGAAATAGCTCATTTCAGTGTGTATTTAGACACTTCACAAGTATTTTGTGGTGCTCTCTATTTTGCTGTGAATTTTATTTATTTATTTGTATTATCTAGTAGATATTTGTATTCAAGATATATAATTCTTGTAAAATTCTTAAAGTTAGAAGTGAATAGGTGTTGAGGACTATGAGAGCTTCAGGCTTCCTGTTAACACTCGTGATGTAATAACATGTGCCCTTGCAACACAGCTGTCATTCTGCCTTCACGGCTAAGCAGCATCACTCTGCCCTTAGGCAGAGCTACCACAGAACATGGGCGCTTGTGAGAGGGTGCAGTGTCTCATCTCTTAATACCTGACTGACTCCAGCTCTGGGTGCCAATACTTAAATGTTGTTCCTAAATCCATCACACTTTATAAAATAATCTGGAAAAATGCATTATGACCCATGCAAGTGGGAAGTGAGACTTGATGAACATCTTACTTCTTCTGTGCACTCACTGCATGACCCCAGTCAACAAAGAAGGTAACAATTTTCTTGTCTCATTCTTCCTGTCCTGGAAAGAAGGAACACAGAACCAAAGCCTTTCAGGAACACTTATCTGCCAAGAGCATAAATGAATTTATGTGGCATCACTTAACAGCTATTACCCAGAAGACTTTTAGAAGCCATTAATCATGACTGCAACACCAAGAACTGTGGAATGGAAAGAAAACTGATTTTTTTTTTTTTTCTTGTTTCCATTTGTTCTTTCTCTTGGTGCTGTTTCTTGACAGCACTGCAAAAGCAATGTAGTTTTGTCTGTGAAGCTCAGAAACATTGTATTATGTTCAAGCTTCAACCAGGACACAGCCTGTAGAGATCAGAAACATCCAGCCTTCCTCTTACTTCCTCGTCCAACAAAATATGCCAAAGACAGTGTAGATCTTTAGAACAACTAGTGCAATGAGTCAATTTTATTTTAAACAGCCAAATGGAAAGGCTTCCTGCATTTGTCTTGGGAAACTATTTCCCACTTCAGCAAGAGTGTTTTCCTGATTTTAACTCTATTTTCCAATGGGTGAACAGAATTAAACCACTTAATGTTTGATCCAAGCCAAATATCTAGGCTCTTTCTGTAGCTGGTGGAATAACATTCATACCAACCTGTATTGGAGATCGATGAGATGAATAGCCTTTTACAAATGATTTTTAGTTTGTTTTGGTTACAGTGGGAGCTCACAGGAGTATACTGGACTGGAAACCACACTTGTAGAAATCTTGAGAGACAGAAAATCCCACCAGTGCAGAGCAGAGCAGAGCAGCGTAATAGTAGCCTCTTGTAGGACCTGGTCACATGTGGCTCTGATGTACAGTAGTAGTAGATGTACATACTGAAATGTATGTAGAAATGAACCTATGCCAATGAAACTGTCAGATGACGGATCATCCACTTCTTTTCAGGCTGTAATAAAGGCATGCAGGACCCCAGGTGCTGAAAATCAAATTTCATAATACTAACAGCTTAGGAGCTGTTTTGTTGTAGCAGACCAATATTTGCTTAGTGCCCATGACTGGAATCTGAGGCAAGATTGCCATCTCTCAGCCCATCATGGTACATCTTGGAAAGACAGAAGATAACTGTACTGTACATCACAGGGAGACAGACTTAAAGGTGTATTCCTCACTGTTAATCTTTTCAAATTAAAAATTGCTTTTAAATTCCTCTTTAGGCATTTTCTGATACACAGAGTGAGCCAGAAATCACTTCACAGTAGAAATAAATGTAGAAGAAAGGTAACTTTAAAAAATGACTGTTTCTTTTTTCAGCTTTATAATATTTTTTTTTGTTGTTTCCTCCAAGATATGAGGAATGTCTAAGCAGCCATGTCATCCATGTCTGTCTCCCCCCCACTCCGAACATAGCTGAGGATGGCTTGCAGCAAATATTTTTCATCTTTCCATCTGCAAAGGTATTAAAGGTCCCTGCAGGATGAAGGGAAGAACTACTAATTGGATTTAAGTGGGACATCTACTGTACCTTCTGATGAACCTTGTTGAAAGGGATTTTCATAGATTTTTGCTCTTCAGCAGTTTGTGAGTCTCGGTATAAACTACTGGCCAGGGACTTTGTACCATAGGAGTATTAACAGCTTTCCAAACTTGCATATAAACACAAATAAGAAGTTTGTGTATATAGTATTGTACTAGAAAGCACTCTGCATGGAAACTAATGAACATTGAGATCAAGAAAGAAAAATAAAATGAAAATATTCCTTAGTGTAATTTAACTCAAAGGCTCTTATATGACTGCATATAGTGGATAGAGTCTTGTTTTTCAGGTTCTTTGAAGATTCTACATGCAATAAGCTATGTGGGATGCAGCTTGCTATGGGTAAAATCCCTGTTGATGTTACTGGCCCAACAATCATATCTTAAACATGGTATGTATGACTTTGCATCAGATGATCCTTAAAAACCCACATTGTTGCACCGCTAGGATCCTAAAGACCCACTTTATAGTTTTCAAGTGTGGGCCCAAGTCTGTGATTGATCTCCATTGTTTTTAGACACTAGTTTTGGCCAAACTTGCTGCACTGAAGCTCACTCTTTATAAAAAGCTCTGCACACCCAAATCTGCAGGTGGCCATGCTTATCTCCCCAGGTCTTCTGTCAAACATCCCATGACATTGTAAGTCAACACCTGGTAGATAACTTGGCCATGCTCCTTTTTAGCAGGGTCTGAAATGTCAGGAAGAGCAGATGGAGGACAGATGTTGTCTTGCTGGCCAACTGGATGCAGACAGCATGGTTTGGTTTATTTTTTGAACTTTGCTCTCTAAGACAGTGTCAACATAGTCCTTCAGTATTTTCTGGCTTCAGTTCATTCATTCGCTGCCTTACTGTCAATTCTTACACATATTTCTGTCTGCTATCCTTATTTCTGACCTCTCAGGTTGTTACTTTTATGAATGAATGCTGTAGTTTTACATCACACATTGGGTTAAATTCTGCAGTCAGTTGCAATTGCAATGGATTGTAGCCATTGGTGTTGGAAATGTTATAGTCTTAAAAAACAAATCTGACTCCAGATATTTCAAACCTGCCATTTGTGGCAAAACAGAACTGGTCACATGAAAGATGAAACGGAGTGCAAGGGGGTCAAGGTCAAAATGATAATGCACCTATGAAATTTAGCATGTTGTTACAACTATTCATAGAATAGAACAAGGTCCATGGAGCTTCATTATAGCCTTTATATTATACCTAAATATATCCTATCCTATGTACACATCCTATGAATATCTATATCCTACATATTCTTTTTATATAAAAGGAATATGCATATATCTTTATAAAATTGTTAACCATTAAATTAACTTCAGTATCTCCATAAATATGGGTTAGATTGCTTATTTTAGTTCCTTCCACTTAATCTGGGAGTGTGTTCTTTAATAATATGGCTTCACTCTTAATGACTACAGTCATCTTAAACTCATGCCAGAAAAAACATTGTACTACAGTGCTCTATCTTGTGTTACATTCATTATCTGACTAAAGTCTGCACTCCTACATACAATTACACTGAGGTTGAGCATAAAAATGTGTAAATGTGTGTACTTGTAATAGGAATGTGCTTTGAGGGTTAGATCTCTTAAACAAAGGCAGGAATTATCTCATTTATTTTGCCAAGTCTTGATCTGTCCTTAGAACAGATCAACATCTATAAAAGCATATCCATGGCAGCTATCATAATAAACTCTATCTTGAAACAGTTAGACGGTCTTCAAGGTCCACTCTGAATTTGGATAAAAGGATAAGCAGCAAGAGACAACAATGGGCAACAATGGTTAACTATAAGACAAACAAATTAAAACTGTACAGTAAAGGAAGTCATAATATTGCAAATCAACTGCAAATGTTCAGTGCATTTTTTAAATATAGAAAATAAATTAGAAAAGCACATTTTGGCTTGTTTTGTTATCCTGAACATTTGCAGTTAATTTCTGTGTGTTGAGGTCGTTTTTTATTTAATTGAATAGGATCTGTGTTTTCCTAGGGATGTCCAATGCCCTGGCAAGGACACAAAGGTCTGTGGTGGAGGAAAGACTGAAGAAATGAGTGTTGGGTTTGGTGTATGCACATGTATGTAGAAAAACAGAGTGACTGGAAAACCTCTGTGCAATGGGATGTCTGTTGCATTGTCTAGATGAAGCAAAAATATTTCTCTAAGCCCAGCACCAGGCAAATAAATCTTTGAGGTCCAAGTACAAAGAAATCAGCAATAAAGAAATCAGGGAGCAGTTACTGAATCCAAAGGAATATTTCTCTCTCTAGCTGAACATAGTAGCTGTGTGCAAGCTGAAGGAAAAGTCTCTTTCCTCCTTGCAATCGCCTTAAGTATTCAATTACCAGCCTGCAGGTCTGCAAAGGGGTTTTGATCAAGTCCTTTCAACCTCTACAGTTCTGTGATTCTGTGATCTCATAGAAAAGTTCATAAATGAAACCAAATAAGATCTATTGGGATAAATTGTCATCTAAGGTATTAGTAAGATTTATTATAATGTATGTCCAATGAAAGGATTAATTGCCCATGGGCAATTAACTTACTACTAGTAAGTTGCACAGCACAAAGTAGGATTTCTGTTTCCTGAAACTAGTTCTGCTTTTGGTGTAGGAGCATTTATTAGTGTGTATGGGGGCTGTCCTGTGTTATTTGACTGTGATGCCAACATTTCATTCACCCATGCCAAACATGTTGACTGAGCAATAGTGTATAATAATATATATATACTACCACATTGAAGACAAATCTGTTTTCATTCTCAGCAGAAACAAAACCACTGCTAGCAAACTGGGGGTAGAACTCATCCTGATACAAAAAGAAGGGTCTGTTTGTATATACTTAATCATCTGTGAAGTATGATCCAGTAACTATTCCCACCAGTACATGTATCAGTGGAGTATGGAGGTTGTGGCCTCCTCCTCTCCCCACCACTTTAATATGAGACTGTCCATCAGACTTCTTCTATGGAAGGATGGCAGCCCTTTGATTGTGCAGTTCACCTATCTATTATGTCATTCTAATTCTGTTTTTCCTCTTATAATCTCACAAATTAATGAATGAAGTATGGCCTCATAAAATAGGCATTACTGGCTCTTATTTTATGTATGTGTAAAGAAGTACCAGGAATTAATAATCAGGCTGGATGAATAGGAACCAGGATACACCAGGACTGAATAATGTTTGGCAGAGCAGTGGTGTATGGGGAGTCAAGATATCTCAGGTCAGTTCTGTACATAGGATCCCAAGCAGTACCAGCCCCACATCCCCGGGAATGTAATTTACAACAGCTTTTGTCTGCTGTATAGAAACATCTAAGAGATGTACAAAGAAAACATCAGTCAGACTAATGGGTTTTAGTGGGATGGGCAAGCCTATCTTTACTTCAGGCTGCTTGCAAATTCACACAGACTGCATTTGCAGTATGTGCAGGTTATATTTCTGCCAGGTTTGGCAAGTTTCCTCTAAGTAGATATGTCTAGAAATATTGATTGGTTTATGCTTGAGAGGAAGCTGAAATTCTCCCTTGGTCATCAGGTTTGTTTATGTGGAGTGGGAATACATTGCAGGGCTGAGGCCCCCAGAGTCTCTCCCAAAATGTCCTCCTCCACCAGAAGGTAAAGAGAGCACTGGCACTTGTCAGAGGAGATTCACAGTGGAGGGAACTGACCCAGCAGGCAGCAAGTGGAGAGGAGAGAGAGGCAGCTCCGTCCCTGTCCTGTGGGAGATAAGTGCAGTCACTGGAGTGCACGTCACTCTCCTTCCTCTGCTGCCAGAAAGGCAAGGCTGCGAAACTGAAGTGAGGCCTGAAGGGGAACCTCTTCTCTCTGAAACCTACGAGGAAATAAATAAACACAAGTTTATTTATTTGCCCAATGTATGTGCCCAACCTGCCTGTAGTCCTTGGGAAGATGACAGTTATGTGATACCTAGCAGCAGACAGATGACATTTGGGGTTTCTGTATGTCCCCAGCAATACAGACTGATGGAGGACTGAGTTCCTTCTCTAGTTCTGTTCCTCACAAGCTGCCACAACAAAAGGTTGTCATTTTAGGTTTGAGCCGGACTTGCGTGACTTAGATTAGAACTGCTTGGTGTGTTGTGAATTTGTTGAAGTGCGCATAAAGACATGTTGGCATGTTGAGCTGTTAAATGAAAAATGTGTTTTACTGCCATGCTGTAGGGGAGCCTTAGAGAAGAGCAGTCAATCTCAATTAATGTGAAAAGAATCTGGCCATGTGTATATTGAAAAAGGTTTGCTTTCTGCCATCAAAGTGCTCCCCAGCTGGATGTTGTTAATAAATAATTGTCTGCATTCACTTACTGCCTTAAAGTTCAAAATATTCACATTTTATGGGTAGTCAAACAAAGTAGAAAGCAGAAAGATCAGATCTGAGTTACCATTCCTGGATACTACAAGTCATTTTGTATAACCTGATGGTACAGAAAATAATTATTATGGTTGTACATGAAAAGCTCCCTAGCTGCTGCCTGCACTGGAGGGACCTCTTTAAAACTACACATTTTTTTTTTTTTTCAGATATCCTCTTTTGGATATCCTCTTTTTTGACTTGACACTTGCATCTTTTTCAAATATTATTGGTGTTTCTTTTCCTAAAAGTATCTCTTGATATAAAATAAAGAACTGTTTATTAATCATTTTATTTAGAAAGCAATAACAGTCATACAAAAACCTTACTATATTTTACTTCAGTGCATTTTATTTAGTTGAAGGCCATGTATCTTAGCACACCAAATCTATGTTTCTTTTAAGTATAATAAAATCTAATCAAGAAAATAGGTGTGATGCAATTAGCATTGGTCTACTTTGCATTTTACACATACAAATATATATTTATTTTCTAGGCCCTATTTGTTGTGAAAATTCTTTTAATCACAGATAAGATATCCAAAGATGCCTAAAGGAGTTGGATGCTCAAATCCCATTTGCTTTTCTCCATTTGCTTCTGCTTACTGCAGAAGTTTCACAGTGGAGAAAAGTCTGGGAAGTGTTTAACAGAGGACTCACCTCAGAAATGCTATGCTCATTTTTGTCTGCTCTTAGATTCCAGGAGTTCAGGGCATGGAATGAATTTCTGCTTGGTTGATGTTTCCAAGGTTTTGCTCTGAAAGACTTGAGCAATTCCTCTCTTGTTAGTATTCCAGGACTTTCTTTTTGGGGGGCTGGTTCTCTAGCTGGCTATTTAAGATCAGTCTTGTGAGTCACCTTGAATCGACATTTGTGCCTCTGTATCTAAGATGAAAATTGTAAATTTTCAAGATGTAAAAGCCTGATTTTATCATCTGAAATCAGAACTCTGAATGGTTTTCATTTCAGCTCAAAGTTCAAAGTTAAATCAGGTCCAGCCGTGGGCATTTGAGTTATAAACACTTCTTCATTTGTAACCTAACTGGTATTTCCAGCAGAAGAAAAAATCTTATGAAAGACAGGCCTCAGCTTAGCTAAATCATCAAGCACAATGCTTTAAGATGGCCTTAAATGTACAGTTCAAGCTAAAGCTTTTGTGCCAACATACCAAAAGAGTGTCTACAGTCATCTGTGCTATAGACTAGTTAGCTTGCTCGTCTTCCTAAGTAAGTAGGCTAGGATCCTTCAAGTAAAAACTGAAAGGATGGTAAGAAAATGAATAAGAGCAGCGATTCTCCCCAGTCCTGCCCACAATGCCCCTACCCTGCAAATCCCTCTGGTCTTTTAAAAATATGTGTTGCAATTTCTGATGAAATATTGTGTTTGGCTATATATAGGCTGTAGGTGTAGGTTTTTATACAGACTTGTCTGGCTCACATGGCCAAATATGAACAGTACGTTCAAACACTGCTAAATGTAGGAACTTGGATGTCAAGACAGAGAGGAGGCCCTTCAAATGGGGGGCTGAGAGGACATGGTGTCAACAAAAGGCCTCAAAGTAATGGCAGATAAGAATCTGAGGCTTAATTTATTAAAAATGAAATATATGCCTTATGATTGCATATCACTGTACATGAACACAGTAGGTTGTTGCTCATTAGCAGTTCCAGGTTGAAGACTAAGGATCTTCTTGGAAGCTGGACTATAGTTCGGACAGAACTGTGTTGTGCCCCATAGATATGCCCTAATGGTGAGGTTAATTACAGGCAGTAAACTACTTAAGCTAATTAATCGGTATGTGCTCTTTTCTGTACTTAGGTAATGATCTGTAGTCTTACTGGAAATGAGACAGTTGACTTGTCCCTTTGGAGAAGATTGAGACTTCACTTGGGAAGAATGGGGGTTTGATGTTGCTACCACCTTGAAGATGGTACTCCACTGGTCAGGGCACTTAGTTAGCACATCGTGACTTTACGTGAAATACTTTCTGTAAAAGTGTATTAACCTTGGGATAGGAGAGCATTCTGGTCATGGCATTGTACACCTCAACTGTAGAAATGTTTCCACCTGCAGAATGGTTGGAGTTGGAAGGTACCTCTAGAGATCATCTGGACCATCCCTCCTGCACAAGCATTGACACCTAGAACAGGTTGCCCAGGACCATGCCCTGACGGCTTTTAAAAATCTCCAAGAAAAGAGACTCCATAATCTCTCTGGGCAACCTCTTCCAGTGCTCTGTCATCCACAATACTAAAGAATTGCTACCTGATATAGAGGTGGAACCTCATGTGTACCAGTTTGTGCCTATTGTCTCTTGTCCTAGCAGTGTGCACCACTGAAAAGAGACTGGCTCCATTTTCTTTGCACCCTCCCTTCAGGTAGGGAGGAAGACACTGATAAGACCTCCTCTCCTCCCCCCCCCCCAGCCTCCTCTTCATCAGACTGACCAGTTGCAGCTCTCAGCCACTTCTCACAGGAGAGTTGCTTTAATCACTTGACCATCTTTTCAGCCCTCTGTTGGACTTTCTCCAGTGTGTTCAGATTTCTCTTGTACTGTGGCCTGATAACAGAATTCCAGGTGTGGTTGCATGGAAGGATCGCCTCCCTTGACCCGCTGCCAATATTTTGCCTAATACAGCCAAGAATACTGTTAGTCTTCTTAGTGACAAGGGCACATTGCTGATCCACATTCAACTTGGTGTCTGCCAGGACTCCTAGGGTTTGTTCTGCAGAGCTGCTTTCTAGTTTGGTGGCCCTCAGCATGTGCTGGTGGCTGGGTTTGTCCCTCCCCAGGTGCAGAACTCTAAACTTCTTCTCGTTGAATGTGGAGTTCCTGTCAGCCCATCTCTCCAGCCTGCTAAGGTCCCTCTAGATGGCTTCACATCCCTCTGGTGAGTCCGACATTTCCCCTAGTTTCATGTCATCTGTTATTTTACTGAGGGTTCACTCTACCCCATCACCCAGATCGTTAATGAAGTTGTTAAACAAGACTTGACTCCTGCTTGTTACTGGATTCCAACTAGACTTTGTGCCACTGACCACTACTCTCTGGTCCATCCATTCAGCCATTCATTATTAAGGACTGCATCAGCCCCTGAGTAAGCAGGACATTATGTCAATAAGAACATTCAATTAAAAACAAACAAACAAACAAACAAAAAACAACAAACAAAAACCAAACAAACGTTTTTTTCCCCTAGGTCCAGGGCTTTGATGTGAAACAACTTTGCTTGTAAGTCCCAGGCCACATGGGGCACCAAGGTATGGGCTCTTCTTAGCTCTAATGAGTCACAGCTCTGGCTGGAGATTCTTGGGCCTCTGCAGACCTAGGCACAACTTTTTTGTCTGATTAAATTTGACATTCCAATATCCCATTTTTGATCAGGTCCACAGAATCTATTAGTCAACTTTAAAGAAATAGCAGGCCTGTTTTTTTTTTTTTTTTTTTTTTTTTTTTTTTTTTTTAAACATAGAGGGTCAAATAAATATCTTTAGGAGAAATGAAAGATTTCCTTGGGAATATAAGCTTTTTTAGCTGTGCTTTACATGTAAAATACACATGTACTGGACTCAGTCTGCACAGGTTTTTATTTACCTTTGTCTGCAATGGTTTATATCCATCTACTAGCAAAATGTTATTTTTTAGTGAAATTACTCTACTTGATAATCAAAGATGTGTTTTTAAAACAATAACAAGGAGTTAATATATTATTCTGAAATAAAAGGTTTGACTATTAAAGGCAGTTAAATTCCTATCTTGCAGAAAAGAACATAATTCTTCCTCTGTCAAAAAACAAGACCAAAATTCATAGGTAATTTCAACAACAAGCTTTCAGATTTTGAAAAAGAGATTTTGATTTACTAAATATTTGGTATTTGTCTCAGAAATATACAGCTAAAGAATTAAAGAAACAGTTCTTGTAGCACTGTATCTCTTCAACAAACAGAAAAGTTTATGTACTTTATAGTTTGTTTGTTTGTTTGTTTGTTTTCACCCAGGTTTTCCTACCACAAGTGTTTGGTGTGTGAAGTGAGCTCTTATGTTATTTGTGTTCGTTCTGACTAATTTCATAGAATCATAGAATCATAGAATATCCTGAGTTGGAAGGGACCCTTAAGGATCATCAAGTCCAACTCTTGACACCGCACAGGTCTACCCAAAAGTTCAGACCATTTCAATAGATTTAGTCTCCCTCTCTCCCTCTTTCCCTCTCTCTCTCTCTCTCTCTGTCTGAAATATATAAGACTGAGAAAAATATGGGTCATTTCTTTCTGGTTCAATGTATGAAATAGAATGTTGGCCCCAGCTTAGTTCCTTGTTAAGAAAAAAAGTGTTGCCATTGAAAGCAATTAAAAAACCGGAATCTTTCATAAAAAGCATATTCAATTTTGGAACTTAAATGATGAAAACCAAAATTACATTTGAAAATACTCATTTTAGTCAGTTTCAGTTTTTCATAATCATAAGAAGCAGAAATTTTGACTATTTTGAAGATAGTACTTACTGATTAATATAAATTTTAATATTATGCTGCTCCAGTGTATCCGCAGCCCTTTTGTTAAAAGTATTACTGATAACAAATATGAAACAGAAACACATGATATATGTCACTGAATTTAATGGTACACATTTTGAATGTAGATCAATCATCTCAGTATTTACAAATCAGGCTGAAGTTGAAGTATAACACATTCATAAAAAAAAAACAAACACTACCAAGCACGTAATTGATTCACAGAAGCTGTGGACAAATAACCCACATAAAAATGGGGAAAAAAAAAAGTGAAGGATAAGTAATTTGTTATGAATAACTCTCCTACAATAATGTTCAGTAAGACACACAGACATTTTTTGTAGAGAACTTTTTTTGCTGTATCCTAGACCTAACTACCTCATGAAGGTAAATTTGTAAACTTTCAGCAAAAGTAACTTTCCAGAAGCGAAGTCCAAATCATAATTTTCATTCAGACCATGCTATCTTTTAGATGATGAGCTGCAAGGCAGCCTCTACTAGGTGTCTGCACAGCTGGTGCCATTCAGTTCTCAGCTTAACCAGGGGAATAGCCCTACATCATTTTCCTTCATGATCATGGTTGTGTGACATCTCTAGGGCTGCTGTCTTCATAAAGTAATGTTATGGAAAAGGTTATGCGTTTTCTGTTTTTGTATCTTCTGCTTTTTAAGAAACTGAATGGGAGGAAAGAGAACCACTGGAGTGATCCTGTGGTAACCAGAGTGAAAGAGATTGGATAATATTTAGGTGAATGGTCAACTCTTTGCAGATCACAGGAAATGTTCTGTGTTCTACCAATTCTTGCACCATGACTTAAAAACTTTTCTTTTAAAACTTTCTTTTGTTTGGTATGACTTTTCAAAATTAATCTGGATTAGATTTTTTTTTTTTTCTGTTTGTTTTTGTTTTTGTTTTAGTGGTTCCCTAGTCTCTCAATCTACTTTAAAATGAACAGATCCTTGTTTAATTCAGGAACATATGAACATTCAGTTGTGTTTACAGAGTTATATAAATGATAGCATTTTTATAGACTTGTCAATGGTGTTAATCAATATTAAACTGTTTATTTAACTATCAATAAGAAGTTACAAGCATAAGAGAAACAGAAAATAATGGAACAGAAGCTATTTGAACCTGTCATCAAAGGATTCATAACTCTTAGTTCATGACTTGAACTGTAAGATCATTTTTTTCCACTGAATTTATAAATGTAACTATGCTGACCACAGGTAATTTAGTTTGGTCAGATGCAGGTATACATGTAGGTCTTACTCATTTTCATCTTCCCAGAGCAGGTATAAAAAAATTACACCTGTGAAAATGTTCTCAACATCTACACTTATTAAAGCAATATATACATCATCTCATATCAATACAATTAGCCAGATTTATTTTTTGAAAATAAATGGAATTTTATTGTTGCCAAATGCATGTTAACTGAAACCAGTACATGTTTCCATAATTCAACCAGTAATCTTGATATATTTAAACCAAGGAAACTTGCCTTTGAGAAGAAAGGGCACACTAAGAATAGTGATAAATCCTTCATCACGCCATATGATATTGTGCATTTGCATCTTGATCCTTTCCTTGTTAGGCTTCCATGTCAGTTATGGGCTGAGTGGGCTATGCTAATCCGCTGAGTTTGAAAGATCACAGATATTTAACTTAGAGTAAATTGAATGGCTTCTTAGTTATAATGACTAACTGATGAGCACACCTGTTCATTTTTGATTGAAGTGAGGACCTAGATATTGTACATCTTTGTTTTTAAATAAATGTACTCAGACTAATTCTATTTTTTAATTTCTTGTTTGTTTATTTATTTATTTATTTATTTTTTCCTCAAAGTATCCACACTGTTTCTTTGTGTGGAAGAGACATAAAGCATTTTTTTGAGCTAATTTCATTACCTCCTTCCTGCTTTGTCTATCCTCTGGCATAGATGGATTTGTTACCTTTCCCTTAGGAGTTGGCTTCAGGCCATAACATGGTGGTTGTTAATAAAATGGTGGTATCCTCTTTTCCCCAGTGGCAGCAGTGGTCACGGATGACATATTTCTTATATAACTGGCAGAAACTTCAGCTCAACCCTGCATCTTCAGGGCTTTCTTATACCATGTCCTGTCTTTGCTTTGGAACTTGTTACCACACAACTTAGCCTGTTGTTGGAAAATCCTTCACAGGCATGTTCATGGTCTCTTTGGGCCCATGACCTTGTGGCCAGAGGAAGACCGTACCAGGAGAAACCTCTGATTCCTGAACCAAATTTTACCATTTTTAGGATGAAAACTAAATAGGTTGAATTTTGTCAACATTGAAGGGAAGCCATGAGCTGTAAAGCACACAGCCTTATTCAGGCTGCTGAATTCATGGAGAAGCATCAGTTTCAGGAGGAAAACATAAAAGTGTGAAAAAAAAAAAAAAGAAAAAGAAAAGACTATGAAATCAAATTATGTTTTATTTAGAGACAGAATAAAAATAAAATAAAATAATCTGGCTTCATTTTCTGAAGCAGAGTCATGGTTTGCTATTTTCTCTGAACCAGTGAAGTTTTTGTATGCCTGTGGTGGAGATAGTAATTTAACAGTTTTCTGTCATGGCCTCGGTCTAGGCATAGTGCAGAGAGCAGATCAACTTGAGAAATTAGTTGTGCTTGAAGCACTGTTTCTCTCCTTTCCCAAAAACAGCTTTTATGTGAAGACTGGGATTTTGAAAACCACGCGTAGCTGGCGTGATTCTCCTCTTAAATGTCACAGGGAGTGCTGGAACCCACTTCTTCTGTGGTTAGCCTGTGACACATACAGGCTTTGGAAACTGTATAACAGCACAGATTTCCACGTGAATCAAAACCAAATACAGTGTCCTGAGAAAAGTTTCAAAGGTTGGACAGATCTTATAAGTCAGAGCTGAGTGTCACTCAGAGGCAGTAGGTATAATATGTTGCAATTCCTCTCTTCTCCCCAGGAGCACAGAAGAACTGGTAGGCTCTTTCATGCATTGTAGATGAAATCATGACCCTATTGACGTTAATGGGAGTCATGCCACTGGCTGAGATGTAGCCAGGATTTTACCCTCTGTGTGTTTATGTCATCCTAAATTGGAGATGCACTGAATAGTCTCTCCATTTTATTAACCGGAATTCCACGTAATGCCTTTTTCCTGCTCCATTCTCAGCATATCATTCCAATCCACATTTTTCTGGGCTATTAACATTTCCTAACACAGCACCACTTTGTATCTGTATTTTTATAGTTCATTCTGTCATTTACTGAAAACAAATTTGTAAATAAATGCAAGAATTCATGAAGATATTTTAGGAAATAGAGGATAAAATATTACCTTGAAGGATATTTTCATTTTCTTTTGTGGTTCACCTGAAAATCTGAGAAGCCCACCCAACAAATATTTAAGGGTCTTTTCCAACCAAGTAATTTTATGATTCTATGATCTAGAAAGAATTCCTTATTCAACAGGGACAGAGTCTCAAACTCCTGCTACAGGGTGAGGGTATGTACATAGATGAATTGGATTGTAATGCAGGAATCAGCCATATTTTTTTTGTTTGTTTGTTTTGGTTTGGTTTGTTTTTTTTTTTTTTTTTTTTTTTCTTTCCAAATAGTGACAGTTAAAAAGAGAATCAAAAAAGTAGGGAGAAAACCCTTTCTTCCTCTAGCATGGTCTGCCCGTAAAAGAGCCAATGTGAAAGAAGATGAATGAAAATGAGCAATTGTGTCTTTCCTTTGCTCACTCATTTTTTTTCATGCTTTTGATGCAAATTATTATATTATATAAATCTATCTGGAGCTTCAGGGGCAGACATCACCTGTGACAAATAATTTTCTGGGTGAAGGGAGGGGAGCTTTTCTGAGATGTGCTGGACTTTTCAAGGATCAAGGTTGCTTGCAAAGTTCTATCTCAGGTGAATAAAATCTGATCTTACTCTAAACTAGGTTTTGGTTATTTTTCAAGAACAAATCTTTATAGTACAAATATATACATGAATAAATGGCAACTGGCCACATGTAAGTGAATGCATGCAAAGATCTAGTATCACTCTTGCCAGAGACAACATCTGAAGCACATTATCTGTGTCTGAGAACACTTCTGTTGTGCATATCTCATGCTTACTCCTGTTGAAAGTAGGAGATGAATGGAGATGAGGACTGTTTATTTGTTATTATTTATTTTGTTGGAGACAAGGGATGTTTAATGCCTCTTTCCCTAATTTCACAGTCATGATGACGAAAAAGAAAAAAAAATCAAGGAAAATATAGTCTAACTACAGACTTCTTTCTGGAGTTGCAAAAAAAGAAAAATAATTTGGTCACCATTATCTCAAAAGAATATGTAAAAAAAGTGCTACAGGTAATAGACCATGTAATGCTAATATGAGTCTTCTAAATCATAAAGGCTTCATTACTTATCACTTTAATAATCTGAGACCAAAGACTTTCAGGGGAAAATATGGTGAGTTAATAGAATCTATTGTTCTGAAGAAATTTGAGTAAATTAATTACATGCAGAAATGCTTTAGAAATCCTTTGGACACTCTCTAATGATTTTATGTCTTTCTTATACTGTGGTGGCCAAAACTACACACACTACTTGAGATGAGGCCACACCAGTGCAGAGCAGAGCAGGACAATCCCTTTCCTTGACCGGCTGGCAATGCTGTGCCTGATACACCCCAGGATACACTTGGCCCTTTTGACTGCCAGGGCACACTGGTGACCCATATTCAGCTTGCTAGTGACCCAGACTCTCCAGATCCCTTTCCATGGAGGGAAGGTTGCAATGCAGCCTCTCATCCCTCCAGCCTAATATGTTAGGTTTCACATGTCCTTCTCCTACCAAAAGGCCTCCATGCTGGCCAGTAATCTTTGCAGGAATTATAACATTGCTTTTTTCACCCTCCACACAGAGGGTGAGAAAAAACAGTAGTGGGTACTGGTGTCAGTGTGCAAGCAGTAGCTTCTAACTATAAGCTAGGGAAGATAACTAGAAGATAGTAGCTTCTAACTAGAAGATAGGGAGATGCAGGGGCAAGAGCAGCACAGTTATGCCTTCCTTCCTCCCTTCCTGCCCCTCTTGCCCCAAGAAACCTTCCTGCCTCACTCTCTACTACTTTCTTCCTGGCTTCCTTCTTTCATGCCCTAACCTTGCTCCTATCCAGCTGGTCTCAGGGTCGTATTCCCACTTTTTCTGCTCTTCTCTTTTTTACTTCAGCTTGGACATCCTGGCCCATTTAGCTGCCCTATTCTGATGAAAAACCAGTGCTCTGTGTACATGTAGTCCTCACCTGCCACAGACTGGAGACAGAAAGCTTTAATGTCCTATTTACTAATGATCAGGCTAAGATTTTTTTGTTTAATTACTATATCTGTTACAGATTTACTAGATATGTAGGAAGATATGAATGACATTTCTGGTTCAATGACAAAAAAGAACCATTTTGTCCCAGGTATTTTCCAAAAGCCTTTCTTGCAACGTATCTATGCAGACTTTCGCATCTGCAGAAATCTCATGAGTCCATCTTTAATTTCCCATGGAGTGATTTAGAGTGACACGCTGTGGCTTCCTATCATAACATTACATAGTACAGAAAATATGAGTTGGAAGACACCATCAAGGACCCTTAAATATTTGAGGTATGAAAAAAGTCCACTTGGGTTTTAGGAGACTACAACCAGGTCTGTTTTTCCATGAAAAACAACGAAATCCCAGAACATTATAATGCCAAGGCACAGCTGTTGCCTGGTCTGCTTGTACAGCTTCTTATCAGAAGTGAGGCAAACCAGTTTAGCATATTCTAGCCTTCTGTGTCCCGGATGAGAGTGACACTATTTTTGTAACTAGGTAGAAAAAGAATTGAAAACCAAAATATGACAGGCTGATAATATTGCTCTTAGCCAAAGCAGAGGAATTTTTCTTTATATCTTTATATCTTTATATATATGTAATATATATATACATATATATATATACATAAAAAGATATATATAATATATATATAATATATATCTTTATATATATATGTAATATAGTAATTTTAGAAATGCTATATATGTAAGTTGCACTTAAAGCCCTCTGCAAGCCTAAAAGGATGTTTGGAGTTACAGTTTAAAAACAGTGGGATTTAGTGCAACAGGTTTTGGCAAATGAATCACTGAAGTTCCTACAGCTGACAAATTAATGTGGACCCGACAGACTAACATGTACCATGTGTTTGTTCTGGCAGCAAATATGGAAAAATCATTTGGAGAAAAATTGTATTATTCAACAGATTTCTTTTTGTGTTTTGTTTTGTTTTTTTTTTTTTTTTTTTTTTTTTTTTTTCCTTCCTCTAATTGAAATCTCAAAGGTAAGGTTTAGAAAGTCCTTCTGATTAGTACCACATTTATCATGTTATGAGAAACTAACAATACTATTACATGATTTTTTATGTCCTAGGCTGTCTAATCATAGTAATTCTCTCAACTACTAAGACTGAACATTACTCCCTCTGCATCCCTTCTTACAGGTAAATGAAGCAGGTAGATATCAGACCAGAAAATGCTCAGCAGTTTTTTAAGTTTTCTCACTCATTTGCAATATGAAGCTTTTGCATCTGATTTATGAAAAGCTGAATGTATCTGTTTTCAAGCTAGTTTATGAAAAAATAATAGTGTTTTCCACTGCAATATTTTTAAAACTAACTCTTTAAGGTAGTTTTACATAGAGTAGAATATATATAACATTTTGTTTAAGTCATAACTTTACAGATTTCATTTTATTCAGCTGCACAAATTAGAATTTTTCATGACTGCAAGGACAAGAACATGGATAAGAAAAGAACAGCTGTGTGTTTTCAATAGCACTTTTATTTATTTATTTTTTCTTCTTTTTAGGGTAAACTTCTCAATTTCCTTCTTTCCTTTTCCTTCTATCTTTCATTCTTTCCCTTCTCCATCTTGCTTCCTCCATCTCTTTTTCCTTTCTTCCTTCCATTCGTCCATTATAATGCATTGTGAGATGTAAACCCAATATTCCTGGTAATATCAGGTTTCTCTTTTCTACAGGCTGAGGCATAGCAATGCTTTGTACTTCTCCAGACTTCACCAATTCTTTTGTGACCATGACTACATACCACAGAAGCAACAAGGCCATTCTTGTACACAAGTGTTTAAATTAAACTGGATGTGTCAGAAAAACAAACAAACAATTCTATGTGTGACATTTTATGACTTTCTACCAGTTTTGCTATGCAGGAAGTAGATTTCATGATATTAATGCCCATCAGTCCTAAGATTTCTGACAGATGGTATCTTTTCAAATTCTTTTCGGATTTCCCAATCATGCTAAGTTTCTTTTTTTTTTTTTCTTTTTTTTTTTCTTTTTTTTTTTTTTTTTTTTAAATCCTTTTAAAAGGTCCAATTTACAAACAATAAACATATAACTAGTCTTTTCCATCTGCAAAACATTTAAAAATTTGTTAGCGGTTGGGAAAGTATGTCATGGAAGACTGGAGTAAAGTGAGGCAAGGAGAGTGACCTCTAGTGACCATCAGGCCTACATTTGCTTTCTTGTGTCCTCCTTCCTCTTAGCCAGCTGCTGGCAGAATCTGTAGACACTGTTCTGCCAGCATTTCTTTAGATTCCTGTGTCTGTGTTCTTCTTTTCCCAGTCTTAAGTATGGAGAGTTCTTCTAGTGTTAGGAGAGATCTAGTCCCTTCTTCTCCTATGAGAGTGAACAGAATGAAAAGCCAGTAGTGGATGCTTAAAGAAAGAAAATAGAAAAACAGATGTGCAAAGCAGGCTTTTGCCTCCCACTTTCTAACTCAAACCACTCACAGGTCAGGGCCTCCATCAGAATCTCTGATGAAATCCTATTTGAAATCCTTGTTATGCTCTTTTCTTGAGGCAAGACACAAATATGGTGGAATGGTCACCTGCCTCTGAGTCCATGATCAGAAAAAACAACTTCAGAAAGACTAAGAAGACTCACGGTGACTTCCAGAATTTCACTTAAATTGAGTTTAAAGGACAGAGCCAGGACAGAAGGGCAGATCAGAATCCAAGAGGACCTCTGATTAGCAGAGGCTCAATAGCTTTTTCTGAACATCATGGTGGCAGCTTGAGAGCTATCACTGTGCCAGAGGATTTCTGAAGATATTCATTTCCAAAGGCTGGTTTCAGTCAAAGCTTTCACAGCCTTGTAACAATTTTGCTTAATTTAATTTCCTTTTGTTTAATATAATTTCCCCTCTTTTAATCTAATTTCCTATGTTGTGTTTTAATAGAAGATGAAAAGTGCAAAAGGAAACAAAATATCAAGAACAGGGAAAAAAGGAGAAATACCCAAACATATATCCAGGCTCTTATGATTAAGTAAGTTATAATTGACATTGTTATAAGACTGTGGACAGTCAAATTCCTTTTTTTTTTTTTTTTGGGGGGGTATCTCTCTTTCCATGTCTCTGCTCTCTTTCCATGTCTCTTTCCAGAGGTCTATAAAGTAAGATAGCTCAATACCAATGTCCATGTTTTATGAGGACATGAAAGAAATACAAATGTCTTGTCCTGTAAATCACTGTGACTTCATCTAAAGTAATGAGTCTCTGAATAAGGAATCAATGTCACAAGCACATCCCAGAATGAAAAAACAATCTTGCTCATGTTTGTGCCTAATTCATTGTCCTGTCTGCTCCAGCTGGTGTTGGGACAGTGCTGATCATAAAAAATAAGGGGATTAAGTGTGTCCCTTTCAGTAATGCTCTGAGATGGAAAAGCATAACAAAGCTAGCCAAAGAAAGTTTTAATTTGCTAACACAATAAGACAATAGTTACAAAGACAAAACAAAACAAACAACCAGACTAAACCAAATAACAACAAAACCACTTTAATATTTCCTATAGTTATTAGAAAAAGGTTAGACTTCAAAAAAAAAAAAAAAAAAAAAAAGATAAATATAGTAAAACATTTTAGAGATTTAAAACATATTTTTGAAAGTATCTTTCTTGGGAACCAGTAGATTTACAATATTAAAAGAGTGAAAAAATTAATTGTAGACACTATTGAGTTTTCAACATTTAAATTTCCCTTCCTCTTAAGTTTGTTTAGCCCAGGTGTTGGTATGTGATTAGAATAAGCTTAAATGCCAAATAACAACTGTCTAAAGTGGATACAAAATTATAAGTATCAGGTGCTCTTTGTTTGACCTTATTGCATGTGACTATAAGGCTTACAGGAGTGTTCAATGAAATTTTAATTTTAATTTTGTAGCCTGGCTGCAACACTGGCCAATTAATTTAGGCTCATAAAAATTAAGATGTCTTTAAGTCCTTGGTTAGAATTATTTGGGGAAATCTTATTAAAACCACCCTTCTCTGCAGAAATCAAACATGTTACACCAATTCTTATATTTTAGGCAAGTTTTTTCCATAGGGAGAAGTTTATCTGAAAAATACCATGTTCATACTCCCTGGCTTAAGTCTGTTTCCAACAGTTATGTTCATAGAGAGAGGAAATATATTGCTGTGAAAAAAAAAATTGGCAACAGTAAATATTAATGCTCTGGTGTTCAAGAAATTGTTCTCATTTTTGACAAGGAAGATGACAATTTGGAATAAAGTTGGAAGGGTATGGATGATTCAGTAATTAATAGAAGTGTGATTATACCAGAAGCTACTCATGCTGCCATTTATGACAAAAATAATTGACTGAGGAAAAGAATGTTTTGGCATTAAAGAACTCTTTGCAATATATATATATATTTTTTTTCTAGGAATTCAGTGTAGCTGGCTGCACATTTGAAGGTTCAAAAGTCAGTCTTAGATGAGTGGAAAATATAATGAACTATAGAGCTAGCTTCTGAGTATAAGTCTATACATGTTCCTGTTGATAATTTTTTCATGCTGTTACAGATGGAGGGGAGCATCTGCAAAGCACACAAGAAGAAGAAGAAAAAAAAGAAGTCTGGTGTTGACAAGTTCACCCAAGACAATTAAGGATAAGTTATTGCTTTAACAACATATCCCTGAACATGAGACAGGGCAGAATTACATCACTGAAAGAGGAGCATCTGCAAAATTTTTCTTCTCAAAACACAAATCCTAAAGGCCTTTCTTCCTGGGTAGGAAGGTTGGCACAGGGTTTTCCTTGTGGTCCAGTATCCCTGGCATATTTGTGTGAGTGATGCCCCACGCTTTCCTGAAGAGAGTGAAGAGATTTATTATTTTTTTTAATAGCTCTCGTGAAAATCTGTGAAGTGAATAGAAGCTGCTGGATTGCTCAGGCACAGTGGGTCCACAGCTGGCAGAAGATCATATGGCAATTTGGCAATCTACTCATAACCTTTTATTTGTACAAACTCTGCAATTAATGGGCGAGATTTTCAGCAGATGTCAATCCACATATTTATATATCTCCATTCATCATCATGGCTTTGTACCCAGTGCAGATTGTCTTGATATTTTTGTTTTCATTTCCAGGGGTTAGTGTATTGTTTGCAGTCAGATCTGATATGTTCTACCAGTTTGTCCTCTTTTGCTGCTTATCTTTCAGTTGATTTTCCAGCTGAACAATAAGTTGAAACAAGAAAACCTTAGTTATAAGTGGGTATGAGTAGCCTGGAAATGTGAATAACATCTAGTCTGCAATTAAAGAGCATTTGAGTTTGTCCACTGCCATCTAGTCTTTCTTTTCTCACTCAGACTGGTTGCCACTTGATGCAGAAAAGGAAAATTTACTTGAATCTTTTCTCGAAAGGCTTTAAAATATGTAGTGAAGTGACTTGACTGCCAAAAAAGCTTTATTAAATAGTCATTAAACATAAAAATCACAGAATCACAGAACCACAGAATCATCTAGGTTAGAAGAGACCTCCAAGATCACTTAGTCCAACCTCTGACCTAACACTAACCAGTCCTCCACTAAACAATATCACTAAGCTCTACAACTAAACATCTTTTAAAGACCTTCAGGGATGGTGACTCCACAATTTCCCTGGGCAGCCCATTCCAATGCCTAAAAACCCTTTCAGTAAAGAAGTTTTTCCTAATATCCAACCTAAACCTCCCCTGGCGCAACTTAAGCCCATTCCCCCTCGTCCTGTCACCAGGCACATGAGAGAATAGACCAACCCCCACCTCCCTACAGCCTCCTTTGAGGTACCTGTAGAGAGCAATAAGGTTGTCCCTGAGCCTCCTTTTCTCCAGACTAAACAATCCCAGCTCCCTCAGCCACTGCTCATAAGACTTGTTCTCCAGACCCCTCACCAGCTTCGTTGCCCTTCTCTGGACTCTCTTGAGCACCTCAATGTCCTTCTTGTAGTGAGGGGCCCAAAACTGAACACAGTACTCGAAGTGTGGCCTCACCAGAGCCGTGTACAGGGTACAATCACTTCCCTAGGCCTGCCGATCACACTGCTTCTTATGCAAGCCAGGATGCCGTTGGCCTTCTTGGCCACCTGAGCACACTGCTGGCTCATATTCAGCTGACTATCCACCAATACTCCCAGGTCCTTCTCTGCCAGGCAGCTTTCCAACCACTCATCTCCCAGCTTGTAGCGCTGCTTGGGGTTGTTGTGCCGCAGGTGCAGGACCCAGCACTTGGCCTTGTTGAACTTCATACAGTTGACCTCAGCCCATCAGTCCAGCCTATTCAGATCCTCCTGCAGAGCCTTCCTACCCCCGAGCAGATCGATACATGCACCTAACTTGGTGTCATCTGCGAACTTACTGAGGCTGCACTTGATCCCCTCATCCAGATCATTGATAAAGATATTAAAGAGGACTGGTCCCATTACTGAGCCCTGAGGGATGCCACTAGTGACCAGCCTCCAGCTGGATTTGATTCCATTCACCACAACTCTTTGGGCCCAGCTATCCAGCCAGTTTTTAACCCAGCGAACCGTATGCCAGTCCAAGCCATGAGCAGCCAGTTTCTTGAGGAGAATGTTGTGGGGAATGGTGTCAAAAGCCTTACTCAAATCAAGGTAGACCACATCCAGAGCCTTTCCGTCATCCACCCAGCATGTCACTTTATCATAGAAGGAGATCAGGTTTGTCAATCAGTTTCTCTAAGAGTCTTGGTCCCAGTCAGCTCTGTGGACTTGGCATGCTTTATAAAAATTCTGGATTTCTTTTATTTGTGTAGCTTTGTTTTATAATCACTGCTTGACTTCGGGGCTGAAGACCTATATACTGCTCAATAATATGTAGCTCCATCTTGTATCTGAAGAAGTGCTGAAAGACTTGTGTTTAGTTTGGCAATTCTGTGCCCTTTAGAAAACGCCATGAAATACAGTTCTTCTCTACCACTACTTCATCACAACATTTACCAAATCTGACTTTATTTGATGATATGTTGACACAGAAAGCCCTGAAATATTACCAGTAGGACTTGGTGAGACTTTGAGGTCATCTGTCACTGTAAATGATTAAACTAAATGTACAGTCAAACACTCCTGAGCACACCATCCATAGTTTAGTGAGGGGCTGAAGGTTTTCTGTATGTCTTCTGCTCTTCTCAGTATTTTTAATAAGGGTAAACTTAAAGCTTAGTTATTACAGTACAAAACCTAATGGTATTACCTCTAAAGATATCTATTTCCATTCATGTGCTGTTCTTAGTACACTCACAAAAACATGCTTTGAAAGCCTTTCACTTGGGAAACTAGCAGATCAGCTTGGGTAACCTTGTTGTGAAGGTTTATTACAGTGTTCCTGCCTCCAGCTGTCCACCCTCAGCTTATGCCAGAAACTATTAAATTATACTTTATTATTTATTTATTTATTTATTTTGGCTGAAGTGGTTGAAGCAACTTCATATTTTTCTTAACTGCATACTTGACAGTAGGATGATAACCTCTCGTAGGGGGCAGAGCAAACAGCTAGTGGTTGTATGGTTGTATAATCCTAAACTGCGACAGTGTAGAAAATTATTTAGACTTGTAAAAATTATACATGTTTACATATATCTTTCACAAAGACACTCTCATCTGCTTCAGAAAGAGGCTAAATTTCTACCCAGAGAGTTAAATGGTATTTATGTTTCAGAAATTCCTTGAATTCCCTGTTGTTTTTTTTTTTGTTTTTTTTTTTTTTTCCAGCTTGAAGAAAACTACTGTGGATTTATTTTGAATCCTAAAACAGAGAAATCGACAAAGTACTGAAACTGCCTGAATAGCAGTGCTACCTGCTACTGTGACACAAATTCAGGTCATGGTCTTACATATGTTGAACAGTAGAAGCAGGACATTCTCCCTAAAACACACCCGGTGGGCTTCTGGTGGCTGAATGAAACTGGCTCTTGATGTAACCTAACCTTTTCAATTTTGATGAGTTGCTGTGAAACTGCATTCCAAAAATATACTGTGATTACATACAGGCATGTCTCCATTAAAATTCCTTTTTTTTTTTTTTTTTTTTTTGTCCTAGGAGTTCTGATTCAGAAACAAAACCTGGTTTAGTTTTGGCACCAATTCCTGCCTCTATCTATTCTTCCATCCCAAGATCCAACCTACCTGGAAAGACAGATCATGATGTAATTTGTCAAAATAAACCGGTAGGGATTTCATTTTTGCTGAACTTCACTGCAGTTCAGTAGTTGCTACATGGTACGTGACTCAAGCAGAGGTGGGGTGACCATTACCATTGGGAAACACTTTACCTATCCCAAGGTAAGCTGCTCTCTATCTTATGTGGGAGGACAAGTAAACTCATGGAAAAATGAACATAACTGGAACCCCAGCTTCGTAAGAGTATAAATGTACTTTACTGCCTTAATTCTATTTTAATCCCCTACAGGTTTTGATTGGCTCAGTATAGAAATGCTAAATTGTAACTGCTTTGTATACCTAGATTTACCGTTTGTTTACACAGCAAAGGAAAGGTGTGATTGCAGCATAAACTGGAGCATAAGACCTCTGGGCAAAAGGGTTTACATGTCATTTGCAGTCAGTGTTAAAATCTGGCCCAGTATTATCTTCATTGATATCTTTACCTCTGCAAACTACTTTGGTTGTTTTTGGTTTGTCTGTGCTAGAGTTGCCAAATGCAGCAAAAAAGATGTACTTTGCTGCTCAGACCTGTCCTAAGGAAGTTTAATCTAGTTCAGACAATATCATTGTGTAGGATTCATCTCACCTAATTTTAGCTATTTAAAAGTTACACAGCAAGTTGAACTAGTTAACTAATAGTCACTGGAAAGGGATGGCCATCTCCAGAGAGTAACCTGTCTTGGCCTGTGTGTATGATGAATCATTCTCTGTAGGCACCCATCTCTTTCTGTTTATTGCCGAGGAGTCTAGATGACTAGCTTAGATGAAGAATGTAACTTTTTGGTAGCAGGAGTTGAGTAAGATGAATCCCTCCAAATAATTTTTATCTATGTAAGACAGAGTTCCTTTCTCAAGGTATGTCGCATTTAGTCAGTGCTTGACATACAATATGCACAAGAAAATTGCTATGGAATCTGCAAATACAAAGAGTATTACAAAATCTTCAAGCCTTCTTTATCCTGGCTAGAGAACAGGGCTCCTCTTATGTTTTCCTTCTCACCATTTAGTATAATTAACCTTGAGCTGCCTTTTTTTCCCAGCCATCTTTATGAAACCATACACAAAAGGGAATAATATCACTGATCTTCATTCATGTTTATACAGTAATCCACAAGCCACAGACGGAGGCTTAAATACATGTTTAGACTATCAAGAGTTAAGCTTCAGGGCCTTGTGCAGCTTGGCATTATAGCTGCCAATAAGAAGACAGTCCTTGTTCCAAGGACTTAACATGATTTAACAGTAGATGGGTATAGTGTTCTGGAGGTGACCAAGGTATTAAATGGACTGATCCTAATGAGCAGATTCACACCAGGCCCAAACATAATTTTATTTGACTAATGCCTATCTGGCTCAATTATATTGACTCATAGCATGAATAGAGAGAAGCAACCTAATGTTTGAAATGATTGACTTTTCCAAACTTGTTAGGCATGTAGTTTATTTCTGATATGAGGAGATGGGGAAAACAAAACCAACCTCCTCCCTCCCCCAGCATGTAATGTTTCTATTCAGCAACAAGCAATATTTCAACAAGCAATATAAATTTTCCCCTTTTCTCCATTGCTTTAGTGATCTTTTGTCATACTTTTTTTTTTTTTTTTTTTTTTTTTTTTTTCCCCAGCTCACTTAAATGCTGAGCATGGGAAAGTTGAATTCATTGTCAGCTCTGAGTATTTTTTGTGAAAACTTCCCAATATATGAAAGGATTTAGTTTCACACCACCTATTTTATAGGCAGCAAACAGAGATGTCTTTTTTTTTCTCCACTTTTTCTTGGAATAGCTTCTTAGAAAAAAAAAATCACAGAAGAGGGGTTAATTTTTATGTAAAAGCTGCTACTTGTAAGTGACTTTTATCTGCTTAACGATTTAAAAGAAACATTGAAGCCTTTGATACACTACACAGACAGTTGCCCTTCACATGAAAATCATTGTAGAACACTCAGCTACCACGTCTTTGTGTTGTAATAATCTACGGTATAAAACTAAACAGTCATCAAAATAATCATCTAAGCAAAAGACTGTTATTTTATCCAGCAGTATAGTTATTGTAATAATAGCATATCTAGGACATGTGAGAGTTTAAGAAAGGAGGAGACAAAAAGAACTTTAAAGCAGCCAGTGTCTGTTTCCACTAAGTTACTAAATCACATCTTATTTCAAACCAAGATGCATGTTTAAATTTCCATCCAGTTCTAATCCAGTGGCTTTAAGCTAAACTAGCATCTGATGCTGAACTGGGTCTGCTTTTAGATAATGTTCCAGTAAT
The DNA here is from genome assembly GCF_009819795.1 of Aythya fuligula. NCBI lineage: Eukaryota > Metazoa > Chordata > Aves > Anseriformes > Anatidae > Aythya > Aythya fuligula. The sequence continues at coordinate 76,657,841 of NC_045561.1, read as the reverse complement.
TTTATTTTATTTTATTTATTTATTTATTTTTTTAATCATGCCAAGCCACTTGGCAAACTGCATGCTTACAGATCAAGGGCACAGAAGTCTTTCTCCTGCTTCAGGTTCATACCTCTTTTTATCTTTCTGATTGTTTTGGTTAAAACAATCTCTTTTAAATAATGTGTTATCACTGTAAAGTTAAAGTACTATTAATAGCAGAATAACAGAATACTATTAAATTATTCATATTTAAGCACTAAATACTGTGCCAGACTACTCCCAAAGAATGGCTATTTACTATACGTGGTTGCATCCACTTTTTGTGGGGGCTTTAGCTCAGTGCTTAATCTCCACACATAGCAAAGAGTGAGACAGGCACTTTTAAAGGCTATTTTTAGGTGGGGTAGCTTGATCTTTAGAGGTGGCTTTGTGTCTCCATCAACTATATAAAAAGTGTGTATTATTACATGCCTTAACCTGGCTGAATCTAAGTTATACATTTTCAGCTTGCACTTTGGAGTTCCCTAATTTATAAGTGCCAAACTTTGTAAACCCATGAACTTTATATATATATATATATATATATATATATATATATATATACACACTCTACTTTCTATTAATGCTAATCTATTATCTATAATGCTAATCTACTATCTATTCATGCTCTTTTCATGCTAAAAATACGGATGGGTCTGTCACATGTAATATATATTGGTAAACAGTGAGTTTATTCCTGCAGTCTCTTCTGTTTCTAAGTCTTAATTAGGTTGGAAATATTTCTTTTAGGTTTCATAATCCCACTATAAATTTCATGTTTGGTTCCTATCTATCAAAATGTTTTAATTAAGACCTAGGCTGCTTGAGAAGGCAGCAACAAAATTTTAGACTGAGATACTGAAGTAGTCTTCAAAGTATTGGATAAATGTCTAACTTCTCTGTTATGAAGTGGTGGTTAAACAGATACCTATAAGCACAAGTATACTACCTGTAAAAGAAAAAAATCTCACAGTGCAATGCAATGACTACCTAAAAACATGAAGAGCAGATCTGAGGACTCATCCATTTTCTGGATTTATTTATTTATTTATTTATTTTTGTGGTACTCCTTCTTGTACGGATTATGTTAAGGGGTTTATAAAAATGTTGGTAAGTGTCTTTTTATATGGGCAGATAATAATAGGACAAAGAGAAACAGTTTTAAACTAGAAGAGGGAAGATTTAGATTGAAGGTTAGGAGGAAATTCTTTACTCAAAGGGTGGTGAGGCACAAGAAGAGGTTGCCCACAGAAATTATGGATACCCCATTCCTGGAAGTATTCAATGCCAGGTTGGATGGGGTCCTGGGCGACCTGATATTGCAACCAGGTAGCATCCTTGTCCATGGCAAGGGGATTGGAACTAGATGATCTTTAAGGTTGTTTTCAAACCAAGCTATTCTTTGATTCTGTGTTGATATTTAATGCATATCCAATAAAGCTGTCCTCTAGGGGGTGAAAACCCTTGATATCAATGTATTTCTTTAATATCTATCTGCAGAAGACTGAGTTTCTAAATTAGGAGAATTTTACCAAAATTCTTTATAGTTAAGACCTTTTCTTCTCAGATGAAAATATTGGCTTCTACACCTAATTGAGAAGGAAAGAAAGCTTACACAGCTTTTTGTTTCTTTTAAGTATAAACTTGGCAAGATGAATAAGGAATTGCTCTTCTCCTTCAGTTCAGGTGCATGTGAACAGAAACAATGGCAGACAGACATTTAACATTGTTCCATTGTATTTATACTTTGTGCTTATAAATACGATCAATCTTTTTGAGAATTTTTTCTTAAATGCTGAATCTCCCTACTGAGCAATAGATTTCCCTAATCCCTCAAATAACTCTATACTGAGGCAAATAAACTTTAGCTATAAAACTTTCAGGACACCATTTTGTGATTTATATTTCTCTTTGCTTTCCTGGTGGTACAGGGAAGATCTGTACAGTCAGGATGATGTACCTCTGAGGGGCTTGATCAAGCCACTATAAAACCACTACCAAAATATCCAGTCATTTTTTATCAAACTCAAAACATTCTGCCATGATAGAAAAGAAAAGCTGACTTGAGTGCTGGGAGGCCCAAAATATTCCTACCCAATGGATCACGGATTTTCTTATGTCACTTATCTTACCATTCCAGTGTAGTACCATATGTTACCATACTCTTTTGTAATGTGCCCCATATGTTTGCTTTCCTTGATGAAAACCAAGGAGGCAAATTATCCATAGCACTGACACACAAAATTTTTTTTGAAGTCCTGAGTTTAGATTAATTTCTTTTACTTTTACTTTTACTTTTACTTTTACTTTTACTTTTACTTTTACTTTTACTTTTACTTTTACTTTTACTTTTATTATTATTATTATTATTATTATTATTATTATTATTATTATTATTATTATGCCATTCTCAATTGAATGCCCGTATTTCATGAAAAATTATGAACAACTCTTCAGTGAGTGAACGTACATGAATGTCCATAAATAGCAAAAGTCACAACATAATCCATTTAATTTTTAAGCTGCACATGCTATTTACAAAAAGTAGCATCTAAAACTTCTAAAATGATTCATCTCCATTCTGCAAAACATTAAGAGAAAACAACTGAAGATCTAATTCTTCTGAGCCAGCAGAGATATGCCAGAGGTGAATTTGGCCAAAACAGAGATTTGGGTCTCAGCTTTGAACATGGAAATGAATTTGAGTGTCTGTGACAAACAGAAAAGCTAAATACAGCAGGGAAAACTTAGGAACACTGAGTACACAACTCTCTCTACCTCTGTGTGTGTCTGCATGTATAGGTGTCTGTGTCTGTATATGAAAATAACTACAAGGCTTTGGTCTTGGATGAGGCTTCCAATTGCATAATGTTTTAATCTTAATGTGGCCTAAGTAACTAAATACATATGGATCAGAGACATAGTTGTGACATTCTTTCTTTTGAGACAGAAAAGATTAACTAAAGATCGAGATAATCTTTTTAAGTCATATGTTGTGTTGCAGAATGTTCTATTGACTCTTTTGTGTTTTATTTGTTTTTCACTGCATACAGAACATTTCTTATTGTTTAGACATCTCCTAGATTTTATTTTATTTTTTATTTTTTTGATAATTGAAAATTATGGTACAGATTGTCTCTTGTGGCACATTTGGAAAAACTAACTTAAAAACCTTTTAAAAATAAGGTAAGTATATGAATTAAAAAATATGCTCCTGTGTGGACACTTGAGCTGGGAATTAAAATGTACTCCATTCAGTTTAACCTAAGTCACTTCCCAAATAAATGTAAATTATTTATATTAAGGTCACCAGGTCATCATGAGGAGATCCATAAAGAAAGCTAAGGCAGATCATCGAGTCCATACAGAAAAGCAATTAAGCATAAATTCAGTGGTATCTGGAGTTTACAGTCACAACAACTGTCAGTATACTCCTAGCAGATCTAACTCTTTACCTATGTTCTGAAAATCGAGTAAAAGAAGGGTTAACATGAAAGTTTTAATCCAGCTGATAAATCTGAGATGTTTTTGAAAGCTTTTTCCTCTGTAATTTCCAAATACTAGGCTTTGTTGTCTACCTCATGTGCTTCAGGCAAAAGAAGATGGAATTAAGAATAAATTTTCACAATATTTATTGAATTAATACAGGATATAAATGCTACCTGACAGTATATTTTGTTTGTGTGTGTGAACAGTTAACAAACCTCCTCTAGACTGAATTTCTTATTGTGAAATCTAGCAAGATGCCATGCCTTCTAACTTCCCCTGGGGCCCGTTCCTTCTTGATCTTTGCTATCAGATCAAATTTATGACGTGGATAAAAAGCAGTTTGGGTACATTTAAGGTTTATTGCTTACTGCTATTAAAACTGCTAAAGTGATTTCTAACATTGGAGAATATCATATTGGAGATTGGATCCAGGACCTTTGTGTCTTGTGGAAGTATTTATACTTCTGAAGACCTACTATCCTGTTGGTTCACTGTGCTGCAGATCTGTCTCCATCAGGATTTTCCTAGTTGAAATACATACCTCAAAATACTAAAAATGGATAAAAAATTTTGCTAAGAAATGTTAATACAAAAGTGCAAGAAACCAAAAGATTTAGCCGAATCCTTTCTGTTTTGAATTCTACAGTTCTTGGAAGCTGTGTGTCAGGCTTGATGAAGGCAAAGCTGGAGGACATAACAGTTAGACCACAGTTTATTCTGAGTATTTGTTTTATGCTTCCTTCACAAGGGCACAATAGCCATTATTTCTAAACGTGAGAGTGGGTGATTGGAACTCGTAAAAGGTTTTCCTGGAACTCTTTTCCTGAAGGAAAAAGAACAGCTTAACTGGAAATAAGAAAAACTTCCCCTAAAGGACTTCAAAACTTCTGCTATTGTTAAAGTAAAACTTGTTTCTACTTATTTCTTTGGGTTTTACCTTCAACTTCTTTTGCTAGTTAAAAGATTTATGTGTTCAGTGTCTTTGTGTTGTTCTGAAAGCACACTCATACACACTCTTTGTACTGAAACCATATCTTAGACCTAGAATCTCTGAAGTGATATTATGTCAATGCACTGACAGAGCCTTAATTTTAGAATATGACTTCCATAAAATGAAGGATGCAGACATCGTATATCTTGAATAGTTTCTCGTTTAGTTAATCCTTCATGGCATATATTAAACTATGCTATCTAAGTCTTGGTGGGGAGACAAAGATGACTATGAGTCAGAGGAACATTAAACTACTTAAATGCTTTGATTTTTCAAAACTGGTCTGTTCTGAAAAGCAAGCTTTCTAGTGTGATTCTTGGTATTTTTTTCTTTAGTTTTATCTGGAAATACTGCAGCACCAACACTGGAAATAATATTTCCTTCCTCTAGCTTGTCAATGGGACGGGACTTCTTAAGAAGTCCACAGCACTGGAAAAGAAAGTAGAGAGAGAAAGCAGAGACTAAAAGGCAGAAAAAAGACAAGGGAGGCCCTCTGGAGTTGAAGACGTAGATTTTTAGTATAATTGGGCAACATTTCCAAAAGTATCCCCAAAAGGGACTTCAAAATGTAATCATTTAGGACTTGGAAGTTCTGGTGGATGAAAAACTTGGTATGAGCCAGCAGTGAGTGCTTGTAGCTGCATTAAAAGAGGAGTGGTCAGGAGGTCAAGGGAGGTGATTGTGCCCCTCTGCTCTGCCCTTATGAGGCCCCACTTGGAGTATTGCGTCCAGTACTGTGTCTGAAGCCCCCAGAACAAGAAGGATGTGGATCTGTTTGAGCAGGTCCAGAGGAGGGTCACAAAGTTTATCAGAGGGCTGGAGCACCTCTCCTGTGAGGAAAGGCTGAGAGAGCTGGGGCTGTTCAATCTGAAGAATAGAAGGCTCTGGGGTGACCTCATTACACCCTTTCAGTACTTAAAAAGGACTTATAAAAAAGATGAAAATCAACTCTTTCCTCCATCAGATAATGATAGGACAAGGGGGAATAATTTTAAACTAAAACAGAGGAGATTTAGATTAGAGATTAGGAGGAAATTCTTCACTTAGAGGGTGGTGAGGCACTGGAACAGGTTGCCCAGAGAGGTTGTGGATGCCCCACCCCTGGAGGTGTTCAAGGCCGGGTTGGATGACACCCTGGGCAGCCTGAGCTAGTGGGCAGCATCCACATCCATGGGGATGGAACTAGATGATCTTTAATTTCCCTTCCAACCCAAGACATTCTATGATTCATTGTATGATTCTGTGATTTTTTTTGGAAAAAAAAAATAAAAATTACCTAGTATCGTAAAAGTTACAGTTTTTCTTTCTTTCTGAGTATTGTGCTACTTACATTTTACACTGGAAGATGTAAGACAATAAATAGAAAGCTATAAGTGAATTCAAACTAAACATAATTTTGCTCAGGTTTCTTTTTTTTTTTTTTTTTTTTTTTTTTTTTGGCAGCTATTCAGTCTACTAAAACAAGCCAGCTAGTTTTACTTAAAAATTGCCTCTTACAATTTGTCTTCAAAATAAGGTAAGAGATGAGTGAAAGTCTTATTCATCAATGGTTCATTCTTACTTGAGGTTTCTTATGACACTGTATGAGTTAGTGCCATTGTTATTTTTTCACTAAACAAGTCTGGGATGGTTGGTCTTATCAGGCAGAGATTACTCAACATTGTAGATGAGTACCTTTTTAATGACATCTTACATCAGGACCTTTCCTGTCACTTTTAATGGCAAGAGTCAAAGCCCATGTTCTCAAAAGAAAGGTGCATGAGAATAACAAATAGTACCAGTTCCTCAGTTTTAGTATTTAGTCTTCCACTAGTTTGTACTCTACTCTATAAAAGCAACTCAAAACTAGAACTGGTTTTACCATAAACATGAAGGTTCAGAAGATTCTTCACAGCCATCTTAGCAACCTCTGGTAGAGAGGCTGACCATATATATATAGTCAGGGATTTCTTTATCCATATTTAATTTGTTAGTGTCTATACATAGTAAGTTGCTTCCTGTTAACCCACTATATCTTTTTTTTTTTTTTTTTTTTTTTTTTTTTTTTTTGTGATAGCTATAGTAATCTGACTATTTTTCTATACTTAAGAATAGGTTGTTGGGAAAGCTGTAACGGAATAACTATGCAAATAAATATCCTTATAGAGGACACTCCTTAGGCCTGTAGGAGATCTTTTTTTTTATCTGCATAGAGAATACTATCATTATTAGTACTAGCAGAATGACATCTTGCTGCAATAGTAACCATGGTTTACTGGGCTTTTTGCAGACACAGTTATGTTGTGTAGGACTACATGTATGGTTTTTTTTTGTTTGTTTGTTTGTTTGTTTGTTTTTTTCTTTTTTCTTCACACTCTTAGCTGCTTCATTTTTACTTGACAATATTTTCAAGCCTTTTATCATAATCTTACTTTCTTCTCTTGTCAGACATCCTATTGCTTGAGCCTGGACTCTGGGACTCTGGGACTCTTTAGCCCTGTGCCAAATATTACTGTGGGAATAAAGAACACAAGACTCTACAAATGCCAGTAACACAAACAAAGAATCATGAAGATAATCATAGTATCTCAGTGCTTGAGGGAAACATCTCTTCATAAGTAGCACAGACCCAGTGTTAGTTGTCTTTTCCCCCTTTTATGGTAAGACCAACTACTGTATGCACTATAATTATGTAAGCTTGTATATTTTTTTCCATCTTTCTTTTATTTAGGTAGGAATCTTTCCCAAAGCAATGGGTCTTGCATGCAGTCAGAACTGAGATGTAAGACTGTTTTGCCATCTTGGGGAAATAGAGTCATGGCACATTTTTTAACCAGTTTGCATTATAGCATCGTATCTCCTACAATGATGTAAATCTAGTTCATCTGTTGACCCTAAACAATGGGGTAATTAATCACATACTTCAGCTTTGAAATTGAGTCCTTATGATCTAGGAATTATTACATCATAACCACTCTTTGAACCATTTGATGGATTCGGATGTAATTATCACCTCATAAGACACAGAGTCTTATACTCATTACTGATTATTTCTTATATAGCCTTTCTCATATAACTGCAGAGAGATTGCTCAGGGATACATGCTTCATAAAGTGGAATGAAAGTAAACATGTATTTTAATTTTCTTATGTATGATTATTGCTTGGAATTTTCTCCATCTAACTGTTTACAGTGCCTACAGAAAATTATTTAAGCATATTTGAAAGGATATTTTTTTCAGGTTGCATTGTAGGGATAGAATGAAGAAAACACAGTAATGTCTTAGTTTCTTTGTAGACAAGGCAAAGGAGAAAATATGTTTTGTAAAAAAACAGTTGTATTAGTGAAACTATAAATTCCCCATGTAAAATTCATTAATTCATTTTATATCTTAGCTATTCTACCTAAAGGCTTTTTTTTTATTATTTTTATTTTTTTTTTTTTATGTGCAAATGTCTCCTCATTCTACAATTATCTTTTCTTGTAGCAAAATAAACAATGTTTTTTCAACCATTCTTTTTTAGGAGGGTGGGGTGGGATGGAGATGCTTAAAAGAAAATGCAAATGTCGTGGTTGATATAACTTATCCATTTAAAGAGCTCTTTGCACTAATGGGATGATATAAAGCATTCTATGCTAATGAGCTGCAGATCAGGCAGAAATTTCAATACTTATCAGAAGCTTAATTGGATATTCATTTTGATTCTTGACACCTTTCCCCAGGGGTCTGGTAACTAAGGCCAAGTTTATTCTTGGATTGCTTTTGTTATACGCTGACTTATAAGTAAGACATTCCTAGTGTGGGTGCAGTTAGCCTGGCTTTGTTCTGCCATAGAAACACACCCTTCCACAAAATAAGGGCACATACAGTTTGCTGGTATAACTGTCTGAGCATTAAGTGCTTCTATCAACACAGCAGTGTCAGACAGGGATCAAATCAACACATGCGTGGCCGAAGTCTGTCAGAGAAAGCATCTTGGAATGGTGTGTTATGGTCCTTTTGCTGAGAACAATGCGTAGCACTCTCTCACTGGGAAAAGGAATGAAACATACAGTGTTATTTCAGATAATTCCTTGTTCCATTTCAATATCCAGTGCCTCTCCCAAATGACTTGCATGGAGTAATAAAATAGGCACATTGTATTTTATCTGATGCCTTCTCTACTGTTCTCAGCCACCTCCCAGTCTTATATTCTTTCATCTAAGTGACTCATCTTTCCTTTAAAAAAGCAAGCATGTCAGGGCATTCAGGATATAATACAGGAAGAAAGAAGCTGTTGAATTTATTTGTTCTCTTTTCCAGGATTTGTGCTTAGTAAAAAAAAAAAAAAAAGTGAGCAGCTGTTGGTTAAAAAGGAAAATTCTGGTTGAAGCATTTCTCATTCCTCAAATAGAATCAGAATGGATACTTTTGGAAACTCAGCAAAAATTGGTTCACAAGACCATTTTCTCCTTACATTTTTGGTGGTATTTCACATACATTTGCTGTACTTGATTATGAATGTTTGTATTGATGCAGTAAAATACAGAGGAAAATATCATGGTTGAGAGCACATTTTAAGTCTCAAAGACAAAAGAGAAAAATAGCTTATGACCTAAGGAGCACACAATCTGAATGGAAAATCAGAGACCATACAGATAAAAACAGACAGAGCAGAACAACAGGAAGCTAGTTATTAGTTATCATGCCTTTTTTTTTTTTTTTTTTTTAAATGTCAGAAGAGAAATAGAAAAAAAGATCCAAAGTAACCAGGCTTGATTTGCATAGCAAAGTCAAAGGAGAGTGTACTATTCACAGATATATTTTGGGGATGGGTAAATATCTGAGGAGAATAGCTGTAGAAATATAATGATAGTTAAAAGCAAAATGCACACAATTTCACTCCAAATCAAGTGAGCTAGAAGAACATTTGTATCTGTTGGAAGCACAAAAATGGCCTTCCAAAATGGGGAGTAAGAAGAAAGAACCTAAATTGCTTCAGGATGGAGCATGAAGCATTTTTAGAAGAGGTTTTATGGCAGGATAGGGAGGGTCCTGGCATCAGGATCTATAGGTTCACATATGAAATTCAGGCTGTTCAACGTGCTGATATCTGCAAGAGAGGCTGAAAGAAAACTTGGTTGTTGTTTGTTGACCCTGCCCGTGTACACTATATCATATTGTACTTAACTCTGTGCTTTAGGGCATCTGCCAGGTAAGTGCAAGAAAAAGAAAGAATGTGTTTTTCCCCTTTCAATGTAAAATATGTTTTCTGAAAAAGATGGAGTTTCACTTTCTTCTCAAATGCCAGTGATCAGTGCGAAGTCCTTGAGCTAGTTAGGTGGTTTTGGCTCATGTGCCTTAATCATGTCCTCAAAGCTAAAAACAGTCATCATATTTCAGGATTTGTGTTGTATTTTCTATTAAACCACTAATAGACCACTAATGGCAAGGACCATTGAACTCTGGATTTTGATGTGAAAATTGCCTTCTGTTTTCTAACCCTCTGTCTATGGCAGGGACCTCAGATACTGCCTTTCCCCTGCTCTTGCCTGGTCCCCTCCTTTGTGATATCTTAGTTTTTGTGGTTTTTCTTGTTTAGACACTTCTAATAATGTTCTAAAGTTGTCAGGGTGTTTTGTGGTTTCTGGCACATGGGATCACATAGTCCAGATCTCACTGGACTCAAAGCTGAATGTGGAATACTTGGCTGCCTACAATTGCAGACTATTTATGTTTTTATGATCTGAAAAAAAAACGATGATGAGGTAAATCTGTGGACGCTTCTTGTTAGCATGGGAGAAGGGACCATGGGAGAAGGGCATGAAAATGCATGTCTAAAAAGCTGTAAATGAATGCTGTAGGCTGACTTCCCAGGGGCAATGTTTCAGTAATTAGAAAGCCTGTACCCTTGGCTTTCCAGGGCATTACCTTCAGTCATCTGCAAGTACAAGGGAAACAGTAATGGGTCCAGGCTTTTGTGTGGTGGAGGTCTCTGTCCAAGAAGAGAGAATGATTAAGGAAAAGGGTGTGGAGCACTACATCTTCAAAGAGCGTGCCATGGGGCAGGGTGTGAAACCATCCTTGGCAAGATTTGCTGTGAGTGAGAATAAAATATCCAGTCATGGGGAACATCTGGGTTCTGACCCAAAGCTCAGAATGCTGGAGGCACCTGTGGCTGATCATAAAGGGAGTTCAGACCAGCAACTGCTGCTGGCACTGGCAACAGAAAAAGATGTTTTTTTTTTATCCATATATGGAAGTTGCATGAAGTTTCCTTGAAATTATTTTACTGTCTTTGCAAAGTGAGAAATGGATTTAATAATCACAGAAAGGATCGTTAAGTGCTTCTGCAGCAAAATCTACATGATACTTCCAGTGACTCCATGTAAGATGAGAGATTTATCTGATGGACAGATGAAATCAGAAAGGGACTCAGAAATTCATAGGGCTAGTAAGTTGAGGGTAAATGGAATGCCAGCTAATGGCATAAAGTATCTTGTGCTCCTGGTACTTTCTTAATCTACCTTTCAGTCAAAAGTTTTACCACTATACTAATAAAACTTCTCAAAGAAAATAAATAAATAAATAAATATAATTGAAAAGATTTAATTCCACTAAGACTTTCGGTTTTGGCAAAACAATATTTTAATGCTTCTTAATTTATTATTATGCTTTTCTTATTTTGCTAAGAAAATTTCTACTGCGGCTACTTGTGATGTCTTTTACTTGAGGCAGACAACTGGCTGGGCCCCAAGACACGCATTGCTGTATTGCCATTGAACACAGAGAAAGCATTGACATGCCCCAGCATCCATGTAGGGTTCCCCTAAATCCACCACTGGGATTCAACAACTTGTTTTCCAATACAAGCTCTTCTGAACAAAACAGTCTGGCTGAATACATCATCACTTTAAGAACATCACTATGTTCCCACGTAGGTTTTATTCTAGTGCTGGATCAGAGGAGCAGCACAGTACCTGTGCATTTCATGCAGAGTTATCCTGATCTAATTCCTGATGAAATGCAAAAAACAGTTAGGAAATAATCTGTTGAAATTTCTTTGCAAGCAGGGAGTAAAATTTGGGTCTGTTTGTAGAAATAATTTTTTTTTTTTTAATTTAAATTACAGTAGTGTTATCTAACTGCAGTTCTCATTTTTTAAATGAAAGTCCATCTCTTAAATTCTGCCAAGATCTTTGCTTTAGATATACCTCATGATACTGAGAAAAAGAGATTAGCTGTGAGTAAAAGGGATTGAATGAATTGAACATCCAAGTGTTGCCTTTTATCTGTTTTAAATCAGTCTTTTAATTTCCTTCCTCTTTTCTGGTAAGAGAAATGGAAACTGTGTTGACTTTGGCTTTGATATTCATTGTTTGATAATAATCTCCCAGATTTCAAATAAAATAACTATTTAGATTCCAAAACTTGGATATTAATCCATTAATAGGACAAGTATTCATTTTTTGTATTTAAAAAAATGTAAAAAAAAAAAAAAAGGTTTTACAGAAAGTGAAAGGAAGATGCATAAAATGGGGGTACAATCAAGGTACAAAACTGACCTGAAACAACACTTTTCTTCTAAGTTATTGTGATGATACCTACTGATAGGTATGAAAAGCTTTCAGGACTGGAAACTGGAATAAAAAATAATAATAATAATAATAAAATAATAAAAAAAAGCTTTCAGAACTGGAAAGTCCAAGTTGTCAAACAAATAACAGGTATGAATGAATACATACATACCATAACATACCATAACAGGTATGTATGAACAGCTACAAAATGAATAACTGGAATCTCTACAACTATCTCTACAACTATTAGAAATCACAGAAATCATTGGCACATGTTGGAAAAATGGCTGATTCCCTTGCTGTACCTTAATAATTATTAAAAAGCATGAAATCTATGGATCTTGTTAACATTGTTTCTTTCTGAAGGGCAAGATTAATCCTTTCTACTGGATGTAGAGATTCCCTTTTGTTTTTCACAATAGCTGTGTGTGATCACCACTGCATAATAATATTGAAACATGTCGTTATTAAACATTCCTCAGTAAACACAGCTTACTCAAACATTCATTCATTTTCATTGACAACTGAAATCTTTCTTTTCTCCTTTTTTTTTTTTTTTTGTTGTTATTTAAAACAATAAATTCCATTTCTCTTGAAAAGTTTTTCATGTGTTTTTCATCAAAGACCAACAATTATTTTTTATGACCTTGGATTTTAATCGTAAATCCAAAAACATCCAGGCTTGGAATCTGAAATCTGAACACTTTTTTTTTTTTTTTCTTTTTTTTTTTTTTTTTGGCAACAGCTGTTACTTGGTCCTACAGATGTATAACTGTAAGCCTCTAGGTTCATGCTGAGCATATTAGTAAGCAACCTGCTAGCTTTCAAGTCATCTTTATTATGGCCTTGATTGTCTTCACATCCTTTGACTGAGAAAGGAAGTCTTCTGAAACTTCTTGAAAGTCACTCAAGGCATTTTTGCCACTCCCTCCTGGCCATAAGATCTCAGTATTAACTTGATGATATGGTATGAGACTTTGCAGTTAAGCACTTCATTTTAAAACATTTCAGTTACAAGAAACTAAGCCAAATCACAGAAAGAGAAAATCAAACAGCGTCTGTAAGTGCAGCCCTGACAGAAAAGAGTTCCTCTTTCCCCAAATTAGCAATATTGCTGCATACCAGGAGAAACGTGGTTATAGCCCGTGCTTTGGGAGAACTAAGGTCCCACCACAGACTTCCTATGTAATTTGGGAAAGTCACTTTTTAATCTCTCTATGCCTCAATTCCCCATCTTTAAGGGATGGACCACAATACTTTGATTGTTTTGCCTGTGTAGCTTTTTGTGGTACAGACTGTCTCTAGCTGATAGCAATGCACTTAGTACAGCAGAGCTACGACCAAACTGGATTTCCCTAGGGATTTCTGCAATAAATATGGCATGCACTTGTCCTTGTGATGGAGTACACATTCCTTACCAGATACCAAGAGCTTTAAAGATCCATTACAGTGCTCCATGTCAGTGATTATGAAGTTTGTTTTTAAAGAATACTTGCAAGGAAGCTTTAAGTGGGGAGATAGAAATGGGATTAGGAGAAATGTCTTTCTGTAGTAGTAGAGACAGAGATTTTCTGTCACCATCTCTATACCAAGCAGAATGATTGCATTTAGCAAGTTTCCTTCACTTCTGGCTGTCCTTTTGCAGGAGCTAAAGGGTCCTCTCAGTCTGAAGGCTTGTTGTACAGGGAAAGGCTGGAGGCTAATAACAGTGTCTTGAGGTTCCTGCTGTGAGGGACCTCAAGAGAAAGGTCACTTCAGAGGGAATTGTTTTAATGAACTTCACGTGTTTGTAGTGTTAACATTTACTTGAGAGCTAGTTTCCTTGACTCCTTTTATAGTCACTGCAGACAAACAGACACTTCCAAGATGGGATTCATTTGCACTATTTTAGATTGCTATTTTAGGGTGAGATAAATCATCCTCTAGGATTTCCTATTTCTTTTCATTGACTATGAAGGGAGTCCAAACAATTAGCTCATGTGTGGACTTCTACCCTGTAGACCTGGACTTAAACTCATGGTCCTCACACAGCATCTACAGACTTCACTATAATTTCCCAACAAAGTCAGTAACATTATCTCTATTTTATTTTTTTTCAGCATGGAAACTGAGGAGCAATGATATGACCACAGTGTTTAAGGCCATGAAGCAGTCCTAAATTGATGCAGTGCTTGACATGCTGAGTAACAGTGAAAACCCAGAACTGTTGTTTTGAAAAGCTTGGCATCCATCATCAGTTGAGGCACTCTGTTTAAAACTACTGAATACTTGGGTCTAAAGATCCTGGACAAAACTGCTCTAAACTAGAAACACAAGTTAAGCCTCATAGTTGATGCTTATCATGAATACAATGAGTTTTAAATTTTAGGAAAAAACAATCGCCAAAGGCACCACAACAGAAGTTACGAGTGCCACCTGAACTGTGTGATTTCCTTGGACATGTGGCACCTGGTTTTGAGTGAGAACTCTTGTGAGTCATTTCTCATAAAAAATAAATAAATAAATAAATAAATAAACTGCTGTGTCTGCAGTACCTGGGTATCATAGTTCTTAAGATAGATAATTCTCATGGGTACAATTTATTTTCAACTGCCAAAGGATAAACAGAAGAATTAGTAAAGATGGTATAATGAGGCATGTGTAAAATATAAGTGAGAGGATTAACTGAATTTTGCCTATCTGTTAATACATAATCAGCTAGTTTGTCAGCAGCATGCTACCTAGCTGCTGAATAGCAAGCAAGTGTCCATTGCTAGGGACAAGTTGGAGCAGAGCAACCTGCAGGAAAGGTACTTCCATGTGGTTTCTCTGAATTGCTTAAATAGATGTGACTAGTACTCACCATTTTATGGAATCTGGCTGAGGGTCAAGATAAAGCACACATAACCTTTTCCACCTATTATACGGTTTTATCACAGTATGCATCTAATCACTGGCAGAGTGTGTCCCTTTGTGGAGGCTGATAATGACAAGCAAAAATGTCAGGCAAGGTTCTGGTGATGTAGAATCCAGAGCCTTTGCACTCTTGGCAGGTTCCTGGGGGGCCAATCCTGAGCACTGCTGTGGTGTCTGCAGGGCTCTCCTCCACCCCAAAGGCTGCTTACTGAGCTCCTGCAGCCTGCAGCTATGGCAGTGCACAGTATCTTGCCCCCTTAGCTCAGGAGAAGCTTCTGGAAATGCAGAGGGGCCTGAAGGAAATGCCAATGTAAATAAGAAAGCTGCAGCCTGTTTAGAGACACCTACTTCCTGCAAGATCCCTGGCTTGCTACTACTGTTTCATTTATTTCCACCATGCTTCTCTTTTCTTTCTGGCAGATCCTGCTTGCTCACTTCTCTCCTTCACCTTTGTCATCTTGCTTCTCTTCCAGCAACTTCTTCTGATTTTCCTTCAGCTCTCTGAGAGTGATTTTAAAGCATTCCTGGACTGAGTCTAGTATGTATAGATAGTTCTCTGAGGATGGTATCACAAATGAACCTATGTAGGGCCTCGTTTAGAGGCATACTTCATTTTTTCATCTTGTTTTCATCTTTTCTTGTTTGAGCCTCTCTGTGCCAATATGTCTAATTGCTCAAGACAAATTCGAAACATATTATCCAGCATCAATTAACTACACCAAAGCAGTAAATTTCTCAAGGTATTACAAGTTGTTTGAACATTCTGAAGGAAAAACTACAATGTAATCTCAAATTGTTAGATAGAAGAGAAGACACAGGCTGTTTTAACCCAGTTAAAAACTATTTCAAACTAGCAATCAAACATCAGACAAATCTGTAGGAAACTAGACATTGTTAGTACCACAGAACCACTTGTTTATGTCTTTAGCAAGGGAAGAGACGAAGAAGTGAACAAGTTGGGAAATGATGCTGAGTAGTGTCAAAAGATATTCTGGATACATAAATCCTATTATGTAAATGAATTTTGCTTCTCATCCAGCTCTGATAAAAAAAGTATCATGTAAATCAAGGAAGAATATTTATTTCCATGGCTGTTTAGAGGGATAACTTCTGTTCCTTTAAGAAGGATGTTCTCATCATACTTTGGATTCTATATATATACATATATGTATATGGATTGTATATACATGCAAGAAAGACTAAACATGTTAGGATAGGGAAAGGGTAGGACATTAAGCTTCTCTACAGATTTTGTTTCTGATTCAACAACAGAGCATACTAGTGTAATATTTTAAAACAGCCATTTGGATTCTGGTAACTGAGCTTGATAAGTAACTTTGCCTCACTGTAGAGAGAGCAAAAGCTGATGGCCTGATGTTGATTTGGGATGTAATCATGCAACAAAGACAACTGAGTCTAAATTGAGACTTTATGAATGGTTCTACCATTTATTTTACTCATTTATTTTAGCTCTTCTAAGCAGCTTTTACATACACATATACATATGCACACATTTCTTCATGTAAACTCTCAAGTAATAATAAAAACAAAATAAATTTTATAAAGTTGAGTTCCTGTGGTTTACTGGCAGAATTTCTGTGGCTTTAATCAAGTCCTTTGATTTGTGTGTTTGATGATGCTAATTTTTCGGAGTGCCGTTGCCCCATTCAATATGTATACTTGCTTATTTATTCTGGCTACTCACACTTTTATTATATTCTAATTATTTAATGCATTATTTTTTCTTTTGAAATCTGGTTTACAGCACACTAATTGAATTTTCATGTAGATTCCTCTTTTGTGTTTGCCATTATTTGACAATGCTCCCAGATTTCTAATACGATGTTCATCTTCTGTCTTCTCCTGATGTCTTAGTATTTTTTTTTCACTCTTCTACCATAGCTCTTGATCCAAACTTTCAGTTAACTGGTTCCCACAACCCCACTCCCATCTTTGCCCTCCATATTATCTTCTAGCCCTTGCTAATCCCACTGCCAATATATGTACTAATTCTCATCTTCCTCATCTTCATTATGTCATTATGAGCAATCCTAATTCTTCAAATCTTTCTACTGGATTTAAGCTGGATGGTAGCAGAAAATCAGTGCAAGCTCAAGAGAGTCTGGTATCCTGTTCCCACCTTCCATAAAGAGAGCTAACCACTTTCCCTGAACAGCATGCTCATTTTTTAATTTTATTTTTCTGAGCTACTACTTTCTACTACTTTTTTTTTTTTGTAATATGAGGAGCCATGATAGACGTGAACAAGTTTAGGAAGATTTTTGCAAAGGCAGGAACTGTACCACCCCAATCAGAGGGATTGGCCACCCACTAGTTCAAGTCTTTGCTTTGAACCATTGATTTAGAAGGTTGCACAGTATAGACATCAAGGACTGGAACAAACTATCTCTCTCCCAACAGTTTAGTTTTTGGAAATGGTTGCAGCATTGTTGGCTTAAAAATAATAATAAAAAAAATAATGGCCCGATGCAAGCTCAGTGTTTACAACTGGTTCAGCAAGCAGTCTGGGATGGGAAGCAAGAGGTGGATGGAAAGGACAGAGGCAATACTCTGTTTGATAACTGGCAAAGAAATGGAAACAGAGTGCCTGGGAAATGCTGCCTGTGGGACGACGGGCTCAGAGTTTAGATGAAGAAATGCCTGATGTCTGACAAAACTGTGAGCACCATAATTGATGGTCCCTCTCTGATACATTTGTGTCAGGGGATTTACATGTATATAGGGGATGGCACAGCAATGGTCCCAGGAGAGCACGTGGGCTGCTGGGAATATCTTGGAAGGCAGTGTTTTGTACACACATCCATATTGCCTGCTGATGGCTGCTGTGTGAGCAAATCCTCCCATGACCTGCATCCTGCTGCTTCTGTGGAAGGAGCTGTGTATTCCTTTCCCACCAGAGGACTGCTGGCAAAAAGGGAACTAAACAAAACTGAGAGCAGGTACATCCTTTATCAGGACAAAATTCTACCAACCCCAACCACTTCTACTGCATGTATCATGCAATCTACTCAGCCCCGGCTAAATACGATGTATTTACATTATTTTTCATTATTGTATCAATTATTGTGGAGCTTTCAGTAAGCTTAGGGCTTCATTCATGTTTCACGTGGTGCAAGCAAATGACAGAAGCAGTATGCTTTTTTTCCCAACATCATATTCACCATGCTCCTGGGACTGCTTTTACATACAAGCATATAGTTGTATATATGTTTTTTGTTTATTTGTTTGCTTGCTTGTTTTCAGTGAGGAGTCCAAAGTAAATTGTGTGTGTTCTTAAATCACTGTCCTTTGAACTTTAACTGTAGAATAACTGTCCCTTGAAGGTCTGTTCTACTAGATCCTATCCATTTTCTTATCGTCTAAAATCAGTTTATTTGAAAATCTTAATTTGTCTACAAATAGAGTAGGTTTAAATTGGAAGCATATACTCAGGTAAACAGACACTATAATATAGCAAAAAATACTACCGCAGCAACAGGAATAAGTATTAAGATTTGAAGATAAATCATACTACACTTATGTGACTGTGCTACTAGGTAAAGATTTAGTTAATGTTAATAAGGTTGTTACTGAAAAAATCCAAACTTTTCCAGAAATGGTAATTCAGATATAGAATTACAAAGTACACTTAAATTTGTCCTGTGGAGACTCCATCTGATGACCATCGAATTCAGGTATGTTAGTGTAGGCAACCTCAGAAAAAAACAATTTCTGTAAGCAATATAGTTATGCAAGAAGAGCCAACAAACAAACAGAACATATAGGGAAAAGTCAAGGTGAAGTCTGGGCAGGAAGCCCTCTGGAATTTCTCTTACTGGGTGTGTGAATTTCTCAGAGCCTCTGCAATGAAAGTGTGTTGCATAGCCATGAGAAAGGCATGAGTCAAGCTCCAACAAGTCCAGGACATGAGCCTTTGCTCAGCCCAGCACCATGCACCAGCCACAGATGCACTGGTCCTGCAGGAACAGTGGCATTTGGCTGAGAACTAGGGCTGCTTGGGGTCATGGTACACCACTTGGAGCACCACTGGGGGCCAGATGCAATCCTGTGCTCCCTAAAAAGGCATTTTCTGGCATATGGTTAGGATGCTACCCATGGCTCCTGAGCTCAGGGAATGACCTTTCTTCATCAGCCCCCCATCACCAGGTATGGAAGGCTGTGCTGCCTCGTAGTACCCACCGTGAACCCCAATGGGGAGCATCCACATTGCTCCCTGCATGCTGAGATGAAGTAATTTATCTCCATTGCTGCTTAGCTTTTTTCACTTTTAGCAAGAACAGATGGGGAGGCAGCAGCCACAGAAGAACATAATGCTAAGGGAGAGTAGGGGATGTGGCTGTTCTGAGAAGCTGAACAGATGTGCTAAAAATTAGCTTTATCCACAGAAGGCCTTTTTTGTCATTTTGTTTACTTTTTGGACAATATCAGTCAGACTGAATTGAGCTATTTGGATTTTATGGTCTTGACAACCAGCTTCATTCAGAGAGCTTATGCCAAAGAGTGAAAATCTAAAACTAAAGGTGATTTCTAGTAATCACAAAGGACAAAAGATGTCCAAGGTTTGTCTTCTCTTCTGAGAGGAGGAAAATAGAGCTTTAGGTTTTGGAAAGAAAAAATAGAAAGAAAAAAATATGGGTCCACTTAAGAACTCATTGACAATTAGGACAAGTAAAAAATAGAAAGGCAGGCTTACCGTTGTGATAACTTGGTACACAAGCCATGAGAAGCTCATTTTACAGACATCAGAGGAAAAAAAAATCTTTAACCTGTGGGCTGATATTCTCAGAAATTAAAAGTGTAGTCATCTGTTTGGCAGCAATAATGGGGAAAAGAACACCATCAATAGCACTGCACATTTCTGGTGGAATTTACTCAGAAGGAAGGTGGCCAAAAGGCAAAATCTGAACAACACTGGAGATATCTGAGCAAAAAAAAGGGCTGCAAATCAAATCTGTTACACACCATAATCTGTTTAACTGCAGCCTAAAAATGGTGTTGTGCTTATAAGACCTATTTAGCTGTTTGTTTGATTTCCCAGTCATCGAAGTCTCTGCTTATTTGAGTATTTTGATACTCTCATGGATAACATTTTACTGTACCTTGGTCAGGCTTGAGGAAATACATATATTTTAATAGTATGAAAACAGCAATTTGATTTTTTTTTTCATAAATGCATCCAAGACAGTTTCTTATATACCATAAGCCAGAAGAATTTGCCAAAGTAATGGGTTTGGATGGAAATATATTTGATGAATTCCGTCTGTGAAGTAAACTGAAAGACTTCTGCTTGGTACTGCATGACATGAACTAAGAAACATTAAGTGTTAATAATTGACACAGCTGCTGTCAGTTTTAGAAGATTGAAAACCTTGGATATGGAATATTACCTACTCTTTCAGGACTAGAAGAACTACTTTCTTTTAGAATTAAACCCAGGAATAAGACTCTGTTAGGGAGACTTTCTCTGACTTCTATAGCCTATATTTTGAAACATTTGCAAGCAAACCCCTTCAGATAAAGCAGTACTTGCCATTCAAATAGGATTTCTCTCTCTTATGTACTGTCCAGTTAGCTTGTTCACTGAGATTAGTAGGATGGTATAGGTGGAACTGAGGTTTGACTTGCCCATCAGATTCATCCACCACCACTATATTTATATATGTTGTGAAACCAGTTCACTTCTTTTATCCTACTTTTGCTCCAACTTGTTACACATATATTTTCCAAATCTCTGTATATGAACCAATAAATGGTTATCAGGCGTTTTGATTCAACAAAATACGTTAAGAGAGAGTAAATTTTCCCTTCTCAGTGCTTCCAGGATAACTCTTAGTGATGTGGCAGTTCATTAACTAGGAATACTCAATGCATCATTGATGTGGAAGACAAGTTACTCTGCACATTGGAGTGTGATTTCCATTCATTCACCCATCTATAAGAAGGATTGTAAGGAGGACCTGGGGAACTACAGGCTTGTCAGCCTGACCTCGGTGCCAGGAAAGGTGATGGAACAGGTCATCTCGAATGCAGTCACACAGCATGTTTGGGACAACCTGGGGATCAGGCCCAGGCAGCATGAGTTTATGAAAGGCAAGTCCTGCCTGACCAACCAGATCTCTTTCTATGACCAGGTGACCTGCCAGATGGATGAAGAAAAGGCTGTTGATATGGTCTACCTAGATTTCAGCAAAGATTTTTACCTGGTCTCCCACAGTATCCTCCTGGAGAAGCTGGCAGCCCATGGCTTGGACAGGTACACTATTTACTGGGTTCAAAACTGGCTTGGATGGCTGGGCCCAGGGAGTTGTGGTGTGAAATACAGCTGGTGACCAGTCACTGGTGTTGTTTCACAGGGGTCGGTGTTGGGGCCCAGCCTCTTTAATATCTTTATTGATGATTTGGGTTAGGGAATTGAGTGCATCCTCAGTTCCTCAGTAAGTTTGCAGATGACACCAAGTTGGGGGAAAGTGTCGATCTGCTGGAGGGTAAGGAAGCTCTGCAGACAGACCTGGACATGTTGGATCAATGAGCAGAGGCCAATGGGATGAGGTTCAACGTGGCTAAGTGCCAGGTCCTGCACTTTGGTCACAACAACCCCATGCAACACTACAGGCTTGTGACAGAGTGGCTGGAAGCTGTGCAGAGGAAAAGGATCTGGGGGTGTTAATTGATGCTCACCTGAACATGAGCCAGCAGTGTGCCCAGGTGGTCAAGAAGGCCAAAGGTATCCTGGATTGTATCAGGAATAGTGTAACCAGCAGGACCAGGGAAATGATTGTCCCCTGTACTCTGCTCTGGTGAGGTCTCACCTCAAGCACTGTAATCAGTTTTTAGCCCCTCAGTACAAGAAGGACATTGAGGCCCTGCAACTTGTCCAGAGATGGGCTATGATACTGGTGAAGGGCCTGGAACACAAGTCCTATGAGTAGTGGCTGAGGGAAATGGGGTTGTTTAGTCTGGAGAAGAGGAAGCTCAGAGGAAACCTTAGTGCTCTCTACAACTACCTGAAATGAAGCGGTAGGGAAATGGGGATTGGCCTCGTCTCACAGGCAACTAGTGATAGGACTAGAGGGAATGGCCTCAAGTTGCACCAGGGGAGGCTTAGGTTGGAAATTAGGAGACATTTTTTCTGAGAAAGAGTAGTCAAGCATTGGAACGGGTTGCCCGGGGAGGTGATGGAGTCATTGTCCGTGGGGATATTTAAGGAGAGGTTGGACATGGTGCATAGAGACATGGTTTAGTGTGTGACATTGGTGGTGGTGGGGTGGTTGGACCACATGATCTTGGAGGTCTTTTCCAACCTTAATGATTCTATGATTCTAAGGTTGTTGAAAAGCATCAGAATATTTCAGTACCAGTTAGCTGATTTTTTATGCCATTTTTAGAGTTTTGCAGTTTGAGATACTTGAAAGAAGTCTATATTCATGGGGAAGGTTGTTCAGCATGATATGAACAATAAGTTTCTCTTTAGGTGTCTCCAGAAAAGATGTACTAAAATTTGAAATTCTTACTGGATTTCTTTAAGGAAGCTTTACACTCACCCAAAGGAACAGAAAAATAAGGAAATCCTTCCCAGGACTTTCCATCTTTTCTTCAAGATGGATAAAGAAGTCCTGTTCCCAATTCTTCAAAATCTCTCTTTATTAAATGTGATGTAAATGAGATTTAAACAAGATTTTCTGTATGTAATAATAATGCAGGTCTTCCTATAAGAAAATAAAAAATCAGTTATCTGAAAGAAACTTGAGAAATTCCAAAATCCTTATTGTATGTGGTTCTGGCAAAGTTGAAAAATATCTTAATGCATAGAGAATCTACCATCAAAGGGACAGCCTCTTTCAGAAACATTTATCAAGGATGTTACTGGGCCTCATTCTTGACTTGAATGACCTGCTTGGGGAAAAAAAAAAAAAAAAAAAAAAAAAAAAAAAAAAAAAAAGCAAACATGTAGGAAAGCATTTGTAGGCAATCAAGCTGTAGTTCAGGATTAACTCTGTACACTGAAGTCACAAGTTTTAGAGCAATGAAGATCAGTTAAGCACATGTGACATGTTGCCCCTGCTGACAGCTTTTGAAGAGCTTAGCATGCTTTCTGAATGCATTTAAAATGCCTTGTCACTTGCCAGATAAAAGGTTTGTTATAAACCGGAAAGTGGTGCGATGTTACTGCTAATCTAGCATCTCATGAGACCATTTCTTCTTACAGAGCATTGTAGAGTATGACTGCAATGTACAGAATGTCCTGTCAGCACATTCCAGTAATTTGGTGGCACACCCAAAACCAGGAGAGAAAAGAAATTGCAGTTATTAAAACAGGCAATAATATGAATCCGTTAGCTTATGGCTCAAGATGTTTCTAGACAGGAATGCTGGCACTGACTCCCTAAAACCTAGTGCAGCTCTGCCAACACTTTGCAAGTGGTGCATGAAATTTTAGTGTGAGGGCTGCTCAAAGTATGCCTTTTGATTCAGGATTAGGAACAGGGAATACTAAGCTGTAGGACACCCCTGCGGTGTGCTCTACTCCACACTCAGAAATACACTTCAGTTAAATAGAGGCCTGGGTCAAGAAAACATGGCCTACATGACGTCATCTCTTTCTGAGATGATCTTGAAATGACCTTGTTTCTTTCAGGCAAGGGTGAATATGTCTTTTCTCAATGACACAACATACCTATCTGTGTGTTTTTGTTGCCAAGATGGCTGGGCTGTGCCCAGTAGACTGAAATACAGACTGAAAGCAACAACAGCAAGGAAAGTCTTACAGTTTCAAGGCACGTCTCCTCATGAAGCATCTTCCAGAAATAAAATGTCAGCCTGTTTAAAGGAAGGCCTTATAACAACTGTTTGATTCATTCCAACAAAATTCTTGTTTTGATTCAAAGTTCTCCCCTCATGTTACATCCACTTGATCAGCAAAGCTGTTTTAAGTAGGGTACAAAATGATTTTGGATGCGAGAAAAATATTGCCCTGGAGACCAAATTCTTTTTATAACCCAATTCAAAGTGCATCTCAAAGTTTTTTTTTTTTTTTTTTTTTTTTTTTTTTTTCTGGCTCTTTCTATGAAGAAGCTTACCAGAGACTTTCTCTGCTAAGGCTGTTTTATTTTTACAGGCACAATAAAGATTTCTTTGCCTATGGGTGGAAAAAGGAGACATTCCAAAATGTTTACCAATGAATAGCTGTTTACAAAACTAGCATCTTAGGTTTTTTTTGGGGGGGGTAACTTAGCATCCATAAATGGCAAGAAGATTGTTCTGGTACTTCAAGTCCCTCTGCATTATTCATTAGGGAAGCTCAAGCTGAATAACTTTCTCTGGAACAAAGCTGTTGCTAAGCTTAAAGTTTGGGAGATCTAGTAATGCAATTTTGCTTATCCTTCTCCCCAGGAAACTCCTCCACTCACACGATGTGAGGATACCGTGACTTGGCAAAATCACACTTTGTGCTACTTCCTAGATACTGGACAACAGGACAACTATGTGAAATGAAAATAAGATTTATTAACCCTGACAATTCAGCAATGAATCACAATGAAATCAAGAGGAGGCAGAAAAAGGGAGAGAAAAGAGTTGATTCCTCCTGGCATGCTAAATATTGTATGACATGACTTTCCCAAAAATGAGAAAGAAGAAAAAAATTTACGCATATGTACATTATTACAACATATACACCAGCTTAAATGACAAATGGAACTTCACTTCTGCTGAATAATCTTCTACCTTTTGTCTTTTTTAGTGTAAACCAGAATATTCAAAATACCCATTGTTTTTTTCATTCACTTATCTCAATGTGACTGAGTGCACTTTGGTATATATGTATAGATATATGCATATATATATGTTCTCTGATGCAATTTCACTTGAAGGGCATGGGGATTTCATTTTTGGGTAGCAAAGGAAAACTGTGTTCTGAAAGAGTGGAAGGGAGTGAAGTACAAAGCTGAATTACAGCTTTTACTGATGGTTAGCTTTTGCTCACTGTGCTAGATGTGATCTTGAGGGCACACTCTCCTAACATGGAGGCTTTGGCAAGGGATGAAGGGTGCACTCAGCTGGGGAGGCGTACAAGTAAGGTGAAAAGAAAAGAGAATTGTGAAACCAAGCTGTAAGTGTGACGTGTTGCAGAAGCTTAAAGCATTCTTGCAAGATTATAAACAGTAGAACAAGACACCCTTTTTCTATGCATCATTGCTTCAAGAAATCCCTGGAGATGTATAAGAGTAGTAGAAGAAACAGTTTGAAATTAAGCATAATGCCACAGTATTGAAAGAGAGCACAATAAACAGTGAGTAAATCTGGCTGCAGTGATATAGAAAATTTGCCAAATGCACTCTGATGCATTTTTCACAGCTCTGACTCTCAAAGGATGTTCTACCATCCTTCTAACATACACTGCAAGTCTGAGAAATGACTTCTTGTTTCAAAAACTTCCTTCAAATGTTAGAGGCTCTTGGAAATGCATTTATGCTGGCATTCTCAGCAGAAAAATCATGGGCTGAGTGAGCACAAAGACTACCTGTTGATCCCTATAGATGGTTCCTCTGTGGCTGTGTGGAGATGGGCTGGCATGCTGTTAGGAAGAAAGCAAGCACTACTTCCCCAAGTTAGTCAGCTTTTGTAGATAAAGATATCAGATATGTTTTCAGTGTTGTCTATCTGGGACTAGACTAGTCTGTGAGCAGTAGTTTTGGTGATGATGGGAAATCATGCTTATAATAGTTCTCTTAATGAGACTTTCATATGCTTTCATATTCTTTAAAAACAGTTATTTTAAAATCCTTGTTTGTCTGATTTTCATAACATTGTGATGTTTATTGTTTTTTGTTTGTTTGTTTGTTTGTTTGTTTTGCTTTTCTCATCTCCTCACTTCCTTTCCCTCTCCCCCTTTAATTTTACCATGGAGCTTGTGAGAAAGAGCTTTTGAGATTCTGATGAGAGATGAAATTCATCTTTTTCACTCAGATATTTTTCAGTATAAATGCTATTTTTAACATAAACATTTTCACGCAGTTAACTCATATTTGCAGAATAATACACATTTACTTACACCACAAGGCCTTCATATTCATCTTTGGGGATAATAGCTTTCTACTTTGGTCCCAATTTTGGTCAGTTAAAACAATGCCCTTTTGTGCTGGAAGAAGGATTTTACATTTAATTATTGGTCTTACAGTGGGCATGTAATGACTAATTATTTTGGCTTTATTGAACAGAGAAGATGTGTAAGGTTCTCTGTCAATAATTATATAATTAATATTACAGTTTGAATGAAAACAATGAGAAATAAACATAGTCAAAAATAAATAAACCAAAGCCGAGTAGCAGGTAACTTTGAATACTGCGTTGATTTCTCTCTGGTTAAAACCACCGAGTTCCTTTACAGGATTTATATAGGCACAGTGCAGTTCTCAGTATATTGTGATTTTTATACTCCGTTGTCATACCTAATGTTGCTCACAGTATATTTGCATTTATTTTAAGTATCCACATGTTCATTCTTAATTTATAACTGTATGCAGAGTGCCTGTATTGTCAATTTTACAAAAAATAGTTAAGTGTCACAGGAATACAGTGTGCACTTGAGTTTGTTTTGAAAAGTATGTTTTGCACTCAGTACTGCACATTGTGCATTTCAGCTTAATGTTTGTAATCCATGGGCATCTTGTAAAATACTTTTCATTAAAGAATCCATTCATATGCATTTGCTTTGTTGACTATAAGTGACTGTAATTACTAGTGCTAGTAGAAAGTATATCAAACCAGTTCATAAGAATGTTGAAGAACTTACTTTGTCTTATAGGGTCATAATGAATAAAAAACTGGTTATGACACTAAGTCAATTTAAGGTTCATAGTGACAGCACTGAAAATCCAGTACTGGAACGAAAACGGGTCACTCCAACATCTGGTCCAGCTGGGAGCATACTGTAGCATAGCTTAAGAGGGTTGGCAGACTGTCATCTTCAAAGGACCCAAAGTTGGAATCTGTGTGTTTGGCCCCCTGTGCCACTGTGTGAGTGGTGATGTCTCTAAGAAGTGAAGGAGAGGAGTTGTTTGTGCAGACCTGCTTCTAAACATAATGATTTTCCATGCAGCATCAGCACTCTTTAAATGATAATATTTTTATCTTCAACTAATCCACTCAAGGCAAGAAATAACATTCTTGTTCTGTTATTTTACTGGAATTCTTATTTGTTCTAATTTATTTCGATGTCCCCACACCACTTCTTGAATTCAATTTCAGCCTGAATGGCAGCACAGTAACTGGTTTATAATCATGAAATGGCTTGTGCTAAATTAGAAAAAACACATTGTTGTTATTTTAGCAAAGCTGAACTTGTTAAGGAAATTACAGGAGTAATTTCAAAATCAGCCACTGAACTATCATTCTTCTCGGACCAATACTAAGACACTTTATATGGCATACAAGGTCCAAAAACTGTTTTTAAACCTCAATGGTAAAGAGCCAAGAGAAAATCAACATAGAACATCAAAAATCTCTGAAGAGGGATTTTGTATTTCCACAAGTCCTTTATAGGATTTTTTTTTGCAAGTTTTTGAAGCTTACCACAGCCAAGAAATAGATGTTTTAATGTAGCAGAACTATAAAGTGGCAGCTGTCCCTAATCATCATTCTAATCTGGTCATCCTGCAGACCCCTATTATTTGACAAAGTTTGAGTTGTCCTAATCTAAAAAGAGCAGGGTGTTTTTTCACATAGTTCCTTTGGAGACCAGAGATTGCACTAAAGTTCTATGTTCATAAGGAGTTTTGGGTAGGGGGGACATCACAAGAAGGGAATTTAGAAGTTTACCAGGCTGTCGAGCAAACCATGCATCTTGTATATACCTTTATTTTTCTTGGTCCTAACTTGCAGGTGATATGAAGACTTCTGAATATACAGTATTCTGAAAAAAAAAAAAAAAAAAAAAAAAAAAAAAAAAAAAAAAAAGAAAATTGTCCACAGAGCAGGTTATAAAACACCATTGTACAAGCAAAATGATGCCAGACTAGACAAATACTTTTCTTTTTTTTTTGGGGGGGGGGGAAATATTTTATTTTGCCAGAGCTAACAGTACCTCATTCAAAAAACAGTTTGTGACAT
This sequence comes from Aythya fuligula, assembly GCF_009819795.1. NCBI lineage: Eukaryota > Metazoa > Chordata > Aves > Anseriformes > Anatidae > Aythya > Aythya fuligula. The sequence goes on along the minus strand of NC_045561.1, from coordinate 76,629,778 downwards.
TACAAAAATAATAATAAAAAACTGCATTTTGTTAGTTATTGCGTATAAATGATTATGTATAATTTTTATTTCTATTGTTTACAGAAGGAGATTGCATTTTGAATAGAAATATATATGCATATATATATATAAGTATATAATTGCTTATATGTAAGTATAATAAGTATAAATAAGTATATATATATAATTACTTATATATAAGTATATAATTACTCTATACAAACACAAAAATTTAGGTTAGTTCTGGAGAAATCGGGTCATATATATATATATATTTATTTTTTTTTACATGAATATCCTCCTCAAAGAATTGAGAAACTGTGAGTTCCAACAGTGGTGAGTTAAATGGAAATGGATAATGGAAGAGCAAGACAGAGACATGATGGAAAGGAAGAAGTTTATGTTTGATATCACAGCAAAAGAAAGCAGAGAAATACATGAAATGATAGGCAAGTGAAATGATGAATTACGTATACGAGTGAAAACTATCTTCTTTATAGCCAGAAAAAGGGGTGCTGTACTAACCAAGGCAAAACATGGTTAAAGATGCTTCACATAGCATCTGTAGGTCACGTAGAAAGGATACTTACTATTATCATCCACACATGAATCTCTGGTAATGGCTGGAAATGAAGATAGTGCATGATGACATACCAAAGTAAAAGGTTAAATCAAGATACTTTCCATAACAAGTTAAAAAAGAAACTTTATGAGAGAGTTTATGTGCTCTGTTTTAACAATAATAGCTAGAAATTGGAACTGATATCTAGGTATCACTGAGAAAGTGTCAAAGACAGAGCCTAAGATATGAGTTTGCATGGAGACAACTGGGCCTCAGGTTAAAAATGCGCTTCTGTCACATGTTCTGTTGAGATGCTACTTGAATTTGGTTTTGTGGAGATTATCAGAGAGGAGCAGAGGAGGTGATGAAGAACAAGAAAAGACAGAAATCAAAGGAATAGGGTAAAGGGAAGTGATATGAAGGACCTGAAAGAAAATCTTTGTGGTAGAAGGAGAACTAAGAGAGGAGAGAAGCATAAAACCCAAGAAGGAAGAGGAGCTAGGGAAAATGCATTGCTGATGAAGTGCAACTCTGAAGCAGTTGGTAGGTCAGGAAGAGAGAGACTAGAGCTTCTGAACCTCTGTGTGTTAGAGACTTTAGACAGCATAAATTTTAGAGACCACTGGTCTAGGAAATATCTAGGATTGGAGAATTCCAGACCCTGATATGGAGATTAAAGTCAAAAAGGTAAACAATATGGAGGTTAAAACTTATAATCTAAGTGTATTTAAAGGTGACAGTTTTAAGATGCCAGAGAGTAATGGACTATTGTGATGCAACAGTGGGAGGAAGTTGAAGAGTTAAGGGGAAGAATATAGGACTGTTGGGAAGAATCTGATATTTTACTTGTCTGCAATTTAATGTGAAGCTATAGTGCTCTCTTGTGAAATACATCACAAATAAAGCGTAAAAAAGACACTTGTAAAAAATGCATAGTGACACATTCTATACAAGAAAAGGATCATCATTTTATTATCCAGCTGCCTACCAGTAGCATAAGTTGGTTCCCATTATTTTTCATGTTCTCTTTTACCACTTTCCATACCTTCTTTAAGCTTTACCATATGTTATGCACCTTATTTTCCTGAAAAACTTATTACTGGAAACTCAGTGGCATATGTGCAGTGTTAATTGATGATACCATCCTCTGCCTAACATATAAATATATAGCTACTGACTTGGTGTCAATGGGAGCCACAAATTTAGCTACTTAGCATATCTAAAAATCAACTCTTTCAGATGCCTGAATGTGGATTTAATTTTCTAACTAACTGTGGACAACAGCATTTTCAAACAAGCCAATGAGTAACTTCCAAAACAGGTTTTTGGTAATTAGTGCAGCGATTAGATGAAATTTAAACCTTTGAATTCAAGGTAGCAGTCCTTTCTCTGCCTACGTCATATAAGCAATTAAGCTTTACATGTACTCAGATGGTGTTATTGTACCTGTCATAAGCTAAGCATCTAAATATATATTTTCTGCCTGTGCATATTTTGATGCTCATGAATCTGGTGAGGATTTCAGGATGGAGTGGGTTCAGCATTTCTGAATGTCTTACAGAGGTAGGGTGGTACTGCTTCTACGTGTTCTGCTCTAGAATAAAAATAAAAATAATAAAAATAAATAAAGATAAAAATAAAATAGCTGTAGGCTCTAGCCTTTGCTCCCTGAATTGTTAAAGCAGTTTACTTTAGACAGGCACTGGACACAGCCCAAAAAATGATCCAGAGCATTGGGATTCCCTGTACCCAGCAGCATGCTCCAGTCACCAAGCTCCCTCGTTTACTCTTCTTCTGGTCCCATGACTGTGTTCATCCTAGATGCTCCTGGCCATATTTGAAGGAAACAGTTGGTGTTTGCTTTCTTCATTGAAATATTACATAGATTTGCTACTTCACAGATGTTGACTATTTCTTGATTCACTGAAAATATTAAAACAACCTAAATTCTTTTCTCTCTTCTCTTTTCAAAGCCTAAATTTACATGCCTTGTGCAGTACAATATGATGGAGGAGATGTTGAGTATCTGTAGAAATCTGAAAATATCAGGAATCTCAAAATTCACATTAAACTTAATCAGTCTAGTTAATCTGTTGTTCAACATATTACTTACTGATTGAGCTATTTTTTATTCTGACCTAAAGGAAGATTTATTTATTTATTTATTTTTAATTAGCAAATAATTCTTCTCTGTCTCAGTTGTTTACATTCCTATGTGGCCTGTTTTGTCAGAAGTTATGCAGCCCTTGCCAAATGTACTTCCTGGAATTTCATAATTGTACTCTGATTTCTTTCCTCTCGTACATCTAAACTTTCTTTTCAATTAAAAAGAAAATAATAGAATAATAATAAAAAAGATGAAAAGATGAACCAGGACGGGCTTGTTGGTATCAACATCTACATGTTTTGGGGTATTATGAAATTGAAACAACATGGGATTAGTTAGAGCCAGTTACATAATTGACTGCTGTATAAAGAAGTAAAGGAAGTGTCTTTTCACTGCATTGTGTAGGCTTCACCTGTGGAATGCATTACCACAGGAAATAGTCCCAGTCAAATATTATGGCTAAACTTTTTAAAAAGTATGAATATAAGTATTGTCTAACAAAAACATCTGATGTGATAAATATTAAAATAAGAATACTTCAGTACACTGATATTATATTAAAAAAAAAAAAAAAAGTAAAGATTTTACAGCATGTGACTAGTATAGGTTTGTTTGCTTACTTTTTTTTTTTTTTTTTTTTTTTTTTTTGACAAAGAAGGACTGGCTGGTCTCATAGCATATACCAAGACTCATAGGACTGTTGAGGGTAAAAGGTCTCTTGGTGACCCTGCTCAGACGGGAGTTACCCAGAGAAGGTTGCCCAGGACTATGTTCAGTTAGGTTTTGAATTCTCTAAGGCTAGAGATTCCACAGTCTCTCTGGGCAACCTACTCCTGTGTTTGACCAACTTCACTGTACAAAATGTGTTCCCTGTGTTTAAATGTAATTTTCTGTGTTTAAGTTTGCACCCATTGCCTCTTCAATATATATATATAATATGTCAATATATATATAATATGTCAATATATAACACTGGAAGGGCCTGGCTCTCTCTTCTTCATTCTTTTAAAGTGTTGATTTCATAGGAAAAGTGTAAGAGCTTCCCTGACTATCAGCACTTCGTGTGTTGACAGTTGGGGTGAGCCCACTTTGGTGACTGTGAGGTCTCTCCTGTCCACATCAGCTGACACCCTCTGCTTTCCAGTCCAGTCCAGTCCAGATCTTCCTCACTTGGTTTTTGGCCATCATCTCCAACCCCTGTCATTCCTAGTTTAAAGTTCTCAACAGGTTGGCCAGTTCATTAGTAAAGTTCATTAGCAAAGTTCAAAGTTCATTCCCAGCTTGGTTGGATGGATCCTATCTCTTCCTAGCAGTCATCAGTCCTCAAACAAAGTCACATAGTCATAGAAACTGACTCTTTTTGGGGGAGTGTATTTTTGTCTGTTTGTTTTGTTTTGTTTTGTTTTTCAAAAGTAGAAATTCCCTTTGTAAGAATACAAAATATACCATATCTTCTACTATTTGAAGGATACAAACTCTGACATATAGGGAGAAAACATACCATGCCATATGAAAGGAACTGTACTGTCATTCTACCTATTCGTAGCTCCTGGCAGGCAAGAACCATACGATATAGAACAGGCAGAAGTTACAGAACCACAACTACTTATGAGTGCAGGAGAGCATCTTCTTCTTCCTTCTGGTTCCTGATATTTCAAAACCAGTTTCTCCATTTCCTGTAAAAACTTATTATAGTAACCTTTTCATCATAATAAATTTATGATTCTACTAGACAAAATATTTTTGTGATATTTTTTCCCCCATATTCACACAGGTTTTTATGTTGATCAGTCAGATTAACTAGTCATTACACAATTCTGGAAATATTGCTTCTCTGTCTTCAAATCCTAATCATCTACACAGCTTTTTTTTCCCACAAATGTCTAGTTATTCTAGATGGATTCACTGCAGGTGCACAGCACAGTGCCCATTCTTTTGGTTGTTAATTCTGATAGCTTTTTGATAGGTAGAAACTAACACAAATTATATGGGCAGTACTAGAAAACTTATATCCCTTCTTCCTCCTCTCCCTTCTGCTGGTCCTTGTTAAATCCTCCCACCATACTTTGAGTTCTCAGTTCCACATCTCACAACGTTGTTAGTCCCTCTTACATCCCTTTGCCATTCTTCAGTATCACAGATTCCTCCATTCATCTTCCTTTACTTCAGGGCTTTCCCCTGGACATTTTCCCTGTGGACAAAATTATAAAAAGACAGTGTGACAGCAAGAGTAGTCCACCAATTTCCTTTCTTGGAATTTCACATTCCCCCATCATTTGGATGACATTCCACTGAATTTATTAAGTCCAATATTCTCTAGAGCTGAAGACCTTTAGATTTCAGGGAAAGGGCTACTCTGTTGTTTTTAAGCATTGTGGATGGCTGCCTCCACTTGATCTGCCCTTTGTACTATAAAACACATCCCCAGTATATGTCCTCACTGTATGTGCTCTCCAGGATCTGTAGGAGTGTCTTTTGAATAGGTTTCTAAAACCATCATGCCTGTGAGTTCTTTGGGCCATCAGCTAAACTTCCATGTTGAAATTAAGGGAAAGGCAATGTTTTTTACATAATTTTATGTGATCCCAGTCTTTTTCCTTAAACAATCCCAGCTGGAAACTGTGACTCTGAGATCTCATGATCAGTGGAGGACACAGAGGAAAAGCAAACCTGAAAGGAAGCTATAGCTGAAGACATTATCATATTCAAACAGAATTAATGTGAAGCATGGATGAATCCATACAAAGTAATTTCAGTGACATTCCTACGAAATAGGCTTTACAGAGCTGTCTTAGTCTAAATTGATTGTACCTTCTTTATTTCTTGATAAGCAGCAGAAAGCACTTCAGTTTTAAAATCACTTTAATGTGTTTGATTCTTAGCAAATATAATCTCCCAAAAAGTTTTTCTATTGCACATTTCAATCCCTGAACATTAGGAGACTTTGTTACAAATGATTGGTTCATTTTAACACAAAGCTGTACAAACATCTGACAATGACCTTACAAATCCCTCTTTGTTAGTAAGCCTTTGCTGTTGTTTTTAGCATGTATTTTCTGAAAGTTGTCATTTCTTGCTTCCTACTTTGTCCTGTAAACTCAAAGTGCAGAGTGGCAACTGGTATGGCTTCTCCTGTTTAGAGCCCTGGTGCTAATAGTAAAAATTATGTGCAGAAAGTAGAGATTTTATTTATCTATCTATCTATCTATCTATCTATCTATTTATTTATTTATTTTTCTGTTATGAAGATTTTCACTTTCTGCATGTAAGAAGTATAAAAATCAGGTGTTATTTATAATGTGGAATTCTTCCAAAGGCAGCTGTGGGAAAGCAATGTGTTCTCTGTTAACCCTCAAGCTGCTTGCTTGGGATCTTACTTTTTCCTTACCTGTGAAAATATTTAATGTAGAAACAAGGGTAAATTTACCACTAGCAACAATGAACTTGAATTCTCTAAGACTGTGAAATCATGGAGTGATTTTTGAACAATTGTTGAGCCTTGTCAGGCAGTAACTGTGTGTGTTCTTAACCACTCTTCCTGGGTCTTTTTTTCACAAAAGCAATGTCCTGCCTTAAACAAGGGTTTGCATGAGCCAAATGCTTTGTAAATGGTTAAATACCACAAAGCAATAAAATAATTGAATACGATTGTTTTGAAAAAGAGTCTAGAAAGCATACTGATGTAAAACCAAGCTGGAGTAACCCAGTAAGAATTATATTAATATAAATACAAAATTATTTTTAAAATCCATTCCCAGGCCAGAGGAATACTTAATGAACAGCTGATTTATCCAGTGATGGAGCAGCCTGGTCAAGATTTACATGTGGGAATGTACTGTGAGGAAACACCATGACTTGATTTATCTATCTAGCGCTCTGAGGGAAGGCAGATCTAGAGCTAGTCCAGAAGATCAAGAACACATTCACTCAACAGGAACATAAAACCAGAGATGATCTCTTGGGATCAGTTTAAGTCCTTAAACAGAGATGTTGTAGGCCATCTCAGACATCTAAAACATCCTTCTTGGTCTCCACCTGCCATCCTGGATGGTTTCCTGCAAGTCATATTGACTTGTATGCTAATCTCATGAGGATGTGTCAGATAGACTAGCATGTCTACAATGTCAGTTAAGGCCTCAATTGCTCTCCTAATGGCATAATATCAAGCTGAAGCTGCTGGCAGATAGAATTCAGTTCCCAAATTGCCTAAGACCCTTTTTAAAACTACCTAGATTTCCTGACCAGGTCCTAGAAGCTATTCTGTGGTCCTGGTTCTTTGTCTAAGAGAAGTGAATGTAAATTTAAGCTATTCCTTCCAAATTTGTTTTAATTTTTAGCTCAGAAAATTGTTTGTTTGTTTGTTGTTTGTTTGTTTTTAGTCTCAAAAGAAAAAAAAAATACATTCAGGTCATTTAGCTTCTGACTGCTAGTTCAAACAACTCTTTTGTGTACCTAGTGTTTTCATTCTTCTCAACTCCAGCATAAATATAAACAAGAATATGACATTTTCAGGCCTTATTTTGTCAGGCTAAGTAAAAGTAATCTAGATTCTTCATATATGAACTCTTCAACTTTCAGGGCATCCCAGGAGCTTTTTCTGACTCATGTTTGATCATGCTTTCTTGAGCATGGCTTTACCACAGCTGTGCAGTTTTACCAGGTCCTCATAATAAAGTTAACAAACTCCTAATTAACTCTAGAGATTCATTAGCCTTTTCAACATCTTAAAACAGTGGTTAGAGCCAAGTTCTCTTTTGTCCTTTCTAGAACTGTAAGTACAAATGGTGCACATCACTGACAGAGTCAGAGCTGGATTAGTTCTTTACAAAGACTGCAGAAGTAGTATGGAACACAAGTCCTGTGAGTAGTGGTTGAAGAAAATGGGGTTGTTAAGTCTGGAGAAGACCTTATTGCTCTCTATAACTACCTGAAACAAAGTGGTTGGGAGCGGGGGGTCAGCCTCTTGTTGCAGATAACTAGTGATAGGACTAGAAGGAATGACCTCAAGTTGTGCCAGGGGAACTTAGGTTGGAAATTAGGAGACATTTCTTCTCAGAAAGAATAGTCAGGCATTGGAACGGGCTGCCCAGGGAGGTGGTGGAGTCACTTTCCCTGGGGTTGTTTAAGGAGAGGTTGGACTTGTTGCTTAGGGACGTGGTTTAATGGGTGACATTGGTGGTAGGAGGGTGGTTGGACCACATGATCTTGGAGGTTTTTTCCAACCTTAATGATTCTATGATTCTACATGGAGAAATAACGAATGAGTACTCAGAAATAATTTTCTAATTCATTTTATGCAAATTACATGTGTTAAATGAAACTGTTGCTCTGCCGTCTACTCAGAGGATGTCTATGAAGGCCACACATGCTAGAAAACTCCTTATCCTCATCTGTTTCAAAGAGTAAAAGACAAAGGTCCAAAGACCTTCCAGGCATCAGCCTGAAATATGTTTTTTTTTTTGTTTGTTTTATGAAGAATGAAAAAAGTTAGGGCAGGAGGTACATGGTTTCTTGATTATCTTATGCCATCTTTAACTATGAGCATTCCCTTCAGTTTGCAATGCCTTTGGGTCACCTACCTGAATGGAAAGACAGCAGTGACAGCATTTGTATATTTACACTCAGACATGTCTCAGGAACAATGTATACTCAATGGCAGTACATAATGCCCAGTATTAGTCCTGTAGTGGACTACAGATCTGGACTTTTCTATGAAAATTTGACAAAAAATTGGCTCCTGTTTGTGCTGAACTTGAATTGTCTTTTTGGCTTGGAAATAAATGTTGTTTATTCAGAGGTAGCTTTCTGGCTTTGAAGAGAAGCCTTAGCTACTTTTTGTGATTGTTAAGCTTGTGTTTGTAAACAAACATTGATGTTCTGTCAGGCAGATACTCTGAGCTGCTGAAATGCAGATGTCACTTATCATAAAGCATGCTCATAGCTATTCCATTACCTACCCACCAGATTTATGGTCATTGCTTTCTGCCATATGAGCTTTTTAGTAGATAAAGCCACTATGAATTGTCCTGTTCTATAATCCTGCTAAAACCCAAACAGAGAGATTTTATTGACCTTGAAATGTACAGAAGATTAAAAAATCTGACAGTGAACATAAAACTGATAAAGTATCATAAAATGTCATCTTATACCATAAAAAGTGTGTCAGAGAGTAAATAAAAGCCTTTTTAAAGTTGTGTACTTAGTCACCCACAAGAGTTTCATGAACTTGTAATTTTTATGTCTATGTGTTTTGGTGGATTTGGTAGGATAAGAGAATAAATTGAACCAAAATGTAGATGGAGAGATAAACAGATGAATGTATTCCCTATTTATTTATTTATTTGTTTGTTTGTTTGTTTTTCAAGTGGATGCTGTGTTGTTTACCATTAGTCATGTTTGCTTGTTTTATATATGTACTACGTCCTTGCTTGTGGGGAAGTCAGTCCTACAAAAGTCACCCCAGTTGACTTCAATGGTTTTGAATGGAGACTTGCATTGGTGAAGTTTATCCGGTCTAAGAAGGATGCTTTGATATTCAAAAATTTGCTGCCAAAAGCATAAAAGTTCTTTCAGCTTCATGCCATCTTGCTCCTGGGAAACACACAACATAAAGTTTATGTTTCCTGGTAAGGCTTAACTTCATTTGACGTAATAGAGGTATTTCTGAGAATTCTCTTTTCATTTATGAGCAGATTCTGCTTACTTGCAACTATTCCTTTTTTGTTTGTTTATCATTCTCTAGTCTCATTAGTAAGTATACCATTTTCATCATCTGTAAACCTTGTTACTAAGTTAGTATCATTGCTAACTGAATGTAATAACACAAGTTCCTGAAGAAAGGTATGTTAGAATTTGCTAAATGTTAGGAATCAGTCCTTTAGTAGTACTAGACTCTTTATGATACTTGTAAATCTTGGTGACTAAGGGAGTATATTTACACAGCATGTGATACATAGAGATGCAGTTTCTGTGGTCTGAACTGCCTTTCCAGGCTGCCTTCTGTTTCTAACCCATAGATGTCAAAATTCAAGCTGCAGCTTACATATTGTCCAACTTAACTTTTTTTGTTGGTTTTTTTTTTTTTTTTTGGCCTATTTTACCTATGAAGAATTTTCAGATGCTGTTTTTATTTATTTATTTATTTATTTATTTGAATTGCTTTCCTAGACCACATAACTACAAAGTGTACATAAATGAAATCTTTAAAAATGTAATAGTCTTCATCAACCTGAAATAGTGATTTGATAAACTCAGCTCCATATCACCTTAAAATAATGTTGTAATTGTCACAGTTAGCTTTTTTTTTTTTTTTTTTTTTTTTTTTTTTTTTTTTTTTTTTTTAGCAGTGGATATTAACAAGGGTATAGAAAGAAAATTTTCAGAATACAGAAATTTCAGAATACAGTAGTTTAGAAATGCTCTTGGGAAGTAAAAAGCATAGAGAAAAAAGGGAAGAAAGACAGCAAAAAGAGCAGAATTAAGGGTGAGAGAAGAGGGAGACAAAAGCACTCCCAAGGCAAACTGCTTGTACTCAAGCACACATTGTCCACCATTGGTAGGTGATGACTTTGAAAATCTGCTATTGCACAAATTGTAAATAGTTGCTACCTACATCATGCAAAGTCTGCCTTTGTTCCATCTAATCATCTGTTACATATGTGGGACATCTACTGTAAGCCAAGGTAAACAAGGTAAAAATTTTCTCTTCTTCTCAATTTGCAATTGAAATAATATTTTTTAAAGTCAACCAATGCAGTTGCTGAAGCTATCGCATCCTAAAGCTGAATACGCAAACAAATTCAGTCTAATGAAACAAAACTAACCAACCACCACCAACAACTACAAAAAACTATCAGCATCATTAAATGATAGCATCAAGACTAAGAAACATTTAGTGTATATAGGTTGTTCAGTATACATGAAAGGGCATATAAATGAAGAATAACAATTTCAGTGTCAGATAAAGTGTTCCCAGGTCACTATATATAAAAATATAAATACACCTGTGTTAATGACATTATCAAAAATAACATTGTATGCTATTGTTCTTCATTTCTACAATTATTTTTTTCTGGCATATTTTCAGCTTATCAGGACTCAGCTGGTGTTGAATATGATATAATGAATCTGCATGTTCTTCTTTGTGAAGATCCTCCTTTTATTATACAAAATACTCTCAAAATAGAGGAAGTGCCCTCTTCCCCATGTAAACTTGTAACACTAGGTTCATGCTTGGAAAACTAATATTTTTCTGGGCTTTAGAAAGTAAAGCAAGCTGGCATTTATGTGAGACCACCACAATTTGAATCTGCATTCTGTATGTCATATATTATTTTTAGAGAATAATTACTAAATAAGAAAATATTAGGCATTTCCTCCATTTATTGGACTTTTTCTTTTCCTTATTTTTTAATTCTTTGCTTTATTCTTTTTAGATTAATCATCTCAGTTTCTGCACAGCTAGAGATATATCACGCCAGCACCATATTGGTTTTCAGGCTTCTGAGGGGACTCCAGACATAATTCTCAGGCATTTGTGCAAAGGTACATTTGTAATTTTGGAAAGCTTTTGAAGGTTCAGCCTCTAGGCTTAATATCCCCTTAGGAAATGGAAATTCTTCTCCCATATGGAAATAGTTTCATCTTGTTTGCCTTCTCCTTTACTGCACTGGCTTAATCTACTTAGCTACAGAAAACTGTCAAGTCCAGTTGTGAATCTTAGTGTTTACATATGCTTTTTGCCAAAGTTTAGTAGAAGACAAACCACAAGGTGGGCCACTAATATTTGCTAAGAGGTGTTAAAACTTATCATCCAGCCTGGGGCATATCCCATCTCATGCACACATCAAATCCAAGTATCTTTTGCAAAATACTGAATTATCACTACTCTTATCACCTACCAACTTCTCCATTGACAGAGCTAGAAACAAAATACTTGCTATCCTCTATTTTCTAATCTCTTACTCTACCATAAGGTTTCAGGTTTCTGTCTGAATTCTATTCAGCTGTCAGTGGTAACAAAGAGTGTGGCAGGAGATATAGCACTGTGCTATACAGGGCCATGCCATGTATACAGAAAGGAGATATTGAAAAAAAAATATGAAATTATGGAAGAGACATTACTACATTTAGAAACCAAATTTTGTTTCTCATTTGAAGGATATGTTTGGGCAGGTTTTAAGGTCTTTGTAGAATTGGCTAGTTTGATGCTTATCAGGGAAGAAATATTATTTAAAGTGGATGAGGATACAGTGAAGATTAGGCTATCAGGAAGATTTGGCTATCACAAAGAGAAAAGGATGCCAATAGCAGACATAGAAATGGAAGAAGAAAAGGAAGAAAAAAAAAAAGAAGAAAAGAGATACTAAAATTATCTTGACACATCAGAAATGTTGGGAGAGAGTAACTAAAGATGAAAGGAAAATGAAGTCAAAACTATACAGTGGTAAAGACAGCAGTGATATCTTGATGCAGTAGATGTCAGTGAGGCTTTTGCTCTTGCATTGTCAGGATACAAGTTTACCTCTTCTGTCAGAGATGAGGAAAATCTGAACTATGGGCTGAGAGAAAGCCAATGATAAGATTTAAATGGGAGCTGATAAAGACTGGAGCAAGATACAAGAGGGTGAGGCTTACTAAGTGTCCTCTGAATTACATCAGACTTGTTGACAGTGACTGGCTACTTATGGAGCTGCTAAAAGAAATGCTGCTTTGTGCACAAGACAAAGGAAATTAGAGATGTGGAGTGATTTTAGAAAACACAAATTATTTTCAAGCAATGGGGATGTTGTAGAAGCAATGAAACAAAAGCCACAGGAGGCTGCAGAAGAGGTTGATAAAAAAAAGTTTAAAAAAAAAAAAAAAAAAGATAATAAGAGCCAGAGTGAACTCAGGTGGCAAGGAGGAATACATGGCCATGGATGAGTACAAAGCAGGAAGAAACACTGGGGAGAGAAAAAGGGAGAGGACATAAAAATGTCACCAAAATTGTAAGCTGACCAGGACTAGGGGAAGATTCTGGTATTCATTGCCAGGAAATGGAGGGAGACCATTTGGGAAAGAGTTTGGTTTTCACTACACCATATTTCAAATAGAGTTAGGAGAGTCAGGAGGATGTAAACAGAGAAATATGCAAGTTAGTCTGAAGGGATAAACACATAGATAGATACTGAAAAACATGTGGTAAGTGGATTTGGGTAAAGGATGAAAGTGAAGTGGAAGAAAGGAAAAAGACAAGAGTTTGCAAATGGTATCTCTACACTGAGGAATACTGAGGTGTTCCAGTCCATTTAGTAGAAGCAGGTCAAAGCCTGCTGGAATGTGTGAAACCTACCAATAGAAGATGAATTACCTTGTGCTGGATACCATGCCGTCACAGCTGGATCATTATTAATACAAGATGTAGCTAGTTCATCTTTGTGATACACTGTTTTTTCTCTGACAATACACTGATGCAAATACAGTGTGGGTGGAAGGGAGAGAGAAAGGCATTTCGATAGAGAATGCATCAAATAAATAAAAAGTGGAAGACCTAAAAGTTAGATTATATGACTGAAGGCTAATCATACTATGCAAAGGCCCAAAGAACACCAGAGAAATAATGATGGGTGAAGGAACCCACCTAATCTATTCAGTTCCAACAGGATGCCCTGACTTGGCCATTCCCAGGGCTATTGAAAAAAGATCAGACAGTGGTTCCCTGGGGGAAAACCACTGTGAGGAGCCAAGGAAAGGAACACCATGTATGCTAATGGAGATCACTGAGTCCAGGGGCACAGGACTTATTGTAGGGTGTAGGGGACAGAGAATCACCGGATTTGGTAAAACTTGCAATTGGACCTTTTAATGGAACTGTGGGAAGATGCAGGACTTATTAGGGTATGTTTTGAGGAAGAACCAAAGGAAAAGGGAGGGACTGGGTTGGATCCAGAAAGAGTACACATCTATCCCATTTTGTTAATTAAATACTCTTTCCAACTGTATCCTGGGTGAGCATGCTTTCTGTTTTGTTTCTGTTCATGTGTTGCACTACTGCTAGCAAATATCAAGCTGGGCTGGGTAGTGGATTGGATGAGAAGTCTGAGCACCAGAACCTGAAGAGACTGGGGGGACCTTGGGCATGAGGGGCATGGAGGTCTGGGGGACATGGAGTTCTGGGGCTCAGCAGCTGAAGACACTGCAAGTCACAGGCCAGCTACTGCCCTCCCACATTGCATCTGTGCTTGCTTAACTGCTAGCGAAGAGCAACCCACCAGCAGATTTTGGGTTTGAGTGGCTAGAGAGGAGGAATGTGCTGGAGCAATCCATACTGCTCATGATTATGGGAATTTTGGGAATTTTGTGGGTGCTGGGAAGGACACTCTGCCTGTGCTGGGCCGCATGCTTATGTATGTGTGTGTGTGTGCGCATGTGCACCTATTGCACATACAGTCTCAGCCACTTTCCTCCCTCTACTAGGGATGTGGGTCTGCAGAGACCTGCATCCCTGGGGTTGCATCCCCGATGAGGGCTGTGTTCTGTAGCCCACCAGATTCAGCTACTTCTAGTTTATGTATAGGTATGTATTTATTTATATACACATATATACATTTACATGTGCATTTATTTTTATATATTTTCTTTATCTGAATAAATGCTTGTTTGAATCCTGAATACTATTTTGAAATTTATTTTTATTTTTCAATTTACAAATGGAGTCTTGATGCCATTCCTGGACACTGTAGTTGGAAATATATAACTTTTTATAGACAAGGAGATGTTAACAGAGGACTGTTTTATTTTTCCTGGCACATTTCCAAACATCAGTGATTTAGAGTCAGTGCCTGAATAGAGGTTGTTGGGATGCAATAAAGTTCTGAACTTCTTTTCATTTTAATAAAATGATGTTTTCAACATCTGGAACAATTCTACATTCTCAGTCACAGTTTTATAATACAAAGCATTTGAGGATCATAAAATTTCCCTTTAACACTTTGATTAATTGATGGCTGTCTTGAATCTGCTTGCATCAAAGTGAGTATAAATGGATTTAAGTGTTAAGAAAGTCACTGGCATAGTTTAAAAGTTGTGCTCCTTTAGCTGTATTTCCCCATGAAATTCTTATACTAAAAAAGAATTCTTGTACTTAAATATCGCTTTGTGTGGTATTGGAGAAAGACGTTTGAAGCATTTTTTATATGTCAGGGATTGGAATGGATTAATACTTGCATGGTTGTAGCTCCAAGGATGTGTCAATGGAAGCTAATATTGCACCCTGCCAATTTACTAGAAGTGGCTGAATTAAATCCTGTCAAAATTAATGGAGTTTATATTATGTAAATTTTAATAGGTTTTGGATGAACCACACTCTTTTATATTTGATATAAACAAAACCAAAATTTCTCCTTGAATTTTTAAAAATCACCTTGAAAGATTGTGTAGAATACTCTTGAATCTAACAGTGATGAAAGTTGAAGGACGTATTAAGAATATAGCCTTGTTCTCTGACAAACCATCCCTGAGTATCACATAGCTCTTAGAGCAAGATAACAGATGAGTGTCCATAGTGATAAAATCCCTAGTTTGTACATCCTATGTTACATATACCCAGATGTTTAAATAAAGATTTCCGTCACTCTTGCTTAATCTTTTTAAGTAAAAATGTAGTAATGATAGCCAGAGCTAAAGTAGGCTAGTATATTCTAAATGCCTGAATTTAGCTGCTTACAATGTCACCATATTCATGTAAGCAGGATTTTTCCGGGATGTCTGCTCTTCATTTCAGGCTAAATTTCTTTGGAAACTTAAGATTTTTTTTTTTTTTTAATTTTAATTTTTTTTTTTTTTAGGTCAATTCTGTGAAGAAGATTAAGAGAGCAGAGTGGATAGTTTTAAAAGTGTTAAAAATTATTTCTAACTCTTCTAGGAGGATCTGCTGAGCTGCTGAGTGGTTCTGCAGTAGAAACTGAATTTTGTAAGACTTTTCATTTATCAGCTCAGAATTCTCTTATTAATTGTTAATACATCTGCACATCAAAGGGCTTATAACAGAGAAATCCTTGAACATATCAGGAAGTATCAACCAGATATTTTCTAGAGGATATAATGAAGCAAATGACCCCAAATACTTCTGGAAAACTTAGAAACAAGTAGGGAAAAGTTCTGTGTCAACATGAACATGAACAGGCCATCACATTTTTAATGGGAGAAATAGTGACTTTGCTGTTCAAGAAGTTTAATATCTTGGTATTAAACTTAGGAAGATTCAAGCCAAGTTTTAAATATACATATATGGGGAGGGGGCGACGAAGGGGAAGAGTGGCCATGTTAGAGAAAATGTCAGCTATTGCAGTAATATTTGCTAATATTTACAAAAATAAAAATAAAAAATTAAATTTCTTCACAAACATTACAAATAAGTTTTAGTAAAAATGTGGTTTTGTATTTTATGTTGCATATCACATCAATTTATCCTGAAGGAGAATGACATGTCAGTGTACATCTTGATGGTGGAATTCATGTAAAATCTATATTTGCTATAAGCAAATCTGGCAGTGAGAAGTCTTGTGGAATATTGGCTGATCTTCATCTACTCTGTAGGTGTACATGTAGCTTATACTGTCATGAACATGAACATGTTGTCATGAACATGAGCAGGTAGGTAAAGCTGAAAGGTACACAGCATCCTCTAGTCACTACCCATATGGCAGTAGAGCAATGGGAGCCTGATGCTTGTTGTGTGGTTAAAGAAGCTTTCAGTGGATCTGGACTGGAAACACAGCTGATTGCTTTGGGCAAGTTCAGTTTTCAGTTGGCATGGAAAATACAGCAAGACTGATTGGAAAGGGTATGTTTATATCCCAAAGAATAGTTGAAAAAAAAAAATGTTTCCTCATTTAACATCTTTTCCTCAATTTCACATTCCATAATTTTCTGGAATGTTGGTACTAGTAAAATTCATGCAGGCACATAATTTTGGGGGCCAGGAACTGATCCAGATAATAACTAGCCTGTCAGAAGACCAGTCAGTTAGTCCTCTGATCCAGTTCATCAGACAGCCACTGAAAAGTAGGATCAGCACAAGAAAAGTACTGAGACCACCTCCTTTTGGCATCAGCCCCCACTTATGTCAGTTTAGAGTGATCACAGACCTATAGCCAGAGTGAGCCAAGTATTTTATTTCACCCAGTCTGTCAATGACAGAATGACAGATTAATGCAACCAGTTATAGTAACTTCTGTGCTCAAGCCTCTTATACTATTTGTTGTTGCTCTGAAAGATCCAACTTAAGTATTTGAACATAGTAACATACAAATTCTATTCTGTTTTTCACAGTGGTAAACAAAAGTTTGAGAAACTAACCCACATGCATTTTAAAAGTAAAGGAATACATATATTAGCTTTAAGTTAAGCTCCTGATGTTGATTTTTAAGACCATGTAATGGTTTCTTCATGATTGAAATAGACATTACCATTAAGAAAATGGGGAGCCCTGGAGACAGAAGACACAGCAGGAAGAATTTTTTGTTTTTGTTTTTTGTTTTGTTTTTCAAAACTGATCAGGGTCGTGTTTGATCTGCTGGGTTGCTGGTAATGCTGTTGATGCATGAGAATGAAAAAACTCAGACATGAATATCAGGGTCCAGACTGTGCTTGCAAAGTTAGAAAAGTTAGAAAACAAAAACGTGCTTTTGCTTGTGTACAAAATACATTTGTTCTGGAAATCATTGAGAGACAGTAAGCATGGGGAACTTGCAGTGCCATGTTTTGACTGTTTATAAAACTTTGGAGTCATCAGGATGGCATTTCTCTTTAGATGTTTGGACCTAACGTGGCAGCTTTTGAATGCCACATCCAATCGCTTCTAGGGGATGTTCTAAATGTCAGTGGGTAGAACCCTAGGGGTTTGGGTGAAAATCAGAAAGCTGCAGGATGAAAAGGAGGGTGACACACAGAGCCCCTGGCATCTGGTTAGTAAACTGAGCAACTTTAATTGTCTATAAATCAAAGACCCACTCTCAGAAAACTATTAACACATACCAGTGAAACAATGCCCTTGTTTTAGCTATTCTCTTTGGCTTTTACAATATACTGTCAAAGAGAAAGACAAATCAGACAAAATACAATTATGAATGGTAGATGCTCTACTGGAGGGCTGGGAAGTGGGAACATGCAAGAACTCTAAGTGGGGTGTAGGTCCTGAGAGGGTCCAAGGAGAGAGGAGCAAATGAGAGGGTTTGATATGGAGTGGCAGGGGAGTGGGGAGGTGGGGAGCATAAGTACTCAGGAAAGCAGGACTCAGGTGTTTAACACTGTGTTCTTGGTATGGACATAGCTGCAGACTGGGAAATGGAGACAATCCTTGGCCTGGCAAAAGGAATGCACAGGATTAGGTTAATTTAGTGCCACGGTGTAATATCAGATACACCAAGCAGTGGAAAGAATGCCTAAAAATGAGTGAATACTGGTGAAAAAAGTCTTGGGGGAATAAGAACAATAAGATGGAAATGTGCCAATAATACCACTGGATGGTAGTAAGAGAACTATTACAACATCAGGAACTTCATCATACAAGAAGAGATTACTAATTCTCTGTGTTTCATACTGCCCAATTATTTGACTGTTAAAGGTCTGAACTGAAATCCATTTGGTATTTGATATTAGAACGCATTGGATCAAGACTTCAATTCAATTAAGAAATTGATCTAGTATGTTGCTTCCTATTTATATTAAAGAAGGTAAGAAGAGATATATATCAGTTTTCAATATCAGAATTGTCTCTGCTTTAACATATAATCACTGTTTTACTTCATTGCATTTCTGTTCTGGAAAACTTATTAGTACCAGAAGAACTAAACTATACAGAAAAAGAGAACCACAAGAAAACATCCAGAATATATAAATGCCACTTCCAATAATATAGAACTAAACAATTTCCTTTAAAAATCCTAGTTTGTCAAACACTGAAATGAATTATGTCCTATTGCATTAAGAGCTAAAAGCAGCAATTGGCACACTCCCTCCTCAACTTCCACATTAATTCAGATGTAAATCTGAATTGAAGTGATAGCAACAGAATTTTGCATGCAAGCAATTTGGGAAGAAGCCTTCACAATTTCTCACGCAATCTGGATGGATGTGTTCTCATGCAATTCATGCTGGATGGATAGAAAGTCGCTGAAGGCATGTGCCAGGGTTCCTAGCACTTCCAGCCGGTATTGGAATTACATCAGAAATTTTGTTTTTTATTTTAAAATAAAGAATAAGCTTCAAGTCCTCTGGTCTGAAAAGAATATCTTGAGTACCTGGTCTTGGTGCAATCAGTACCTAATTGCAAGGAAAACATTTCCTTTTCAGCACTGGAGCACTAACTTCAATATCCACAGTTTGAGGGGCAGAAGGGAAGTCACATTTGCAAACTCTGGTCCCAGGTGGAGTTGTTTTACATAAGGAAATCAGCAGCAAGACAAGTGGCAGTGACCTTTTCACTCTCCCCTATAGGGGCAAATGGCAGAAAGTCCAAGACAACACACTTGTTGGGGATATGATGGTGGTGCAGTCCCTTCAGACCTAAGGAATCTTGGAGCAGACAGATTGGACAACATCTAAGGGCAATGGGGTAGTATTCATTTTCTTAATCCACCTTCCAAAACAAATTAGTCTGATGACATCTTCTGTGGAGAAACCTTGACCAGAACTATGGTAAGTTCTTGGTAGAAGAAAGACTGGTTTTAAAGAAGAGAAAGCTCAGATCATTGCCTCTAGCTCTCTGGGATGAATGGGAAGCTCTGGTACCAGGCAAAGTCTGACCATCATGCATGGAATCCCTTAAGTGTCTTCAATATTTGACCATGCAGTTCCTTTGATAAAAGTATATACTATTTTGTTAGAGATCTCATTTCATAACAGATCTCATTTCTCTGCTTGGTCTGCTCTATTCCATACTGTATTTCAGGTGGATTCTTGGATGAATAGCCAACTGGATGACTGTCTTCATTAGTGCATGAAATATCTGTGACATATTTTGCTTGTTCCCTCTATGTATCCTTGCTGAGCATGCAGGGTGCTGAAGATAGACTTGTGTTCTTGTGTTGGGTCTGTCTGAGCTGGAGTCACCTTTTCCCTACAGCAGCCTACACAGTGCTGTACTCTGCACTCGTAGCTGGAACAGCACTGATATCACTCAAGTGTTGTGTCTATTGCTGCATAGTGCTGGCACAGCATCAGGACTCCTTCCAAGCCCCCAAGAGCCAGCAGGCTGGGGGTGGGCAAGTGATGGGGAGGGGACATTGCTGGGGCAGCTGACCTAAACCAACCAAAGGGATATTCCATAACACCTGATGTCACACTCAGCAATAAAAGGGGGGGCTCTCGTGGGGGAGGGGGCTGTTCCTCCTGAACAACCACTACGCGTTTGGGGCCCTGCTTCCCAGGACGTGGCCGAACACCGCTCGCTGATGGGAAGTAGAGAATAATTTTTCCTCTCTCTGTGCTTCCGCGCGGACTGATTGCTTCTTTTGTCTCTGTTTTTTTTTTCCTCCCATTCCCTTTCCCTTTAATTAAACCTTTCTTATCTCAAACCTCGAGTTCTCTGTGTTGTATTTTCTCCCCCTTCCTCTTTGAGGAGAGGGGGAGTGAGAGAGCGGTTGTGGTGGAGCTCGGCTGCCCACCTGAGTAAAACCACCACAGTTCTTCAATGCAGTTTAATTTTTCAGCTTATTTAAGTCAACGTGAAAGAACTATGCCATATAGCTGGATTGGAAGAGCATGTTGCTTTTGAGGTGTTCAGCCACTGAGAGAGCTGTTCAGCCCAGTTTCCAGGAGTGTTCTGTGTCTCACCTAGACAGGTTTTCATTTTGTACAATTAACTACTTTTATCAAAAAGCAGAAATGTTAACCAAATTCATATTGTGTTATTTTGTTCAACAAAAGTTATATGGATTACAAATTGGAGACTTCTTATTGCTATAAAATAATAGCATTGAAATGGCTTTGAAAATGCAAAAAGAACAGCATTATGCTAGGACTGAAAAATAAACTACAAGTCTATCCTAGTACTATTATCCTCATGAAGAGAAGCACAAAATTTAAGCAGGCGTTTTAGACAGAGAAAAGCATTGGATTGAAACAATTAATGGAGCAATAATATGAAATGACTCTGCACTCACTTCTTTCCAGAGATGTGGAGGTCAAAGTTTCATTGATACTGGTGACAGTCCAAATCCAAATTAGATAACGGCCAAAAGGGTTTCAGAAAAATCAGAATAGTCTAAAGTCAGTATCACGCAATAGTTAAGCATGACATGATATAAAATGTGTTATAAATATGCTGGTATTTTATATTCTGCTTGGACTCTGGAAAGAGGTGACTCTGGGAAGATGCATTGTTGCATCTCTTCTCATGGGATAACTAATATAATAGCTAACAGCTATTAATGCATTTTGGCATATGTGATGTGTAGATACATTAGTTACTTGTAAAAAGCCTTTTTCTTGAAGTTTCTCTAGGTGTTGACGTTACAAAATTCAGCCAAAAGGTAATGAACTATTAGTCTTTCTAAAATACCAAGACAAATTGATACAGTAAGTAATAAGTAGCAAATAAGTAAGCAGGCAGAAGGTCTGTTGGTTCTAAATAAATCATTAGAAACATTGCACTGCTCATCTAGAGATATATTAAATTGTCCCAAGAACATTTTTTATATTTGTTTCTTGTTCTAAGCAAAAATAGGAAATGAAAGCATCCCTGATGGAAATGTACTTGACCACACAGACCAGCCCAAATAATGCTTTTCTTATTTCCTTGTCTTTTTAAATAAACACTCCTCAACCAAAAGTTTATCTTTCTCTGCCTGGAATTCTATTGTATTAGTCATTCAGCTGCACACAAAAGCAGTGAATATTCAGTGTGCGTGTTGCAATGCAAGGAGACATACGGCATTTATTATAAATGAATTCCAAATAATTAGTGTAAGAGATCATGAAACGTACATAGGAAAAAAGATTGCCTGAGTTGTATTGCAAACAGGAGGGGGTCCAGGACATTAACAGACAATCTGCACTACTGCTTTTCCCTGAGGGGTCTTGTACAGGTGGTTCATATTTCTGAAGTAGAAACGTATGCTGTATGAAATGGAAAAGCTCTCTTAAATTTTTTCCACTACATCATTTCAGTTTTGATTCTTCTTGCCTCTGTTGTCCTTTAGAGGTAGGCAATTGGTTTATTAGTGCTATCATTACTTCATTTTGGAAAACCGCTGCCTTTTATATCTGTCACTTCCACCTGAGAGAACCATCATTTCCTAGCTGGCCCATATCTAAATGCAGAAACTGGAAAAAGTAAAGATAATGATAACTGGTGCATGAGTTAATGGGAGAAGAATAAAGAATCAAAATTTGAATGTACTAGGACCTAAGCTGTCTTGATGAGCTGGCATATATAAGAAGATATGGCACTACAGAGAAAACTTTAGAAAATGATCTCTTCGAGACTTTGTGACATAACATTATCAGAGCTTTTTGCATGATAAAAATCTCTTTTTTATTTTATATATATATATAAAAATATATATATATATATATAAATATAATATATATATAATATATATATAATATATATTATATATATATCTCCTGGTATATATATATATACCAGGAAACATGTATGTCATGTATACAAATAGATTTATGTATGAAGCCCATTATACGAGTTGTCTTTGGGAGACATACCTTACCTGATAGGTTGAGGCATAGTTAGACTTACTCACTGATGCAGCAAGTACAATGGATTGAAAACAAAAGCAAAAGAGTATAGTAAGATAACTTCAAACCACAAGCAGAGCAGAGGACACCATTCCAACAGCACTATGATTTACTGCAAAGTGCTGCTTTTGATAGCCTTGATGTTCTTTTTGTCTGGATGCAAAAGAAATAAATCTTGGTTAAAACTTCCTAAAGATGAATACAGTCAAGATTTCATTTTAGATGGCAGTTACGTCAGAATTGGTGTTCTGAAGTTCTGGAGACTCTGAAGTTGTTGTTTTGATATCCTATTTAATCATATAAAATACATTGTGAAGAGCCAAATGAGACAACTTGTGAAGATAAAGCCTCAAATTTGTGGTGTAATATGTCTTCCTTCATGCCAGTATTCACAATTCATGAGGTCAATCAGCACTAATGTTTTGTTTTTTTTTTTTTCATGAGAAAGTAATAAGAAATATGAAAAGAGAAGATACTCCAAACAAAGGAGAAACTTGTCAAGCCAAAGTAAGAAACTTTATCTGAGCATTTTTTCTGAATGTAGCTACTTTTAGAACTTAAGTTATGAAGTCTATTATGTAGTCCAATATTCTATGTTTCAGGATCCATTACAATTCTATCCCAAAGTCATACTAAGAAGCCAAATACTTTGTATTTGACCAAAGTAAAATGTCTGACAAAATCTATCTAAGAGAAATAGTTGAGACTGGCTGTTGGTTATTTATTTCAATGAGCTGTTCTTAACTGACACAAGTAGATAAAACATATACAGGGACACATAGTTTAAAGTTTATTTATCCCTATCAACAATCAAGCTCACAGAGAGAACAACCATGAACACTACTTACCTATACTGCTGAGATCTGCTTTATGTTATAAACACTTTTGAGAAAATAAGACAAAACAACAGACAGGTCCTGAAATACATAAAGGAATTCTGTGTGTCTCTGCTCATGTCTTCCAGAATATTGTATAAGGCATAATCCACAGGAGAGTACAGATGTTGAAGGCCAGTGTGTTGGGAATTTTATCTACTTCAGATTTGTAAAAGCTCAAGACGTTCTACTTAAAATATATATATATATATATATTCCCAATTAATAGCTAACACAGATGTCAGTGGTTAGATATGTACCACAGTTGCATCTTTTAGAGATGTTTTCTGCTTGGGAGATAATGGTGCACATGTTTAGAGATTCTCTGCTGGAATAAAGCCTTTTCTCAATGGTCCTACTAAAGTCCATTTCTATTTTTAAAGCTTCTGAAACTATGTTCTTATTGTAGTTACAAGATGCAGTCATCTAGGTAATTGATGCTCTGATGATGTGATAAACTCCCCTGAGCTGTAGCAATTCCATTTGATTCACTTTAGCTGAGACAATAAAGAGTTTTAAATTAAATCAATAAAGGTCATTTTATTTAGACAAGGATAATTCTTCACAGAGACTGTCCCTTCTGCACAGAAAAATAGATAATTATTGTTCACAAGGCAATAATTTTTCCCTTTGTTTCAAGTTAAGTGATCAAAAAATAGCCTTTTCTCCTCTACCAGACAATATTGGTTAACTGAAGGTGAGTTCAAGCACTTAGAGAGGTTTGTTAAAAAAACAGTGCATTGCTGTGAGTGGACAAGATGGGTGGACAATTGAGTGGACAAGATGGGTGTTCTGTCATCCTTAAACACAGTTACGACTTGGCTGAGCAATATGTTATACACAGCAAAAGAACCTCTGAGGGGAGACACAAATATGCCATAAGCTATTATTAAAATAATAATAATAAATAATAATAATAATTAAAAAATCTATGGCAGATGTGGCGATGTTTTGGCTTGTTGTTTGAGATTGCTCTTAGAAGTTGACAGTGAGGCACCCTCCAGAGCTGCCTTCATGCTGTGAGAAGGGTGGGAAGAGAAAGGAAGAGAGAAGCAAGCTGTGGGAGTGCAGAAATTTACTTTTGAGTACATGAAGGAACAGTATTTCTGAATATCAGCACTTACACATCAGGATTACAGTTCCACATTGTATTAATGGGGAAATTTTGGATGGAAGTCCTCATATTGTCATGTGTTCTCCTCAGGGCAAGAATGTTTTCGCTCTTGTATTTTGACAGCCAAAACAGATTTGCTGCAAAAGAACAATTTGTAGACTTTTCCATTTTTAATCGAGCAAGAGCCAAAAATGAAGTCTATATCATTTCCTTGTGTCTTCAGAAATACCATATTTGTGGGGTTGGTGGATTCCCACATAAACTTCAAATTCAACATCAGGTTAGCAAGATTTTGCCACTAATATTCCCACAGGTTGGTAGCCTTCTTGCAAAAGAACAAGAAACAAGAAAAGAACAAAAGACAAAACAAGTATACTTAGAACTGCTTACACTGCATGGAGACACTGCTCTTAGTGGGACTTGTCTGACTTATGAAGGGCCTGGGTACTCTGATAACAGATCCATGTGCATTGGTATTTAGATTCATGCAACCTCAGTTTTCTTGGTAATTTATAGCTATTGCAATATATTGCATCGCTGCATAATTAAGTTCTAATTCTGATCTGATAATCAGCTCAAGGTAAAAAAAAATGGGAAAAAAAAAAAAAAAAAAAAAGATTTTTGTGCCTGCGATAGCATGATCAAGATCAAAACCAAAAAAAAAAAAAGGCTTAGAGATCATCGCCTTGTATGAACTGATCTGACTCCATATTAATTTTTAACATTAATTTTATAATGTAATTTGTCCACCAAATCTTGCATGATAAGCAGAAATACATGTGTTTTCCCTAGTGTGCTTAACTCATCTAATTCAGTGAGGAGTCTCCTGGACTGTTCCGTACTTCTTGGATGTATTGCAGATCATTAAGATGCATTCTGAAAAGTGTATTGGGTATTTAAAATGCAATCTCAATATGTTTTGTTTTTTTTTTTTTTTTTTGTGAGAGAACAAGTTTTCAGGAAATACTGCTCATAGGGGAGAGAGAAAATGTCAGGCAATGGCTTTGAAAAATGGTTTGATATCAGGTGAAGATTAAAGACCCTATTTGTATTGTTTCACAATGCAAGAGGATTTATATATATATATATATATATATATAATCATAGACACTGTCAAAAATCAATAAGTAAATTGAATGCATAGAAACAAATTCATTATTTATTTTTGACACAGAGGAAGGAATTAGGACCTGTGCAATTACTTCTTGACCAAAGGAAGTAATGGAAGAAACGCTTAAAATGTCTAATTATCTTGAAGTCTGGCACTTTTAATAACTGCAATAAAATGTGCAAAATTTTTTTTGTCAAGACCAAGGTTTTTCAATTTAAACATCTGTGAAAATTAACAATCAAGTGTGAGATTCCTAGAAGATGCTTTAACTTGTCTAAGTGAGTAGAAGAACAATATGCAAAAGAGATTCAAGAAGAAGAGACATGTTTCCATGTGAAGTTAATGGGGAACAGCAGGACAGCTTCTGTGAATGGGCATTTTCAGCTCACAGCTGCTCATAAATTATTCATCTCATCTCTGGTTTAGCTCATAGCACTCATTCCCTTTGGGGACTTATGGCATAAAGGTCTACTAGTGGCTCTCACCAGCATTAGGGAGAGCATCCGAAACCAAATTATTTAGTGTACCAAATCAATAAAGTGTAGGTGCTGAGTCATATGGATCATGTGCAATGAGCAAAAGACAAGCTTTAAAGTGTATTTTTACACATAAGCTTTGTTCAAACCAGCCTCAGACCAATAGATACCAACATGTTTTCTTAGAGACAGGCAGGAAGGTGAAAACATCATGACAGCTCTCCTCTTCACCATTAGAATGAACCAACAAGATAAATGTACAAATCAGTTGATCTTTCCTGATCATCCTCCTTAAGAGAAGGATACAGGCACCATCATTTCCCCACCCCAGGCTCTGCATTCAACTCCAAAAATACTTGAGGAAAGGAGGTCACTGGCTACTGGAAAAGTGGACTGAAAAGTAAATACCAAGTAGAAGGCAGGGAAAATAGTCCAGATCAACACTTCTGAATAGATTTTGAGAATACACTAGAAGAATATACAGATTTCTGACGAGAAAGACTTGTTGGATCTAATGCTACTGCAAACCTAGAGCAACATGTCACAGAGAATGTAGAAATGATTCTCAGCATTACCAGGCAAAAACTTCAGTTCACAAGTGGGAAAAAATAATTTTATGAGTATAGAACCTACAGCATTTGCTGTTTTCCTGAGAAATACAGATGTCTAATGATGTCGTATGATGGCTTATTCATGTCTTGCTTTTCTGGTTGTTGTGGTTTAACCTATCAGGTAGCTAAGCACCCCACAGACATTTGCTCATTGCCCCCAGTGGGATGGAGGAGAGAATCAAGAAAGGGAAAATAAAAAGAACAAACAAGAACAACAACAAAACCAAGAGAGAAATAAATAAATAAATAAATGATGCACAATTCAATTTATCACCACCAGTCAAGCAATGCTGACCCAGTCCCCAAGAAGC
This sequence comes from Aythya fuligula, assembly GCF_009819795.1. Taxonomy (NCBI): domain Eukaryota; kingdom Metazoa; phylum Chordata; class Aves; order Anseriformes; family Anatidae; genus Aythya; species Aythya fuligula. Next base: position 76,602,871 of record NC_045561.1, on the reverse strand, counting down.
AGCCGTGCTGCCTGCTCTAGCCAATTCTCCCAAGTTTTATTGTTCAGCATGACACCACATGGTATGGAATACTCCATTGGCCGGTTTCAGTCGGCTGTGCCGGCTGGGTACCATTCCAGCTTCTTGTGTATCCTCAGCCTTCTTGCTAGAGGGGCAGCAGGAGAAGCCTAGTCCTTGGCTTAGTGTAAACACTGCTCAGTAACTGAAATTTTGGTGTGTTATCGACATTATTTTAATTCTAAATCCAAAAATCAGACCCATACCAACTCTAGGTATAACTCTATCTAAGTCAAAACAAGGACACTGCTTTATTTCCTCTGGACAAATTCAACAGAGTTCAAAAAAACCCTCAGTTTATGTGGTGGCATGAGAATGTTTGAAGAGAATGAAGGCAAGAGAAATCTGTAACATTTGTTTTTCCTAGATGTGAAAATAGATAAGAGCTCTAGTGCTCTACAACCAGTAACTAGAAACTTCTTACCTCTGCCAATGACTTAAGTCCCTCCACAGCACTGCTGGTACTTATAATACATATGTGTCTATTTCATGCAGACAAAATAGTTCAGGAGCTGTATTTGAGCCCTTTTTAAGGCATGAAGGACCATGAACTTTTACTCCAATTATGCCCGTACATGTGAAAATAGCACCACTAGACATAGATGCACATCCTGAGGAAGAACAAAGGATACACCTTCCCACCCTGAATGGTTGCCTGAAACACCATCAACAGTTCTATGGGGGATGCAATGCCTTCAACTCAGGTCTTGGCAAAGAGTTCACTTTGGTTCGTCTTTAACTGGACAACTGATGCAGAACACCTCCTATTATAAATTCAGTTTAGTTTTACTTCACACAACAGAAACAGTTTTTCTGGATGGATGCTCAATTTCTTTCAGACAAAGAGTGAACTGAGAGTAAATTAAGCATATCTAAGTGGAGAAGTGAATCTCTCACAGTTTCAGAAGACTTTGGTCACAGTAAATAAGCAGCACTTCCTATGTCAGAACTAGGAGTATCACAACAAAGGGCTTTTTATGCTTTGTACAAACAAAATGCCATCAGTTTCAATATGATTGAAACGTCTGCTTTTATCTAGAAGAGATGAATACAAATCCTTTATGTGATTCCTTTTCCAGTTCTTGTAGCTGTGGTTGCCACTTATACACTAGTCCTTTAGTAACAATTTCTTTTTATAGCTATATGATTCTTAAGACTTTCTGATGTACAGAATAATTTGCTTTTTATAGTACAAGCAGAAGCAACAGGTGATGTATTCCACTAGAAAACAACATGTTTTTTGTGGACAATTCCTCTTGAAGGCTTCATTGGACAGAACAGTTAGGTTCAGACTCAGACAAAAGTGAAAGAATGATGCCCCCTGCTCAAGTATTTTTGAAAATTTATTTATTTATTTGTTTATTTATTGTGAATTAGTTGTATTTTGAATTAGTTGCTGTTGGGTTATGGTGAGGGAGGTTTTCTCTTACCTATGATGGTGCCTCACAAAACAAGTACTGGTTCCTTTAGGCTAATTTAGATAAGCTTGTCTTAAACATAAGACAGAAGGATGGTATCTGCCTTACTAAGCTTTATAGTCTCTATACACAACAGAAATAACTAGTGAGTAAAGATAGGATGGTAAAGATGCACAAGGAGATAATGCACATATATTCCTAATGCTAAGATATAGTTTAATGACCTAAAACAACTATGTTCAACAGAAATCTAGTTATCTCACTTGTAAGAAAAGCAATTGTAATTAAAATTATATTGCTATGTGTGAAGAGGTTGCACAATAACACCAGAGTCACATAAAAGGGCTTTTTGGGCTTTATTTGTCATTAAAGCAGATCAATTTACAAACCTCATTAGGCAGACATTTTAAAAAATGTGATTTTAAGCTATTGGCTTAACACAATTATTCAATGAGACTCCACTCTTGCATAATTTTGGCAGAGATTTTATTGCTCTTTGTTTGTTTGTTTACTGATTGTAGTGGGTTTATGTGGCAAGGTTTTGGTAGCAAGGGGCCATAGGGGTGGTTTCTGTGAGAAGGATCTAGAAGCTGCCCCATGTTTGGTAAGGGACCCACTGCTGACCAGAGGCGAGCCAATAAGCGATGCTGTTTTGTGCCTCTGTGAGAGCATATTTAAGACAGGGGAAAAAACGCTGCGCCACACAGAAGCTGGGAGAGTGAGAGGAGTGAGGAACAGCCTTGCAGGTGCCAAGGTCAGTGAAGAAGGAGGGGCACAGGTGCTCCAAGTGCCGGAGCAGAAGTCCCCTGTGGCCTGTGGTGAGGACCATGGTGAAGCAGGATGTCCCCCTGCAGCCCATGGAGTACCACAGTGGAGCAGGGTTCCATGCTGCAGCCCGTGGAGGAGACCACAGTGGAGCAGGTGGACCTGCACTGGCGGAGGCTGCCGCCTGTGGAAGACCCTGCCAGAGCAGATTCTGGGCCAGACTTGTAGCCCATGGAGAGGAGACCATGAAGGAGCAGGTGACCTGGCAGGAGCTGCTGCCCGTGGGGGACCCAGGTTGGAGCAGTTTCCTCCTGAGGGATGGACCCTGTGGTACGGACCCATATCTGGAGCAGTTCAGGAAGAGCTGCTGCCTGTGGGAAGCCCACACCAGATCAGTTCAACAAGGACTGCATCCCGTGGGAGGGTCCCCACAGCACAGGGGACGAGAGTGACTGAGAAGGAGCGGCAGAGAAGAAACGCTGTAGACTGACCATAACCCCCATTCCCTCATTCCCCTGTGCCACTCAGGGGAAGGAGGTGGAAGAGGGTGGATGGGGAGGAAGGTGCTTTTGGTTTCTTTCCTTTGTTTCTCACTTCTTTAGCTTGTTAGTAATAAGCAATAAATCTTACTCTCTCCCTATGCTGAGACTGTTTTGCCCGTTACAATAATTACTGCGTGATCTTCTTGTCCTTATCTCAACCTTTGAGCCCTTTTCATCGTATTTTCTTCCCGTTCCTCTTTGAGGAGGGAGAGTGAGAGAGCAGCTGTGGTGAAGCTTGGCTGCCCACTCGAGCGGAACCACCACACTGATAAAAAAATAAATAAAGAAGAAAACAATGATCAGATTCAAATTGAAGAGCCAGAGGCAGGAGATAAAGAATTCAAGTTCTGAAAAATCTTCTACTGTGGTACGTCTTTTGAATTAATCATGCTCAGTATGACTGAAGTTAGGTGTGCCAGAGCAAGTCTAGTCCAATATTTTTCAGAAAACATATAAGCTAGTTTCTTGAAAAGATGAGAAGAACCGTGCCTTGCTTATTTGTTATATGTCATCTTTCTTCAATGAAGCAAAGGATTTGTGACATAAATATTCCATGGTCATGTAATTAAAGCCTTCATTGTAAAATGAAGAAGATGATTTAAGATTGCATGGGCAACCCACACACTGGCATTTCCTAACTTGATTTTTCTCCCAGTATTGTATAAAATATACTTAATAATTAAAACAACAACAACAACAACAACCAAAGAAATAAAGCCCTGAAGGCAGTGCTGTTACAGTGGATCTCATTGTAAAGTCAGAATTTGCCTAGAGCTGTATTAGTTATGACAGTTATTGTCTTTTCTCAGAAGAGGTAATTCTTGGCAAATGTTGTCTATACAAAGTACATGTTGCAGAAAAAAGTTGTGGACTGTATTTAAAAATTGACATGAGATTTTTTATGTCCCCTTCCTTTCACAGAATCCCTGAAATAAAAAGGCAAACATCATTGTCTCAATTCAGTTATTTAAATATGTGTGTTTCAGATGCCCCCAAGATGCATAGCATTCAGATATTAGTCCAGAAGTGCACAGGTCTCCTATGGTACCAGACACCTAGAACTGTGGAATTTTACCACACTGTCTAAGTCTAGACTTACAAAGTGGTTTGCTTACATTTTGGTGAAACTTTCACTGAACTTTCTATAGTAAATAACTATGCTTCCATTTTTGTTTTCCTACATATTGTTTTATAGAATGGCAAAAGTCAACAACCAGTGCCAAGGAGTGTTCAAACTAGTGAAGGTACCTGTCTCTTAGCAGAGGGAGGCAATGTCCAAATTGTCCAAAGCATTTCTCTACTGCTTGACTGGGTGACATATTGCAAACTGTTTTTAAACTGTAGGCTTCATTTCATCTTTATCTTAATGAACATAATAACAGCTTCTTTCTAAAATACTCTGAGCTCAATCTATTAAGACATATAGGACTTTTTTTCTGATAGGCTATATTCAGCACTATGTGAAAATATTTCAAACCAAAAAGTTAACACATTACTTTTTTTTACAAGTATTGTCAGTTAGGTCTTGCAGGTAGCTGTGGTAGGTGAAAGGGGGTACATGCATGCCAAGTTTTGCCAAGGTTTGCCAAGTTTTATTTTTCTCTTTTTTTCTGAGGAAAGAAATGTATGATATGGAAATGGGAAGAGTTGAAAAAGTTTGTCAGAAACCAGTAGTAAATGAAGCTTTGGCTACAGCCATCTGTAAAGTTTTTTTTTCCTGGTTTATAAAGCAGTGAATTTGGACTCTGGGCTGCCATTCCAATTGTCCTTGTGAGGGTAAACTGAGCCAACAGTTTCTTGTTTTAAAATATCATTTCCGTAACTAACAAAAAAACTTCATAGTTTCTTTAAAACTGCTGCTGCAGACTGGTATTAGTGGTCTTGCTTTGAAGATGGAAAACATGGAAAAATTCTGTCAGAGCCAGCCTGATTATGTGTTTGTGCTTTGTAAAATTGTGGACTGGCCACAACTGGCAGTGCTGCTGAGACTGTGGATTCAGGTCTCTAAAGAAGACTGACCTGAAAAGCAGAGTAAATTAGGTCTTTCACAGATGCCTCCTGATAAAACTAAGCTAAGTTTGAAACTAAACTAGTCTCCTTAGCACTAGCATGGGGTTTGCTATGCAGTTCTGAAATCTTCCATGAGGATGCATCCAGAAAGTCAGACTTAGGAATATCTCTGACTGATGTGAACAGCAGAGATCAGTAACAGGCAATAAGACTTTTTTATTTCCATCCTCCTTGTCCAAGAGAAACTGATTTTGAAGATATGTTTCCAGAAATTGATGATGATGGTACAGTAGGAAAAATACAGATGTTGGACCACAGTAGAGATGCAAGAGAACAGAGAATGTAAAATTCATGTGTGGTTAAATTTCTGTATGCCTCTCAATATTGGTTAGATGTTATTTAGTCCAAAAGGATGGTGATTTAAACCAGGGCTGCAGTTTCACGAGGCCAGATAAATTGACTCATCAGCTCATACTTCGCCACCTCTTCCATTCCCTTCCTTGCTTCCTGCTCTAAGGTCCCTGTGTTTATTGTGCACCAGCTGCAACACTGTGACTGGCCAACAAATCCCTGTAACAGAAGAAGGCTCAGAGAACAGAGGTATTCCATGTATTCCTTCCAAGAGACTAGGGATGCTCAGTGTCATGACTGAGCATACAGGGACTGTAAATGGGAATCATGTTTGTACCATGATCTAACTGTGCTGCAATTGCTTTATTGTGTTTCTATTGTGATTTCACTACATTGCTGCATCACCCTACTAAATCAAAATCCTATGTAGCATCAAGTATCAGAAAATGAGTAAATTCAGAATTAAACATGAAATGCTCTTCATGTGGAATATCTAACAGAACCTAGTCAGAGAGTATTGGAATCTGACAAGCACCCATGACATCCTACCATAAGCAGTTTTAGCTCACTAGCATTACAAAATAAATACTCTTATAAAAAAAAGTGGATGGTTTTCTGTTAACTCAGTGATGTTGAATTTGCTCAGGGATGTATCTTATGAGAGGTATATAGCAAGAAGGCAGGGAGATGAAATGAAAGAACATCAAAGGCAGGGAGATTGAGGAAACAGATCAGGAAAGAATAAGACAAGCCCCTTCATCTGCAGCGATCAACTAGACTTATTCAGTTTCTTGTGAGATCATAGCTTAAGTTGTAATTTTTGAGGACCCAGGCTGTGCACCCAGGCATTTTGTGTTGATATTTGGTATTTTGTGATAATTGGAGCCCTAAACCTAGAGCATCAAAAAGCAGGTCTGCATCAAGCAGAATAAAAATATAGCAGAAAGGTTTGGATGAGGTTTTGTACGGCATGAATCATAGTTCCTTCATGTATAAACCTTGTGAAAAGGGCGGTCTACAAGGCAATTATTGTCTTATTTATTCCTCAACAAGCAGATAACTTTTACTCCAGAAATTAAAATATGGACCTTCTGAGTATAAGCATGTGAGAAATCACAATGATCCTCCCAGATCTCTCCAGAGTCTATTCATTCTGACATTCAGGTGCCTTACGCTCTCATTTGTAAGTGTAAGACCATCTATTTCCATTGATGAAGGGGGCACTCACTCGAGCATATTTTACATTCACATATATTTCTTAATATTCAGCCAACACACATGGAACATGGAATGCATAAAACAAACAAAGAAACAAACAAAAAACACAGTTCATTTTCTTAAATTGCTATCTCAGTGTGATAATTCATCCCACTACCACTTTATACTGACTTAATCAATAATCCACTAAGAAAGATGAGGTACACACAACATTATTGAAAAGGAAGAAGGGGAGAGAATGAAAAGAAAGAAAAGATGGGAAAGTTACTAAATTACCTTCAGTAATACTTTCATAGCACTGTATTTAGTCATAACACAATGATATTTGTTTCTCACCACCTTAGTTAATATTTTCCCTGAAATGTTCTGTCTAAAGGCTGTTTAAAAACAGAAGAGGTTCATCTAGTTAGACACTTCTAAATGAAAGAAAAGAAAATGAAGGTTCTGCTTCGTAACTACTCACCTGTACATCTGTGATAGAAATGACATATTTCTTTTCAAAGTTTTCATCACTAATCCAAACTCTGACTATCTGTTCATTTTACTGACAGTAGTTTATTAAGCATAAAATTTCTGTAAACATAGTAGACTTAAATTCTACTAATTGCAGTAATACAAGCTGGGAAAATAATATTTCCTTAAATAGACAATGTGTTCCTCTAATAGAGAATCAGAGAAAGGATTTAGTCAAATCCCATCCTTCTTTCCTGAATATGAGGGAAGCTCAAATCAGATTCCAGATGTAAGGTTTGCAGTTTGTCCCTCTTTCCTTAATAGAACAAATGTGAATCTTGGCTCAAATTAGCCGTAACTCCACATTCTGATCCAACAATGTGTGGAAGCATATGCTTAATTTCAAACTTGTGAATAATCCCATAGATCCCATAGTTCAGGGGCTGAATGTAAAACACAGCTTTGTGGGTCAGGTGTATTCCCAAGCTGAATAACTAAAGTTCAAAGTCACCATTAACTTTTCTTCTTAGATGTACTACATGAAATGTATTGTCTAAGAGATTCCCACAGAGAAGCTGAAAGTCAGCCCCAAGATACCTAACAAAAATATATTAACAGATAAAAATATATGTGTGGATGAAATGACTACAGGAGTTTACACAAAATGAAGAATTGTGTAATTTGCCCCACTTATGTGCCTGCTGTCAGAGGACTATACTTACATTTTTGTATTCAGCTTTCCTTAAGAAAGCAAGAAAGTGATATGGCAAAACATACTTCCAAATAGATCTGTACTGGCAAGAGTCTGGAGTGAAGTCCTCTGAGAGAAGAGATGGTGCAGCCTGAGAATTTTGGTTCCCTTTCTGCTTTGGAGGCCTCCTTGCATTCCTTGTTTCCCACTCAGAACAAATTTTAAAGTTGCTGAGGCAGCTTCTCACAGTCCTTCTGCCTGAGAGGGAGAGAATGTGTGCTTGGGTCCCAGCCCATTGGACTCAGAAAATCACTTACTGGCTTCAACAGTCCCATTAGACTTGAGTTGTCCTCCTAAAGTTAATAATTTATCTGCTAAAAAATTTGTTGCCTGAAAGTGAGAGAGATCCCTGATATTTAGTTTGAATTAGTTGTGGAAAAACACTGGGTCCAGTCCCCAGTTACTCTGAACTCAGTAAAACAGTACTTCCAAAGCAAGTCTATGGTACCTAGGCTGCATTGGTGCATATCTGAGTTTTCTGCTTTCAAGGAAAATTAGATTCTCTAAGCTAGGACATTTGAAAACCCAAAATGTGTCAATGAAAATAAATAAAATTTTGAAAGAGTTTAAATGTGGTTAATTGAACACTTCCAATGGTTCATTTTTTGGTGTTCAAAACTCTGCAATTCTGTATTTCATCTGCAACAAGAAATTGAGAGTATTTGAAATATAACAAGAAGAGGATGTTTTTATGACATTTCTAGAATACTGCGGATCCAGTAGATTACCATCCAAATCTTCAAGTGCACATCTGAAACAACATGTCAGGATATAGGCCTACTAATTTTCAAGTACAAATTTCCCTTTTCCTTCTTTATCTATGTACAAAGTGTTGAGAACTGAACACCTGTTTTAAATTAATAACTTGACCATTGTTCTTAAGCCAGAGTATATAATGATTTATCTTTTTGGTTATTTTTTCCTATTCTCTGCATTTTGTCTTCCACTTTATAACTACAAGTTGGTCTGTGAACAGCAGAGTTAATGAAGTCCAGTTTCCTATGAAATGTGTTTTGTCCAAAGGATACTTGGTCAAATACAGTACATGGAGTTATTCATATGTGGTCTAGTTGCTGGCAAATGCGTACAGTCTCTGGTCTTGAAGCTGTAGCCAAATGGAATTGATTCTGCCTGCATTTCCTCAGTGGATACACTAATTTGTGTCTTTCTCCCTAACCCTGCTTTTAGTTTGTTGGAATTGTGAGACCTGCATGCCTTCTTTAAATCAATTGAAATTGGTCAAGAGGTTCCAAACGCATTTGAAAACAGGGATTGTGACTAGATATTAGCTAAATAATATGTTAACATTTCTGGAAAACAAATCTCTCTCTCCCAGAGAAAGGATGACTAATTTCAGTAGATTCCACAGGTATGAACCTCTCAGATTGGTACTGAGAATGGACAAAGTTTCAATGACCGTCACAGGAAATCTCTTAGTTTCTTTCCAAGAGATAGGAAGGAAGTCATAAGGGGAACTAAATCTTTTTATTTTTCTTCTTCTCCTTGTTGAAGTTAATTTATTGCAGCCTGTACCAAATTTGTTGGTCTGCAAAATCAGCCTAAATTTGGGGTACTGATATGTTTGCAGTTGAACTGAGCTGCTAGAGTAAGACTGGGGTCAAGACAAAGAAAACATGGTAGATCATTCCTTTCAGAATATATGTACTTACTTAACTCAGGTCTGTATTTCACACTGCACTCTACTGAAGATTTTAAATAAGAATATTTTGGAAGTACACTTCAGTATGCTTCAGTACATTGTGGCAACTAAAAAGTTTCTCCATCAAGTCCAGTTGTGGTGATTCCATCTCTGGAGTAATATGACAATAAGGGGTTGATGTACAAAAGGCTCAGGGCTTCCTGAAGAAAAACAACCTTTTCCCTTCCCTTCCCTTCCCTTCCCTTCCCTTCCCTTCCCTTCCCTTCCCTTCCCTTCCCTTCCCTTCCCTTCCCTTCCCTTCCCTTCCCTTCCCTTCCCTTCCCTTCCCTTCCCTTCCCTTCCCTTCCCTTCCCTTCCCTTCCCTTCCCTTCCCTTCCCTTCCCTTCCCTTCCCTTCCCTTCCCTTCCCTTCCCTTCCCTTCCCTTCTTCTATTTTGTTCTATTATTTTATTCTATTTTATACTACTATGCATATTTAAGTCCATGAAATACAAATACATTTCTTGTTTTATGATTGAAGCCATCTTTGAATAACAGAAGAATTATTATGAATAAAGGTTGAAACTCAATTTAATTTCATATGTATTTCACTTTTAATCTTAATCTTTTTCAGTAGCTCCTTTTACCTTGCCACGGTGAAGTTCTTCTCTAAGTTTCCTAATAAAACATACTCTAAGCTTAGCTGGTCTCACTGCAACAGAGAGTACAGCGGCAGTATGTGTTGCTGAGCTAGATGAGCAAGGCTGCCACTTCTCAAAAGACACAGGCCAACACTCTGATGGCTGTTTGCTTTCAGTACCTGAACATTATCTATCTGCTGTACTGCTGACAATGGCTTAAAAGTTAACATTTTGAAACTATGGGCTCTGTTTTTTTTGTTTTGTTTTGTTGTTGGTGATGGTGGTGGTGGTTTGTTGGTTTGTTAGTTAGTTTGTTTGATTTTGATTTGTTCTGCTTTGTTTACTTGTTTTTCTTCCCTAACAGACCTAAAACAGAAAAATTATTTTGGTGACTATAAGGAAGAAAATGGCCTTCAACAAAAATGAAGGTATGCATAAGCTGAAAAATCTGGCTTCTGCAAATGAATTATTTTACTAGGTTAAGTCAGAGTTTCCATCAAAGCAGCTGTATTTCTGACAGTCAATCACATATTTTCCCATTGATAGTTCGCAATTTGTTCAGAATTTGCTAAATAAATAATAGCAATTCAAAAGGGAATGCCTCAGACTAACTTCATTTTAGTTTGTCCCCATGCCTGTAGTTTCCGATCTGCTTTTGGTTTCAGCTTATTATTTGAGACCTAATATGAGCATAACTTCTGACAAACAACAGCACGGGGCCATAGGCTTTCTATGCCTCTGCACTAATACCTTTCTTTTTTTACACATGTTGTAACATCTCCCTGCACGGTGTAAACATACCCTAACTATCAAGTTTCCACTTGTTTATCATCATTAAGGAATAATTTTCAAGTGGAAATGAGCAATTCTGCTTGAGAAAGAATGTAATCCAGCTCATGTGCCCATACCATTGTCAGCTTTTGTGGCATAACCCACACTGCAGCATATCCTCTTGATCACTTTATGCCCTAATACAGAGGCTGTGAGTCTACTAACATGGTGAGTCTTTTTGTAAATTAAAATAGGTCATATGAATCATATGAATATGACATTGAAGGGTTCTGACTAAAATCCTGTTATAACACTTAACATTTGTGTAAGAGGGATCAATGTTTTTAGAGAAACTGCTATTGCTTATACTACAGGGGTGCACGTGTGAAAACAAGGCAGAGAAAAGTCAATCTAAATAACGCAGCAGTTTATAAGATGGGAGCAGTGGGAAAAGAGAAATAAAATGGCAGCTTTTCATGAACCATAACTGAACACTCAGAGGACAAAATAGAAGGATTATTGTTTGCAGATGTTATTGTGGCAATAAAAGAAAGACATAATACACTGAAAACAAACCAACCACTCTTATTTAAAATTGCTACAGAATTCCTCAATAATAATCCCTAATACTTCGGTGTTCAATTGTCGTATTGGTAGAGTAATTGCTGTGACTCCTGTAGTAAAAACTTTTTGAGTAACTATGCTTTGAGAATATTATGGTAGAAAGTTTTAGACTGTTTTAGTAGGGAATGAACCAGAGAAAAGCTGAATGGACTGGGAAAGCAAATCAGTATAATAAAAAACAAATGCAAAAAAATGTTGGAAGATAATCATGGATCGTTAAATACGTCCACATTTTCTCTGGAGAAAAACATGAGTGTGTGATAATGAAATAAAATGTGCTGCACTAGAGCAAGTTAAACCAATACAATGGGTCAATTATAAAAATGAAGGTATGGTTGTACTATCTACTAACATACCTTGGTTAACCTTATCCAAGCTAGCTGGTGTAATAATAATAGTGGCAATGGTAGCTGTTCCGATGCAACAGAGTAAGCTGTACCACATGTACACAGCACATGCTTGTAGCACATGCTGAGTATGAGCTCTCTAGGAGCTCTAGGTCAGTAGCATAGTTATCTTCACACACTCACCTCATGCTATGTCATCTTCCCTAATATTCTTACCTATGGAACCAAGATTAGGCTAGCTACAGAAGGCATGTGCTAGAGTCAACCTCCATTTTGCTGCACCAACATTGTTTCAGAGTGTAATTCTTCTTGCCCATGGTCAGCTGTCTGAAAGCTAGGCATGTAAATAAATTGTTTAGGTTCCCTCTTTAGTCAATGGAGAGGATGTGTCTGAAGTGATTCATTTCATCCCAGAACAATTGTGCTTCTGGGGAAATGATCCAGTTACCTAAATATAAGAGCCTTCATATACCATTTTATATATTTATTTATTATATATATATTTATATATTTTCCTAAATGTAAGAGCCTTCAAGAAGCATTTGAGGTGTCCTACAGAATCCAAAACCAATCCAAATCCAAATCCAAATCCAAATCCAAATCCAATTATAGGGCTAGCAGGAATGACACAGGACTTATGAGAAACCCTGGGCTTCTGGGCAGTAAGTAGCTAGAGGTCAAGTTCTTATGGTGGTGTCTAAAACAGCACTAGATGCCCATGTTTAGGCAACTAAAGTGGGCCTGGAACATGACTTTTTTTTTTTTTTTTCAGCCAAAGACTAGTTAGCAGGAGATTCTGTGCCAATAGTACAGCACAATCTTAGATACAATAGAGCTTTTTGTTTTGTAGGTGATGAAGGAAGAGAGGTTTCTCTTTTCCTAGTTTTCTGTTTGTAAGACAAAGAAAAAGAAAGAAGAAGAAGAAGAAGAAGAAGAAGAAGAAGAAGAAGAAGAAGAAGAAGAAGAAGAAGAAGATGAAGAAGAAGAAGAAAAATAAGAAGAAAGAGAACAAACTTCCTGTTTCACTACCAATATCATGTAGTTTTTAAAAAGGATAATATCAATCTGGAAATTCCTAGCTTTCCCCAAATGTGACAAACGCAGAACACAGATGAGTTACTGGCAAACCTTCCAGAACAGTGGAACTCCAACTGCTTGGGAAAACTGGATGCACTGCGACAGAGAAAGAGTTAAAAGCCAGTCTTCCCTGATGGAGGACAATCAGTACTTCTCCAGCAAGGGGTGACAGCCCACAGCTTCAAGGGACTCAATAATACAGAATTGCAGAATGGCTGACATTGGAAGGGACCTCCAGAGATCATCTAGTCCACACCCCTGCTCAAACAGGGTCACTTAGAACACGTTATCACATCCAGGTGGGTTTTGAATATCTCCAAAGAAGGGGACTCCACAACCTCTCTGGGCAGCCCGTTCCAGTGCTCTGTCACCCAAACTGTAAAGACATTCTTCCTCATATGGTGATGGAACCTCCTGTGGTTCAATTTATACCCATTCCCCCTTGTCCTATCACTGGCTACTACTGCGAAGAGTTTGGTCTCATCCTCTTTACATGGTATTTGTAAAGACTGATGAGATCTCCTCTCAGTCTCCTCTTTTCTAGGCTAAATAGGCCCAGCTCACTTGGCAACCTAACAGAAGACAAATAAAATGTAATTTTAAATTACAATATCTAATAGGATAATTAGTTTTGTAAATAGACAAAGCTCAAAGTGATTAGGGCAGATGTAACATAAATACAAAAGCTTATATCTAACTGTTCCAATACTTATTCTGCAAGCTTCCAGGCTTGTTTTTAATTCACTCTGTGACTTTCTGAGTCTCAGTAAACTCTTACCAGTCCCCTCTGGTCTGGTCTGGCCAGAGAATAGAACAAGGAACATCCAAACAGACCCTATAGCAGATGAAAAAAAAAACAAAAACAAAAACAAAAAACCAACTCTGGGCACCAGAGGGGACTGGGCAGAGTTTGCTGTGACTAAGAAAGTCACAGAGTGAACTAAAACCGTCTGTTCCATGGTCTCACTGCAGTCTCGCTGCCTCCCTCCATGAGCAGCCGGCTCCTGCTCCCTGCTGTGATTCTTTCCCACTATTTTCCTTCCTCCAGCACATCCGCTTCTGGATGTTTTTCTTCTCCCTTGCTCCTTGTTTCCCTTCCCAAGCAGACCAAGTAATGCCACTTAAAGAGTAATCTCTGTTTCCCTCTGGGTCCACCTCGGCTCTTTCTGAAGAAATGTAACACAAACAGAGAGTCCAGGAGGGCACCTAAGAAGGTATTGTATGCTCTTGTCCTGTTCTTGAAGCCTTCCAGCAACTTTTGCATTTAGCCACTGTTTGGATCAGGAAAACGAAAAAGGTCAACCTTTACTCCAACCCAGCACAGTGAGTTGTGTACATGTCCCAGATAAACCCTTACATGTACTAACCAGGACAATATCTTAACCAGGACAGAGGAGGCATGAGGTATGTTATCTTTTTCCTAGCCAGTGCACAGGTGAATGGCTCTAACACTGCAATTATCACAGCTATCTCAGTATACTTAGTCATTTCAGTGACCCAACTATGCTGAGCTTCCCCTACAAATGCTGCAAAAAATCAGTCAGCATTAAACTGAGACATCAACAGCAACTTACAGTGTGCAAAAATCATCATAACAGTGAGGTTCATTTTCTTGATTATTCATTAGCTCACTGTTTTCAGCATTACCTTTAGTGTGTACCCGAGTTCAATATTGGGCTCTAACAAGGCTGGAATAGTAAACACAGAATTAAGAAATATACTTATGTCAACTAATATATATTTTCCTTTGCTTAAGTGACTATTTTCTGTCATAACCTAATAACAGATCTGCTGTTTCTCTGATCACATCAGAGATAGTAGTGCAATAGTGTTTCAGACATTAGTAAAATACACATTATAGAGATAAGACATTCAGTACAATATCTATTTTTGACATTGTTATATGAAACAAATAAAAAAAGGGGGAGTGGCGTTCAGTGGTGTAGTGTTCTACACATTACTTTCAAAATCATTAAATGAAATTAAAATTACACAGCAAGGTTGTATTTATTAAGGAGAGAAAGAGAGATACAAGGAAAAAATAAAAACATCCCTCATCTTATGAGAACTGCAGGCTGCTTGTCGTCACTGGGGATGACATTTAAATTACTCTGACTATAATATTTATTTTTTCCTCTCCCATTCCAGTACTGTGTTATAGTCCTAGTGCTTTACACACCATGCATATGTATGGTGAGCCTATGCCCATACTCCAAGGACTTAAGAGCAACAGATGGACTTATGTGCCTACTTCTCACAGGAGGTATTACCTAAGAAGAGGGTTATGACAGTCTGGGCCTTCTATACTAAGTAGGTAAGTGAGACAAAACCCAGACAAACCCAAGCTGGTCTTATGCCCCCCTCCCAGTAACTGGGGTGGAGTCTGGGGTGGTGGTGGTGATGGGGTCTGCAACAAAATGTTCTTTTCCTGGGTGGGAAGACCTGTCAGCAGCACTAGGGTAGAGAGATGCTACTGTATAAAGCCACTAGCTACCTTCAAAACTTGTTTTATTTTAAGAATGTGGTCTTGTCTCATTCCTTTCAATGCTCCTGCTGTTACAAAAAAGTCCTATTCTCATTTTACAGAGCAAAAGGATCCAATATTCTGCCAAGTCAATGGTAGAGCCAGAAAACAAAGGCACAACTTTTGAATTGCTGTGTGATGCCTGAGAAGGAGAATGCTAAAGGATTTATTTTTTTTCCTGTGTAGGTAGACAGCAAATTGATGAATAAAACAAACTTTATGTGCCATGAGAGTACCTTTACTGTAATATTAAGAACTTTCAAATGTGTGCATTAAAATACTAGGAGAATTTAGACAAAACCATACTTCAGCGTATAAAACCAGTTTCATGTACATTGCAGTTTATAGATGTATAAGTGTGTGTGTGTGGTAGAACATATTATTTTAACTGGCAGGAAGCTCATAAAAAGAAAAGCTTTTGGGGTTGGCTAAAACTTGGCATGCACTTAAACATGCTGGTGGTACTTTATGAAGAAATCTCAAATGTATCCCATGTGTTGCAAATGCTTAAGAATGGGCTCAAGATGAGCTTTTGTCTGCCTGAGACATACGAGTATTTCAAAAATATCTTTCTTCAGCAGCACCAATATTTATTTTTGTATGTCATTTTTTTGCAGTTTGAATGCTGGATTTGAGTTTCCACAATGCTGTCAAAGAAGGACGTGAAAAAACACAAAACCCTTAATAAATCTAACAGCAGAATCTGGTTTCAAGACTATTTTCCATGACTGAAACTTTTTTTTTTTTTTTTTTTTTTTTTTTGTCAGAATCATTTTTCTTAGAACAGCTGACATATCATTATTGTTTTCCTTGTTTTAGAATATTGGCTTTCCAAAAATGTCCAATCCATCCTTGAACTAAAAACAGAACACATCTTCAGAAGCCTGACTTGCTTTTTTAGTAATGATAATGTTCTTTCCCCCTTTCCACCACCACTATTATATTAAGTGGTTTCTGGGATGTGAATAGAAATGTACATAAAGGACTACCATAACTACCTGATTGTTCTCCAGCTGTGTAGGATCAATATGTCTAGAAGTAACTTATGAGGTAAAGTCCCTTATTATTCTCAGCAATCCAATTCCACTTGCGTACTTCTACTCTGCTTTTAAAACTATGATTTCTTTCAGCAGGATTTTCTTGCGTTATCCTTTCATCATTGTCTTCTGTCTTCTCTGCCATATTCGGGGGAAATTGTTATTGATGCCTACAGTATCATACAACATAATCTGTTAGTTTTTCTCAAGTGCCTTTAGAAATTGTTTTCAACTTAAACATGAATTTTCAGCCCCTTGATATCAATGGGAGTTTGAGAGTAACAAAATTTCACTCAAAGTGCAGGCATGAACTGAAGAGTTTAAATGATGTTTTTATGTTTCAATTAGTGCTTGCTCAAATAGAAATTGAAAAAAAAAATAAAAAATCCTTCCAAATAGTTGCTTTTCCTGAGCAAGAAGCATTCATATTTTGGGGGGTATTAGATAGGCTTCATTGGACAGTGTTATTTAACAGCAATACTACACTTAGCACAAACTCACAAATCGACAAACAGCTTTCCTCTAACATCTGGGAAAACAGCAACTAGAGTATCTTGCGCCTTACCATAGCAAGGTGTTTGGTTTCATGGTAATACATAAATAAATAAATAAATCATATTTTGAAATAGAATTTATAGCTTACCAGTTATATGGAAATCTTAGTAGTATCTTGAAATAAAAACCCAAACAACATCCTCACTCCCACCTCCCTGCAAACAAACAGTGAATAAAGCACAAAGACTTTAGAACTCCCTCTTCATTTTTCAAAATAGGTTATTTGTGAAATCACAGGGAAAACTAACTGCACACTTTTTAATATTTCAGCAGCAGATGAATGACCTTTTATTGATAAGAAGCCCAATTTTGTACATTCTAATTTTTTTGGTTGCTCCATAGATGTCCCTAATTATTCTCTTTTACATGAATTAGGGCTGAAAAAGAAATGAGACTGAGAGAAAAATCAGACTCATATACAAGCTTCTGGTGCAACTTCAGGAACATGAACAGCATGTTTAAAAGGCTGTCACTGAATCTTCAAAAGATTTTGTAACTATTCAAAGACTTCTTCAGATAATCTGCAAAGCAGCTCACTCCTAAAAGCAAGTGAAATAAAAGACAGAAGCATTCTGAACTAAAGAGATTTCATGATGACTAAGAAATTCTCATGACAAAGGATTATGAACACAGAAATAGAAAGGTCATTTGGGTGTAGAATGTGAGCTAATGGCCAAATAGCAAGGACTAAGCATCAATGCTTTTAAGTCTTCCTTTTCATTGACACTATAATTCACAGTCTTAATGTAATGCTTCCTTTTCTCATGGAAAATAAGTAAAGATTTATGACAAAGTGTACAAGTGAAAAACTTGTGTGGCATCCATTTTGCTTTTTCTATTTATCTGAACTTAAGTAGGAACAGGGTCATCCATCTGGAGGTCTTCACTGCTTGTGTAGGGAATATAGGTATTTACATTAGGACCGCCTCAATAGATGTTTAAAATCTGAGCACAAAGTACTTAAGTTACAACTCATTTCATGAACTCAGCTCAAGAGCTTGTACTTGCTGATCTCCGCTGCTCTGTTGTAGGTTTCCCAACAGACCTGGCAGTAATATTACAACAGCTTACAGCTGTCCTTGCTCTACTGTTGCATGCCTATTTTAAAGGCATGGGGGAATATAGGCTGGCATCCCATATTGCCAGTTATAAGGTACAGCACCCTTTTACACATTCTATCCTGTAAGCCTAAAGCACGGGTTTTAGTCATTGAGTTTTCATGCTAGATCTATGCATCTCTCTTTTTACATTTCCAGGAATTTGGTTGCCCTTAAGCAGTATGGGATTTAAGTTGGATTCTTAATCATAGCAGCCTCTGTCACTCTGCTACGTTCATTTTCAGACCTTCCTCTGGCGCTATATAAGTATTATTGTTTAATTACCCATTCCCCAGTGTAGTGCAATTTCTTAAATTAGGCTGACATTTTATGTTTCTTTTACAGCTCATCTCAGCTGTTAATGAGCCCTTTGCTAAGTGTCTTCAGTACTGATCATTATAGCTCTTTAGTACTGTCATTTGAAAGCTAATACTGATAAGCAGAAAAATTACTCAGCAGGAGAAAGGTGTTATCTTTCTAATTTTTAGCTTGCAAAGGTTAGGAACCATTCAGTAAAAGGAAGAATTTCCTTTAAGTTACAAGTAGCCAATGAGAAGTGATATGCTCAGATGGGCTCTAGGCGTCATTTGGGTGCCAGGCTTGTATCATTCCATCCCTGAAACACTTGTGTAGATAGAACTCAATAGGTATCCCTAAAATGCAAGTTAGTCTAGTCCTCTCCCTAGACTAAATTCCATAAGCAGACTTTCTTTTACTTCCTAGAGATCGCCTAAGTCAAATCAAGTGAAGAGGATCACACAGAAAAGGAGAGCCTAGACCTTGACAAAGGTTTGAGCCTGCACAGATGTGTGTTGAGATATGAGGAGTGAGATCACAAACCAGAATGGGACTCCTTGTGTAAAAACTGTCTGAGCCGCTGGCAGTTAGGGAGTTCATCCCATTTGCAAACTCTGTTTCTGAAATCAGGGGTTAAAAAAAAGAGTTTCTCATTGAAGGATTTTTATTTTTTTTTAATTATTGTTATTATTATTTTTCTCACTTGCTTTCTTGCTTTCTTTCTTATTTTCATTCATGTAAGTACTTTTCCTTGAACACTCTGGAAGTCCAGATAGCATTAGACTTGAGGACACAAACAAAGCCCTGACTGCTTTTTCCTGGGCTAACAACAGCTTCATAAGGGTGCAGGGAAGTGCCTGCTAAGGCTGTGAGGAATGATTCATGATCTGAAGAGAATTGGGTGTTAACCAGTGAAAGGTTGTTCAAGGACATTATGCAAATGTCTCATGTTAGTGATTATAAGTATCTTTCTTCATAGTATCTTTAAATATTGCTTTAGGCAACGTAATTAGGCCCAGTCCAGTGCCAATCTGACTATGCTACCTATACCTCCAAGGCTGTGACCCTGCAATACTTGAGTCCTTCTGTCAAAGTTGGTATGAATAAAATAATATGATAAAATGCCTTTTGGTATGCAATGTAACAAGAGCTTAAATAGAAAAAAAAAAAAAAAAAAAAAAACATAATTCTGCAAGTTGCAAGTAAGGAATTTGTAAAAGAATGAAGGCTCTGGTGGGATGGCTCTCCACTGACAGCCAGTATCCAAACTGTAGGATGAATGTGTAAAATTGTACATCAACCATAAAGCAAACACAGAAACATTAACACGACTGTAATTATGGAAAGTGCTGACTTGTGAGGTATTAAAAGTATAAAAAGACAGTATATTCAGGAGACAAACAAAATATATAAATGATTATATGAATAAATATATAAATGATTATATAAATGACCAACCTCGTTGCCTTCTATGATGGCACCACCAGATGGGTAGGTGGGGGGAAGGCAGTCGATGTCATCTACCTTGACTTTAGCAAGGCTTTTGATACTGTTTCCCACAACCTCTTGCTAGCAAAGCTGAGAAAGTGTGGGATAGACGAGTGGATAGACAGTAAGGTGGGGTGAGAACTGGCTGACTGGCCGAGCTCAGATGGTGGTGATTGGTGGAGCAGAGTCTGGCTGGAGGCCTGTGACTAGCAGTGTTCCCCAGGGGTTGGTGCTGGTTCCAGTCTTGTTCAACATCTTAATTGACGACCTTGATGAGAGAATAGTGTCCGCCCTCAGCAAGTATGCCGATGATACAAAGCTGGGAGGAGTGTCCGACATGGCAGAAGGCTGTGCTGCCATTCACTGAGACCTGGACAGGCTAGAGAGTTGGGTAGGAAGAAACCAAAGTTTAACAAGAGTTAAAACAAGTTGAAGTTTAACAAGAGCAAGCGTAGAGTCCTGCACCTGGGAAGGAACAACTGCATGTATCAGTACAGGCTGAGGGATGACCTGCTGGAGAGGAGCTCTGACGAAAAGGACCTGGGGGTCCTGGTGGACGACAGGTTGACCATGAGCCAGCACTGTGCCCTGGTGGCCAAAAAGGCCAATGGGATCCTGGCGTGCATTAAAACGAGTGTGGCCAGCAAGTCAAGTGAGGTGATCCTCCCCCTCTACTCTGCCCTGGTCAGGCCTCACCTGGAGTACTGTGTCCAGTTCTGGGGCCCCCGGTACAAAAAAGACAGGGATCTCTTGGAGAAAGTCCATAGAAGTGCCACAACGATGATACGGGGCCTGGAGCATTTTCCTTATGAGGAAAGGCTTAGAGACCTGGGTCTGTTCAGACTTGAGAAAAGAAGACTGAGAGGGGATCTCATGAATGTTTACAAATATCTTAAGGGTGGAAGACAGAGGGATTTGGCTAACCTCTTTTCAGTAGTTTGTGGGGACAGGACAAGGGGAAATGGCCAAGACATGGAGCACAGGAATTTTCACACCAACATGTGAAAGAATGTCTTCATGGTGTGGGTGATGGACCACTGGAACAGGCTGCCCAGGGAGGTTGTGGAGTCTCCTTCTCTGGAGATATTCAAGGCCCATCTGGACACCTACCTGGGCAACCTGCTCTAGGGAACCCGTTTTGGCAGGGGGGTTGGACTCAATGATCTCTTGAGGTCCCTTCCAACCCCTACAATTCTGTGATTCTGTGATTCTCTGATATGTTACAAATCAATAGCTGAGGAATGTGACTAGGCATAAAGTTGTGCTTTTTGTGAAGTACCAGTTGAAAGAATTTACTATATGCATGGTCAAGAAATGGCCATTTGGAATCACAGAGTTTTACAGACCATGACTAAGTCTAAATCTGTATAATCCTCACAGTAACACTAAGAATAGTTATAAAGTTAAAAAGGCGAGATAAAGTCTCTCAATGTTCAAATGGCTTGTTAAGAAAAGTCACTAATAGAAAAGCTGACTGCCGTGGTACAGTACCAGAACTCTCCAGAGCAAGAATTTCTGCTACATTACCTTTGAAATAAAACAGGGTTTTAAAGTGTGAGGCCTGTTATTGTCAAGGCCTGGATGATGTTTAAATAAAACAATGCTTGGAGTAGTACTTGGTGCTGTGATTTTAAGAAAACAGATTTCTTTCACTTCAGAAAGCTGAAGTGTTTGTAGCAATTATGATAATAAAAGTCACAGTTTTCCAATAAATAAAATAATATTGCATAGATTTGAAGAATATTCTGGTTAAAGGCATAATGGCAGTCCTGTTTTTAAATTATTAGATGTTCCTATCTGAAAACATGTGTTTGGGAACAATAGTACTGGCTCATCTGCCATTGATTTTAATGGTGTTAGTTATCCCTATTAAGCTGAATAGCTGGTTCTATTGATTTCAACAATCCTGGGAACATAACAAGCCATTCAAACCTTTAATGGCTCATCACAGATAGAATTGCTATATTTTGAAGGTGTATGCACAGCTAATGGGATAATGAATGCTCAGATTCTAACAGTAATGGAATCACCAAACACCCACATTACATGAGTTCTGCACATCATTAAAAAAAGGTGGGTTTAAGGAGGAGAAGAAACAAATTGACTAATTCACAAGTAAATTTGTATCCTCTCCACCATAAAAAACACATTAAGACCAAGTGATCATGCTACTTAAGTGCTTTATTATAAATCTCATTGTCACATGAAACATGCTAGGATATAATTCACAGCTCTGATACAATCTATTTTTTTTTTTTAGACATAGAACTATTTAACAAATATTACTAGAGATTCTTAAGGACAAGCAATAAAAAATTCCTAACAGCAGAAAGTGTGCATCAGTCCTTTGGAGGGAATAAGTTACATTAACAGGATCTTACAATAGTTCTTATGCATTGAAAATCCAAGAATGTGTTTAAAAAATAAAATTCAAACATTAAATAGTATGTAAATGCAGGGGAAATGTACGCAATCTTGTCTTTGTCCTGAAGTGACACCATGGTGGATAAAAATAAGAGAATAAACCAACAGCTCCTTCAAAGAAGTAGCTAATATGCCATTAAAAATCAACTTAGTTTAATCCTAATAATTGTAAGGAGTTTCAATGCACTGAATTAATGACATCTTTTGATTTCTGGAAAACATTACAGATTCTTTATCTGTTTAAGAAATTGAGTAGTTTTCAGTTCTGTAGTAGAATTTTTGCTTGAATGTGGGTAAGATATTTTAATATTATTTTTCCCATGACAGAAAGTCTAATAGAAAGAGAACTGAATCAGAGGGCTGATTTGTAAGCAGGTGTAGCACATGGGATCAGATCCCCGTCAGGAGTAAGCTGTCAGCCAGCTCCCTTGCTTTTAATGGGTTTATAGCAGCTGAAAAGACAGAACATGATATGGAAACACTACATACTTTCAGAGATTTCTGTGGAACGCAAGTTGCCTATTACTAAAGGCTTAGAGGCTTTCAAGTGAAGGAATCGCTAGGAAAAGCAACAAGCTTGTAAAACTGAAACCATGGTTCCACTAACTCATACTTGATTAAAATAGGTGTAAAAATGGGACCAGATTAAAACAGATGTAACTACAGGTCAGAAAGGGTTAAACTGCCATAAACTCAATTTGCCGATTCTAGTGCATTCAAAATTTTGTTAAGAACCATCCTAACATAAATAGCTTCCATGCTCGATAACATATCATTTGTTCAAGCTACTATGCCACTTCAGGTATTTGCTTTATCATGGCCAGCAAAAATAAATAAATAGATGAAAATGCTTAACAGTAACCTGCACTCTGTATCAGATTCCCTGTCTGATACATATATTCAAATGCATCGTATATATATATGAATATGAATATATATTCATATATGAATATGTAATTCATATATGAATTACACTGTCCAAGAAAAATGGGAAAAACAGACCTTTTATGGCAAGAAATACAATTACTATTGTTTTAATAGGTGGTCAGTGTTATCTGAGTGTTACCTGTTCTTCAAATTCAGGTTAAGCAACTGAGCAAGAATCACTTGTAATTCAAAATGTTCTACCTTCCTAGTCCTTTTCTTGAAAAGTGTCTTTCCGTTATAGGGTTGTAATGCCATATAATTAAAGAAATCAGAGCATCATCTGCTTTGGGAAATCAGGTTGTATGCAACATACAGTTACCTACCAGGCCTGAAGAGGTTCCCTGGAGACCAAATCCTACACCTCAGTATCTGTCAGCGGATTTAGGTAGATAGACTTCTGTCAGGCATTATGAATTTTATTGCCATTCTAACTTTACCCAGTTAGGAGAGTAGTTTTAAAGAAAAAAATGTAATAAAATCTCTGTATCAGAGGATCTATAGTAATTCCTACACTGTACCTCAGCAGTGATGGATTTCCCACCCCAGGCAGCCCAGGAAATCTACCAGTTTGTTTCAATGTGGGCATTTTACAAAAGCCAAAGCATGGGAGAAAGAAGAAGCTTGAAAACCAGGTCTCCAGACAGAATTTTATCTCCAAAGTCCTCCCTCCTCTCTGGGTCTCTGATGTGTTTACTGGCCTTTCTCTCATCCCTTGCTTTAAAAGCACAAACAATTTAGGACCTCAGACTACTGTTGTGTATAGTTAGGATTAACAAAAATTAAAATGGCTAGTGTTTCTGTAAATCTGACTCAAGCTTAAAAAGGAGCTGCTAAGGTGATCATTTTGGAGATAGTTATCATATACCTTTCTTGGCTTTTCTAGTTTCACACTCCAGAGGCACATAACTTTTAAAATAAAATTTTCTTTGGAAAAAACATAGGGAACAGAACAAGAGCTTATGGTTCTATCGACTATAACAGATTTTATAGATTCTGGTGAGTATATTTGTCCAGTACAATGCAGTACCTATTCAATTAGCTAAAGTCTATTAATTATCTAAATCAAAGGTAGTTTCCCCTGTAAACTGCTGAAGTTGAGACAGAACAGAGATTTGTTAAAATGAACAAACAAAAGAGATATAAATATCTCACACAATGTGTAAATGCCAAGAGTGGAGACTCTGACCTTTACAGACCCTCATCTCCTGGACAGCAAGGTTCCCTGGGTCTGCAGCCACATGGCGGCCAAGAATGACAACCACACAGAAGAAAGTTGAGAAGCTTTTTAGAAGGACCTTCAGATATTTCAGCTGGTAAAACTGAAACTGTCTCCTGTCGAAGTTGTCTGATAATTGGAACAGAAGAGTAGAGCTCCGTAGTAAGAAACATTTTCTCGACACATTTCCTTGATTTTTTTTTGTTTGTTTGTTTAATGAAAGGCTTTTATCCACTTTTTGAAAGAAAAAGGAAGTGTAGAAATGAAAAACAGGGAAAGAAAACAAAATCAAAGTCCCTGTGTGAAAACCTCAAATGACACTTGCTTGAATTACTTGGATAGAAAAATCAAAACTCTGAGTCAATGGCTGAACCGGTTTGGAAGAGCAGCATTTGAGCAGTCTCTCTGCTGAGTCTGGTTCCACTTTGTCTGTGGAAAGAGGTCTTGGATAACCCAGATTAGGCATGGTCTGTCTGAGGCAATGCAACACTCTTTATCATCTCCCAGTCCCTGATGTGAGAGGATGTGATGAGCACTGCCTCCCATTGTCCCAGTACAAAACACCTTTGTTTTAGGCTTTTTTACTTTCCCTGCAGTGACAGGTGGGACTGGACAGATAAAGTGTTAAGGTCTACCTGCAGGTGTGAAGGTGTAACTCAAGCACCAAGTGACATACAGCATATTGCTCTAGCGATTTGATATGCGATCTGCCTGTAGCAGCATAGCTCCTTAGTTCCTGCATGACACAGCATGTTTTACCTCAGACTGTGTTGCAGGAAGATAATAACAGAGCATTTTTCCTGCAGTGTAGAAGCTACCAGAAAATTAAGCCCTGTTATTTAGCAGCAGGCTGCCTCCACTGAGCTGACATAGAAGAAGAGGTGGTGGCCTCTTGGGGGTTCGTGGCGGGAATGTGTCTCCTTTCCTCGCTGCCTGTCTGTGTCCCTTGCTAAATCCTGGGAGACTGGCCAGGAAGGCAGCATCCAGCCAGGGGCTCCCGTTGTGATTGTGCTGGTGTGCAAGGCAACAGGGAACAACTGCCCACCAGTGTCCCAGCCCTGAATCTAAGGCACAAGCCCTTTGCTGAATGCACCGCCCCATGCCAGCCTTCAGTAACCTGGCAACAGCCTTGTGCCAGGCCCTTTTCTTCAGGCCGGGAGTGCAGGAGTTTGGACCCACAGCCATTCCCAACTCTTCCTTAGAGCCTGTCTGAACCACCGTTACTGAGAGGCCTGCAGGGCTGTGGCTTATCAGGCTCTGTGGCAATGTGAGCCCAGCTCCCCAGCCCCCCAGACACCCTGCTTGGTGGCAGCAGTGTCACTACCACTGCCCAGCATGGCCTGGGACTGGAAAAGGAGCAAAGAGGCACTGCTGGCAGTCAGCAGATGTCCCGCCACTATTCGCATGTCCCCAGGGTCTGCTCAGCCCACAGCCAGCTCCTTCTAGCAACCTCCAGGGTCTCAGGGGTGGCAGAGACAAATCCCATGGTGTGTGTGTGACCCTCCTAGGGGTGGCAAGGGATGAAGGCTGGCCCCTGGGTGCAGGCAGCCCTGGGGTGTGGGTGGCAAGGCGGTGGCTCTGGGTGCTGCTGGGCCTGGGGTGCTGCCTGCGGCAGGTCTCCTTGCTGAATGAAAGAGTTGAACGGCATCCCGCAGAAAGTGTTGCAATGCATACTTGGTCCGCAGTCAAAAAAATGAAAACATAACAGAAAACAGAACCTTTTGAACAAGAGTATTAAATAAAACATGGAGCTAAGGCAATAGTCCAATACGTATTTAACAGCAACCTGCCAAATGGTGTTTTCAATTATGATCATTTTGTTCTGTATTAAAGTAGCACTAGAGGTCAAGTGATCCAGTCCAGCCTGATGATCCCTCCACGGCATTTGATGTTGTAGAAATGCACAGGACATTTCCTTTATGTATTTGCAGGCTAAGGTGAAATAAAATGCAGTCTGAAAGAAATATAGCTATCCCAGTGTTTAAGGCCACAGTTCGGCAGAATAGTCTGCATCAAACAAGGATCCACTGACAGGAAACAGCTTCCAAGTTCAGGACCAAGCTAAGTGATATCTCTGGAATACATTCACAGTGCTCACGGATTATTTCTTCATTTACGTTTCAGAGGAGTATTTGACTTTTACTGAGAAACCATAAATCACCATCATTCTTGGCATCTCAGATGTTTTCCTCAGTTAAATACAATGAGTTTCCTCCAAGGGAAGGAGGAACAGTGCAAATAGTGTTTAAAATGTGTTACTAATTTATTGCAAGGGGGTTCTGGATATAATTAATTCAAATGGTTTCATATATTCCAACAAGAGATATACATCTTTTAGTAATACCTGTACTTTGAGACCTCTACACAGTATGCATGTATCATAGACTGAATATTCTTGGCAGAGTTGGCAGAGGCATTTTAGCTGCAGTGGCTGTGAGTAATGGCCCAGATTTTTGTTGTCCTTGTTCATTACATTGTTGGGAACTACTTGTTACTGAACAGAGAGCTAAGAGCTTTTCTTACCCTTTTCTTTCACTGTAAATATATTCTAAAGCAAAATATAAGAAAGAAATATTTGTAAGCAAAAATAACACTTGCAGTGATATAAATTGCTATGGCAGACTATTTTTTTTTTGAGTGGTAATTATAAAGAAATCCTTTCTATACAGACTTGTTGCATTACTGCTTGTAAATATGATAGTTTTCTACTAGCATGCATTACTAGAGCTAATAGCTTTGACAGTTCTTTGGCACATTTTGTGGGCAACTGTGTTAAAAATGAAAAATAACTACCTGGTTCTGTTCGATCCACGTTAAAAATTGTCATCTATTACTGTTCACTTAGTTGTGACAGACCCTGGAGTTTTGCCTAGCAGTACTTGTTCTGCCAGCTCTCATCCACATCACTACGTTACCTCTTGGGGTGGGCAATTCTGAAGGACTACTTCAGATTTATCTTTGGTGCCAGACAGACTTACTGGTTTTGCAAGTACTTCATCAACTCAATTTCTGTTGATTTTAGAACTATGGAGTGTGACTTCCATTCTGCTGTAAATTTATGGGTTTGATTTTATACTTCATGAAGACAGGAATAGGGATCAGGAGCAGATTTTGCTTTCGGTACTTGTATCAGGGTTAATGAAAGTGTACACTTGGAAAGTGTTTTTACAAGAATAGCCTGACATAGTAGCAGTCTCTTTTTAGTTGGCAGGTTTTGAAATATTTGCAAAGGCCAACATATGATGAATTAATAGAAAAGCAACTTCTGCACAGCTTTCTATCATAATAAATATGCTGAAGGAAATGAAGACTTAATAACATCCTTATCTCACTCCATCTAACTAAAATGGAAAAGGACTGCTGAATATAATGTTTAAGAAAGGTGATCCAAGACTGGATGCTTTGGGCTGCCATGCCCTGCATTTCACTGGACATCTACTCTTCTGCCATTAAAATTTGAGCCAGCTGGTTATTTGGTATGTACATGTCATGGTTTTGAAATCCTAGTAGAGCATGAGCCAGGATTTCGTTTCTGTAAAAACAAAACAAAACAAAGCAAACATTCACCACCAATAACAAAACAGGTGAAGTTTCCAACTCAGCTAGCTGCAGTGGTCTATAAGAGTATCTGCAATAGTTGTCAGTTAACCTGCCAAAGTATGCAAAGGAAAGTGAGAACTATCTTAGTATGTAAAGCCAGCCAGTGGAAAATATAAAGTGAACTTCAGGATTTTGGGGGAGAATTAGGAGGACAAGAGTTTCTCAGAAAAAGATGGGATGCTTCTGGGTGCAAGTGACTCTAGGTTATGAGGTGCTGGCTTGCTATGTGGACACACCCTCTTACTTATTCTGGTATCTTGAACAGAATTGTTACGCCAACTCAGCTAGCTCCTCTCCTTTCATTGTCTGTCACCTACCCTAGGGTTCTTCCCGTCCTACGTACTGTTCCTCTTTGCATTTGGAAATCAGATGAACTCTTTGATTATGGTTCTGTTCCTAATGTGGCTGAAAGTAAGAAAGACATTTAATATATTTGAATGACGTTAATGAGTCTAATCACATGCAGTTCTGTCAAATGCAAGTTTTGGAGCTCACAGGATGTTTGTTAAGTGATTTTGGATACTTAGATGAAAGTTGTTGTTGTTTTTCTATAAATCATTATTTTTGTGTAAAAGCATCATGTATTTCATGTATAATTAATGTATAATTAATGTATAATTAATGCTAGCAAATCTCACTTTTCATAGTTCTTGTCTTTTTTTTTTTTTTTTTTAGAAATATATAAATCTATAGATTTTATATTGAGTGTATGTATGTACACATATAATATTTTTAAAAGCTTTGAGACAAAGAGAAGTTCAAAAAAGCTTTGGAAAAAGTTAAAATGTTGCTATTCCTCATTAGCATTCATATGTTCTTGGAAACAAACGATGGAATCTTTAATCTGAAAACCAAAGTGTACATCTTAAGAGGGTGCTTTAATGTCAGTAGAAAGGGAGCTACTTCAGAATAAAACTTCAGCTAAACTTTACCCAGAATACATTTTCATCATCAAGTGTTGAAAACAATTGCATTTTCATTTGGTGTGCACATGTGTTTGGAACAAATCTGGCCTGTCCTTCAGGGTATTCAGTCATCAGCCTCTTTTGCACACTCATTCTCTGAAGCATTGAAGACACGGGTTTTAACTCTGACATTAAAGAACCTTTGGAGGTCAGTATTCAGATGAGAAAGTTTGCTTTTGCCAATCTATTAAAAATCAAATAGTTTTATGGCATAGCTTATGAGGGCTTGAGTTGCACTACAAGTTTTCTGACGTAGTAAACCACAAAACATCCATTTAATTTGTGAACACTGATGGGC
This sequence comes from Aythya fuligula, assembly GCF_009819795.1. Lineage (NCBI taxonomy): Eukaryota > Metazoa > Chordata > Aves > Anseriformes > Anatidae > Aythya > Aythya fuligula. The sequence goes on along the minus strand of NC_045561.1, from coordinate 76,573,780 downwards.
TGGTGTAAACTGGCATTGCTCCTTTGATGTTTGTGGAGCAGTGCCAATTTACACCACTTCAGGAATCTGTTCTATTGTTCCTGCAAACATCCTATGATATTTTAAATTATCAAGATGATCATCTTGCAAACACAGCCAAAAGTATTAGAATAACAGTTCCCTGCCAAATTCTCTAGGGAGACTTTACTTATTTAAAAAATAAATTACATGTGTTCTTTTTATATAAATAAAAAATTCTTTCATAAGAATGCATGATTTACAAGGAGGCTGAAGCTGTGATTTCTTAGTTACAGATGTAACTTGGTGAATTGGAAAGGCAGACAATGCTCTCCCACATCTCAGTGAAGCAAGGGATATTTGCTTAGACTAGTGGGATATAAACAGTTCTAGTGTCCTCAGATAAAGGCATCTGGGAGCTAATCTTGTCTTCTTCACCCTTTTTTTAGGAGATTCTCCCTACCTTTTCCATCTTTTCCTTCTCTTGAAGAGTGCATGTAAAAACATGCCTGAGAACAAAAGAAAAAAAGTATTTTGTTGTATATTTTCTATCTCTATGTATGCAACCAATTTTTATCACGATGTCATGCTGACCTTGAAGCTGATTCCAAGTGATCCAACTGAAAATGGATGTCTCATTTAGGGGAGTGGCAAAGGTATCAGAAGGTACTGAAATATTCTACAGAGTGCAATGTGTGAAGATAACAATTGGGATATTTGCATATGAATATGCAAAGGTCTACAAATAAGATGATAATTGTCAGTAAAATTTTCTGTGTCAGATGTTGTCTGGAGACTCAGAAAAGGAGTAATTAGGAGAGAACTGAATTTTAAAAGTATGGAGAAAGTAAATCTCACAACAAGCCAGCACAGAAGCACTCAAAGCCAGTGCTATATTCTCTATGAAAAAATAGTTTTGGATAATGGCAAAAGTGAGAAGCAGTAAGTATTCTACCTGAGAAGACTTCAAGTGGCCAAGGGGGGATACATGGATATGGGAAGCTGGAAGTAAAGGAACTTCAAGAAAATCCATCAGCAATCCGAAGATATTGCAGACTCTGCCATGGATCTAAACTAACAGGGTTTAATGATCTGGTGAGGCAAAATTGTTTTGGCAGGATTTGTTCACATGACAAAGGAAAAAAACTATTTACTTATTTTTTTTTTAATAATAAGTTTTTTTAAAAGTAAACAGGAGTAGAAAAAATAAGTAAATGATTAACGGATACTTTTAAAAATAACAGTGTCAAGAGATACAGTTGTCTTTTGGGTATTGTTATATCAAAATGCTAAAGATCATGACAAGCTTATTTATCATGCCTTCAACCTTGGAGAAACTTTGGTGTATGAGAATATTAATCCCTCCTTTGTACATTTATATCCATTTTGAGTTTATGCAAATACAAGCAAACCTAAAAGCCAAATTTATAACCCTGGAAATGAATTTGCACTGTTTCACTCTTTGGATGGCTTCCAGCTATCAGGGAAATGTAATTTAGATAAATTCACTCATGTTTTCACTTTGACATTTCAGTAGAAGAAAAAAAAAAGGTTGTCTTGAAAACACCAGAGATGAACATTTTTAGAATTCAAATCAGATAAATGTCATGCTTGATAAAGGAACATTTAGCCAGCATAGTTCTTGGAAGTTGGTGTTTTGCTAAAAATCAGTGGAAACAGTCATTCCATGTCATTGAGAATTTTTGTTATTTTGAAGTCACATTTCATCTCAGTATGCGATGAAAAGCAACAACTTAGAAATTCTCAGGTTTCAGATATGGAGAAGTATCTCCATGGCAGTCCATTGACCTGTGGTAATTATATATTGCAAACTGTCAGATGTTCATCAAATGCATTGTCTTTCAGCCTCAGAAACTGGACACTTGAGCTGCCAAAGATCTGCAGGGCTAAGTAGAGGATCATGAAAGTTTTGATGGCACTTCCTTTTCCTCTCCTCCTAAGCAAGATTGTCTAAGAGAAAAAGAAAGCTTTGGGAACTGTTTCCACTTTGCCACATTGGTATTTTAATTTTGTGCATTATATACATATGTATCACAGTAAGTAGGCAGTAAGGCATGCATACTGTATGGTAGAGATAATTCACTATAACTATTATGTTGAAGGGCAATGGAAATACCAAATAAAGAGCTGAGCTGAATTGATTGTTCTCCTAAATATTCAGTAGTGAAGAGCTTTGCCCCCATCTGCATTTTTGTTATTCGTTTTTCCAGAACTTGCAGCAATACAGGTTACCTATCAAGCTGACACTGGTGAGACACATAATAAACCCAAGAGAATTCCCAGATGATCAGATATTTTTGATAAAAGCAATAAGAAATCCTTTACTGTACATGAAAATGTGATGAAAACGAACAGATACCCATGCAGCAGTATTGTGAATGAAAGCAGCTCAACAGAGTCTGATACTCTGTTACTTAAAATTTGTACAGCCCTATTGACTGCTTGGTAGAACTGGTTTTCTGCCTGAAGAGATTGGTATTTGGGAATGTTTTGTTCTCTGCTGCTCAATAGCAGCACTACTTCAGATGTTCTCTTTGCCATTTTAGAACAGCTTAGAAATCAGGTATGTGTTTGGTTTTGCTGTTTCTTGATAACGGATGGAAGTAGGAAAACAGATAGTGAACTGTACCTGAATTTTGGAAACAGATCTCTTCATCACTGAACTTTTAGAGAGAATTTACTTACCCCAGCTCTTTATTTGGCCCTTTTGTGCTTGTTCTGTTGGCTATAATCTCTTGATATCCTTATTTTAGAGGAAGATAATATTGAGAAGATAATATATAATGAATGTGTGAAAATTTAGAAGTTAACTGTCAAGAATGTTGTATTATGAAAGGAGATAGGTATATGATTTCATGATTTGTGTTTAATGGAATGAAATGGTATTATCCCAGAATTCCAAATAAATGTCATGTGCTTATGTTAGTATGGGAAATAAACATATATTTAGACACAATATATACTAGGGAGATCACACAAGCTATCTTGAATAGCACATTTAGAAGCTCTTTCTGGCATCTTGCAATGAGCATCTAATTTGGGGGAAAGGCTTGAAAAAGCCAGCTGAGGCAGGAAAACTAGTGTCTAGAATTACTTCTGAATTAAACAAACAAACAAAACCAGCTAAAGTGTAGTAATTTCTAATAAGCAAAATTCTGTGATAATGCTTTTTTTTTTTTATATATATATAAAAAGTGGTGGCATATTCAGAAAAAGTAAATATGATGCTGTTATATATATATCTTTAAAAGTCTAGATTTCCGGTAGAAATTGAATTGTACTGTTTGAGCATCCATGTTCTTGGAATGATGAAATATATTTTCTCGTTAAATAGGATTTCTCTGCCCTGTTCACAACCTCCACTGCTGAGTCAATATTGTGACTCACAGGATTACAGAATCATAGGAACATCATTTAGTGCAAGCCCCCACACTCAAATCAGGGCTTACTTCAAAGTTAAGCTTTTAACAGGCTTCTCTGGGAGATATTGGCACTCCCTGTGCTGCATGAGAGAACTCTGTGGTACAGGTGCTGATTATACATAGTAGCCAACATAGTCTTTGAAAACATTTCTGATTCAATGGGTTCCTTATTTAACAGGCCTTAGTAATCAAGAAGCAATTTGTAGTATAATGAGAAAAAAATGAATGCAAACCTTACAGCGTTTTTGGCCTAGGACTTAGATTATGTCAGATCAGGTTTTGAAGAAAACTGTGCGGGGAGATATGAAGAATGTCAGGAAACTTAATGGTCCCTGTTTTAAGTCCTCAAGGAAATTTTTGGAGAGAGTGTGTGCTCTAATACCTCTGTGCGTAGCTCAGCAAAGCCAAAGACTTCAGGGGTCTGGTGATGTATATGACCACTTTCTGCTGAAACCCCTGCTGACACAAGGGGCTACTCCAGCAAGCAGTTTAGCTCTAAGAAAGAAACTTTAAGCATAAATTGCCAACCTCGAATGAACAGCAAAACATTCCAGCAATAAAATCTAGCTATAAACACAGGGAAAGGCCACGTCTCTGATAGCTTCTTGAACTATTGCAAGTTTCATTTTATGTCTTCCTCTCACTTAAACATCTTGGAAGGTTAAGGTGTAGGTTACTGTAACTTTTACTTTTTAAATGTTTACCTATATGACTCTTGTATTGCTAGGTTTATTTACTCCTTTTCCTCAACTCTTCATATACTTTCTCCCTTGTTCATATGCTTGGTTACACCAGCCCTACAGGTGTAACCTCACAAAGAGAAGCCACCATGAAGCTCATGTGATTTTTAATTCAATTTAAATTTTTCGTCATGGACTCAGGAGAATATTATGTAAGTCATTAGCTTTATTCATTGACAGGAGATTACTTTCCTATATTAATTTTATATTCCTTGCCTGCTCTCATTCATTCATACATTTCACCCCTCCTAATTGTGTGGGGTTTTTTTGTTTGTTTGTTTGTTTGTTTGTTTGTTTTTCCTGAAAAGATAGGGCTGATGTAGGTCTTTTATGCCTTTCCCGTATGAGTGTCTATATCAGATCATTTGCTAAAGGAAAAATGTTTGGCTAAACAAGAATAATGTTGTAATAAGGGTGGAGTACATTTGTTGTTTTTAAAAGTTTCTTCCAAGATTTTCATCTTAATTTTTACTCCAAATGTTTAGCCAAAGAAACAAAATAAACAGAATGTTCCAAAGGGTAAAACTGGTGTAAAACACCAGCAATATTTTTTGTCTTTGCTAGATATAGACTGGTTCTTTACTGAATTAAAACCAAACCAAAACAAAACAGGTCTCTTCAGTCTCCACTATCCTTTCTTGCTTTTTTTTTCATTAAGATTTAAGACCACAGTGATTATGAGAAAAACACAAATCCAAAGCAGGAAAAAACCTTCAGCGCTTTGTGTCTTCATTACACCACATTCATTCTCTGTGTCTACATCAGTAATTACATATGACCTTAAGGTCACTCTAAAACCCGGTGTCACTAAAAATCTGTAATGCAAACCCCATATAACCAACTCTTCCTCAACAGCCCATGTGTACCTGCAGGCTCTGTGGCAATTGGGCAGGAACAGATTTGCATTCAGTCCCTTTGGAAAGCATCCATACAAGTACAGGCCTGGTGTCTTGCAAGTCCATGAACAGCAAACTCACCTCAATCTTGCTATTATTTGTATTCCTGTAGACATATAAGCCTAGACAGAGAGACAGACCCACCATTTCCTAGAAGGCTTGAATAAGAGCATCTTGAGATATCTCATTGCCATGCCCTAAGCACAAGAATCAGTACATGTAAGTGTTTAGTTTTGGTAATATGTGGGGATTTAACTGGGAAAGGAAGCTGTAGTTGGTCTAATTACCCTGAGTTGAACCTTGTTACTGGTTCTCATTGGCAAAAAAAAAATCTAGACCTGACAGTCTCTTTAATGTTCAGAGAAGACTCATTCTGCTGCCAAGACCAAAATTCCACAGTCTGTGTGCCATTTCTTTTCCATCTGCAGTATATAAATGAAAAGGAGAAGGAATTAATTGAACAGGGACCCTGCTGGAGTCATCTCTGAAATATGCTAGTGTGTGACTTTAAACATTGGCCTCATGTGGCCATTGCTAGTTGTGGGGATCTTTTCTCAAGAATGTTTACTGAAAAAGCACATTTTAAGCAAATACTTGCCAAGTGGAAGCATTCTTACCCATATCTTGTGACTAATGCATCCAATCAAAGCAGTTCAATTTTCCAGTCTTGGATAATGAAACCAGATGCTCTTGAATAAACTACAGAATTATTGCAAAACAATTTTCCTGTTTAATTAAAATGTTAAACATCCTCTATTAATACAAAATTTACTAACAAGAAAAGAGGTGGAATTTGGCTGCTGAATTATTTATGAAAGTTTTGCTCAGTTTCAGGTTGTAAGGTGGTTATTTGTGACACTACTGTGTTATTTTAGAACCAACAGAAAAGATTTACTGAAGATAAAAGCTAATCACAAATGCAACATCTGTCTTCCTACACTGCCTGGCAATTTAACTGACAGACTTAGGTAACATATTGCATCCACATTGTTCAAATTATTTTTCAAATGCCAAATAGTAAACCTGAAAGAATTCTGTCTTTTAAAAAGAAACAACAATGAGAAATGTTGTGAGAATTTCTGAAAGAAAAGTAGTTGTCATGTTTTGTGTATAACTTTCATAAGTATACCTAAGAAGATTACATTTACCTAATTTTTTTTTTTTTAATAACATAATTTGATCCTTGCAGCATACATATTGCTTAATAAGATTGCTTCTAAGTCCATTAATATAGTTAAACAAATTCTTTCTGAATTGATACACAGTTCTAGAAGTTTGCTTGGTTGTTTATGTGTGACGTATTATATGTTAATAAACAGAAGTCATGTGTTTGTATTTTGTTGAATGTCAAATGCAGAGAGTTTAATTTCCTTGTAATATTATGCAACAGAAGAAGGGGAATGTGAAATAGGCCATCCATTTCTAACTGGTCTAGTAGGTTTCCTGTTGATGGTTACTTTGATTAGTAAGAAAAGAATTAACTGAATGAATTAGTCTTTCTTGCAGCCTATAGTCAAACTGTAAATATTTTTAAATCACATATAAATCTATTTGGTAATGCTTTTACATGCTTTGCTTTCATTCGATAGCTTGGTCAGTTTGGTAATTGGTGGTGAAAGGGTATGAGGCTTTTAGATATGAATTGAAACCTAAGATAAATGCCTCTTGTTTCCTGGTTGAATCACTATACCTCCTCAAGCGGTGGTCTTGAAAAAGGACTAAAATTATTTAAAGAATTACGTATTGCAGTACATCACTTGCAGGTGCCTACAACAGAATATGTAGCCTTCTGTTTGACACATAGCCTGCTTGTACCATAAACTCTTAATCCCTCTAGACAATTTTCTTCCACTTTTTATTCTCTTCAAATTTGTGCCCTGTTCTACATCTGGTACCACAATTAATCCTTCCAAATCCTTGGGAATTAGGATTGAGAAAAAAATGTTCCTTATTCTGTTTTATGCCATTTTCCCCTAAACATGCACAAATCTGTCTGCCCCCCCTCATACCTATCTAAGGATCTTTATACCACTTCACTGAGTAACTGCTTTTCTGCAACCCTCCTTCCTAAAAAGAAACACTACCCCTTCCCATGGTATTTGTGCAGTTACCATGACGCATGCTTGTGACTCATCTTGGCTTGGTATTGCATAAAAGAAACAGGGTGAATTCCATCAGGACTTGGATATGTAACATACTGGACCTTATAGGGCTGAGATGCTTCTGGCTTAGACAAAGAAGAGAGGAGTACCTCCCTTAGTACTAAGGAGGACCTACAAGGTGAAAAAGGTTGAGTCTTAGATTTTAACTTAGATGTGGATATTCTACCAAAGTCCCACTTTGGAACTGAGGGTGGAAATTTATGGATTAGTCAAGGTAAGTGATTAAAAAAGATTGTCTATTTCATTTTAAACCAGTACGTTCTTCACACATTGCGGTTAATAAATATCAGACCTGTAAGCACCACTAGCCCACAAATACTCAGGTAATATTACTGTCCTCCTAGCAGCGTGCAAATCTATATGTAAGATGTGGTATGTTAGAGAAATGTTTAAATAACTGTAGAGGTCACTTCTGTTCCTGGAGTCTTTGACCTAAAGAGAAAGTTAGTCAAGAGGCAATGGAGAATTGACAGCTGGTCACTAGTCCGATTTTCATACAGCAGTAAACAGCCATCTTCAGACACACATGGATGAATATAAATCACATTGTTTACATTTTTCTGGAGATACCTGCTTTGGATTTGAAACACATAAAAAAAAAATCTCTTGAGTACAAAAAACTGTGAATCAGAACTGACATGTGAACCTTTCTGATTCATTAATTTTTGGAAATCATACTTTTTATGGCATTCATAATATATGTACATATGGTTTAATCCCAATCAAGATGAAAGACTACTGTGCATTTTTTATTTTTATTTTTTCATATTTATTTCTTTCTTTATTTTATATATATATGTATATATATATATACATATTTTTATTTGTCTTAGAAACTAGTCATCTACCTCTCTAAGAGCCTCATTTTAATATTCGGTAGGTGGAAGATATGAAATCTGTCTGATTGAAAAGAGTCTGATGATCTTTTACAACATCTGTAGCAGTTCTGTGTGTGAAGAAAAGTCAGCTGAACATATCTGAACTTCATTTGAAAAATAAAAGCCATGCTTAAAAGGTTTGAGAAGTACAGAGTGTGGTGGCAAAATTAAAAGACAGACAGACTCAAAGAGATGCTATTCATTTAAGAAAACTAAAACAAACTTACAGTCAGCTTGTGGTTACCACAGAATATAACACTCCATCTATCTCTCACTCCCTGTCATTAAGCGGTAGTGCTTTCCCCCTCCCCCGTCCCATTCCAGTCATGCCATAGTTAAGTTCAGCAGCCATTTACAGCTTGCAATTTTCTGGTAATGAGTTAACAACATTGCTGACAAGGAACACTTGAAAATCAGGAAAATTTATAACAAATTAAGGGAGTCAGTGCAGCTGGTGAAAATCATCATTTCATTTTAGATGCAGCCACTGATTTCTTGTGAAAGAAATGGTAGATATTGGTATGAAGTTCTTTCCTCAGAGTGAGGTAGCAGCAAAATCTCTCTTCTCTTACAGAGTTTCTCAGCCTTAGAACTGATGAGAAGGCCTTTTGAAAATCTGCAAAGTTCTTAAAAGGGTACCTGCATGTTACTAGGTAAACTACTGGTGTTACTGGAAAATGATTCACAACGTTACAGGATACAAATGGAAGCTGTAGCTTTGTAGCAACAAAGTTCATATTCTGGAAATGTCCTAAAGGATATGCTATGGGACAGGTTGCTTCATATGAATAGTGACAGTTTTCAAGATGCTTGAATGCAGAAGTGAATTTCACATGACCTAAAGTAATGAAATTAGCATCAGCAGTGGAAGCAGCAGTGAAGAACAATGCAATGATTTGCACTTAGAGCAGAAAACAAACTGGTTTAGTAAACAAAATAGAAAGCATGCTGGAAGAGTTGCAAACTTACAGAAGATATTTCTGCTCTCTAAAATCTAGCTCAGTTTAGGTGAGCATGTATATTTTAATTGACCTAGTGTCAGAAATGCCTCAAGATGGGGCATTCAGCCAAAAATGCAAAGCAGTCTGTCAATCATCTTCTCAATCCAAAGAGGTAGAGTGCTGAAGAGATTAGAAAAAGGAAAGAGGAGAACACTCTCTTATCTTGGGGAAAGACATATATGCCTGAAAAGAAAGGTAGAACCTTGCCAGGTAGTGACACAGATAAATAATTAGGTATCCAAGATGTGAAAGATGTGAAGACAGACTTCAGTTACATGGTAATGTGTCAGTATACATGGAGCATACACATACATGTATGTGTATAATTCTATCATAGAATTATAAAATCATATAATGATTTGGGTTGGAAGGGACCTTAAGGACCATCTAATTCCATCCCCCTGCCATGGGCAGGGTTACCTCCCACCAGACCAGGCTGCTTGAAGCCCCATCCAGCCTGGCCTTCAACGCTTCCAGGGATGGGGCATCCACAGTTTCTCTGGGCACTGCCCTACCACCCTCACAGTAAAGATTTTCCTCCTTATAATCTAATCTAAATCTCCTCTCTTTTAGTTTAAAGCCATTATGCCTTGTCCTATCACCACACTCCCTGACAAAGAGTCCCTCCCCTGCTTTTCTGTAGGCCCACCTTTAGGTACTGGAAGGCCGCTATAAGGTCTTTTCTTCTCCAGGCTGAACAAACTCAACTCGCTCAGCCTGTCTTCATAGGAGAGGTGCTCCAGCCCCTTGACGATTTTTGTGGCCCTCCTCTGGACTCATTCTAATACATCCATGTCCTTCTTGTTCTGGAGGCCCCAGAGCTGTACACAGTGCTCCAGGTGGGGGCTCACAAGAACAGAACAGAGGGGGAGAATTACTTCCCTCAACCTGCTGGCCACACTTCTCTTGATGTATGGTTGGCTTTCTGGACTGCAAGCACACATTGGTACCTCAACAATTGCCAAGCTCAACATTGGATGTTGAGCTTCTCATCAGCAAACAAGCCCTGGTCCTTCTCATCAGGACTGCTCTCAATCTATTCTCCACCCAGCCTGTATCTGTGCTTGGAATTGCCCTGACCCAGATGCAGGACCTTGCACTTGGCCTTGTTGAGCCTCATGAGGATGATACATGCCCACCTCTCAAGCCCATCCAGGTCCCTCTGGATGGCATCCCTTCCCTCCAGCATGTCGGCTGCACTACACAGATTGGTGTCATGGGCAAACTTGCTGAGGGTGCACTTGATCCCACTGTCCATGTCACCAACAAAGAGGTTAAACAACTCTGGTTCCAGTACTGACCCCTGAGGAACACCACTCATTACTGTTCTCCATCTGGACATTGAGCTGTTGACTGTAACTCTTTGAGTGTGACCATCCAGCTAATTCCATACCCACCGAGTGGGCCATCCATCAAATCCATGTCTCTCCCATTTAGAGACAAGGATATCATGGAGGACAGCATGAAATGTTTTGCACAAGTCCAGGTAGCTGATGTCAGTTGTTTTCCCTATCCACCAATGCTGTAACTCCATTGTTGAAGGCTACAAGATTTGTCATAGCATGATCTGCATTTAGTGAAACCATGTTGGCTGTCACCAATCACCTCCTTATTTTCCATGTGCATTAGCATAGTTTCTAGGAGGATATGCTGCATGATCTTACCAGGCACAGAGGTGAGACTGACTGGCCTGTAGAATATATGTGTATTTATATATGTATATATACATGTGTGTATATATGTATTATGGCTGTGCACGACAAGGTTGATCCTGGTGACAACTGTAATAATGACCAAAAAAAAAAAAAAAAAAAAAAGGGAAAAAAAGGTAAAAATAAAAAGCTAAAATATAAAAATCAAAATATATAATAACCCAACCACACAGATAATAATAATAATAAAAATCCAGACTCTTATGTAATCCTTGTGTCCTAGGATCTAACGTGAATCTGTTGGGCAAAAGTTTGCTCCTAAGAATTAAAACTGAAACTGGGACAAACCTTTAAATTAGATACTACCACACACCGAAATACTGGATGCACATAATACTGTTGTTGAAAAGGGTTAAGAAGTCTGAAAGATTTATATGTAGGCCAAAACATATGAATACAAAATAGGCTCATCCTCAGAAGCCTGAGGTTAAATTAGAAAGTCTAGATAGGCCAACATCATTTCACCAGCGTAATATTCCGAATGAACCTCCTCTGTCATTAATCCAGACAAAACTATTCACATCTGAAGGGGCTATATAAAAGCTAGCTATTACTGTTTCTGCATTAGATAAATGTATTCTATCTACAGACTTGCCAATGAAGTTAGTTGGAAGATGATTGGAAAAATAGATATGTTTTAGACATTCACAAAGGTTTATATTGATGTAGTAAGTAGTCAAACGAACAATTACCACCTTCCACCATTTTCTAGAAAGATGATTTAGCAAGTGCTGATTGTATCTTCATCTCATGCAGAGGTAATTCTGATAAACTAAGGAGAGTACTTCAAGTACTTAAGTGTTGAGGTTTCATACAAAACAAAACACATGCTAAAACTTCAAATGTGGATCTGGGTGGCAACAGAACAGGCAAAGAAGGAGTTTGTCTTTCAGAAGACACATGTAACAGTAAAATAATTCAGATTTCTAGAACATAACACCTATAAGCCTGTGTGTATTCATTTAGCATTTATCGGCATTTTTTCTCCTGTGCTTTAATGCCTTCATATCATTTACATTGTTTGCTAATGGCAAGAGATATGCTGGTACTGAGAGAAAACCAAATGTTTAGGAGCTTCCCATGCTCTCCATACTACTTATTTATTTTGAGTAACAATTTTTCTGTAATGCAAGGGAAAGGACAGTTCTGATCAGTAATGTGACAGACACTGAGGAATAACCAATTGGCAGGATAGAATTACTACCGGTTGGAGACAGAAAGTCTAACTGTTATATTTGGACTTAAAAGTGCTTCAATAATTGCATGGGAAGTCTCTTTACCCTTTGGACAGATCACAAACCATTTGTGGGTTTTTGTGAGTGGAAGTCAGTCCCAGCCATTGCAGCTGTCTGGCTACGGCACTGGGCTTTGACTATACCCTTCAAGAAGTTTGTTAGAGTGCCATCAGCAACCTCAGCTACCATGGCAATAAGGGAATTTGGAGTGCCTATATTATTTATGAAATATCTGAGGTAGATGCTGATGAATGTTTTCCAAATAAGGAAGGCTTCCCGAAGAAACCTTGAAGGTGGCCCTTCATTCTCAGGAAAGATCATGCTATCTCCTGGATTAGAGTACATAATCTAAAAATATTCCAAGTAGAATGAATTTGGGAGAATTAAGAACAAAGGACTGGAAGAAATACTGTGAGTGGGTACATAGTGTAACACAACTGTCACTATATCCATCGACAAAGAAATAAAATCCCAATAAGAGTTATCTTTGCATAAATCCTTGGATTGAGTTTGTATTTAGTGGCTAAATAGAGATGGTGTTGTATGGTCATAAACGGAACTGAGACATCACCATAATTATTGGTTAAAAGCAGAAATAGATATTTTTTATACACAGGTTAGCTCAACTTTTAAAATGACAAATTTAAATTTATAGGCTTTCACGCATATTGCCTTAGTGCAGCTGACTATCTATTACAACTTGTGCAGAAGGGACAAAAGATGCAATTTGTGGAAGGTTAGAATATCTGGCTGATATATTTTTTTTTTTTTCTGAAATGCAAAAGATGGGAAGCAAGATTAAAAAGCAACAGCATTTGTCCTTAATGCAGCCAGCACAGGCATTGTGATTCCACTAAGAACTGCAAAAAACAAAGCCACAAATATCATGCCAAAGACAGAACTGGACTCAAAGGCCTTGTTTATACCAACATTTCCAGTCTCCAGCAGCAGATTTCAGCTATTATCTTAAATCAAATGTAAACATTGTTATTTAGAAGTATACATCAGTGTCATAAGTAAAAAATAGCTGGATGAATTTAAGTGCTCAAAATCATGTTATCTGGGCTACTCAAAGTATTCCAAGTAAAGATATTTTCCATCTCTTCCTTTTGTCTTGTTTATTTTGTAGGAATTTTTCTCCCCATCCTTGTTTGAAATAAAGTGGCCAGGTCCAACATGAGCTACTGCAAATAGATAGTGACCCTTATGTTTCTAGCAGTGTTTTTCAAGCTGAGAGATCTGGTTTTCTCAGATAAGGCTGGGACAAGCTTTAAGTCCCTGACGGTCCTAAACAAACTTTCAAGCCACTTGAGATTTTGTGCATCATTAAGTACACTCCATTTTCCATTTATAAAGTATTGCTTCATCTTCTCATCCATAATTTGTGGGAGAATAGAAATCACACATCTGTATGTGTGTGCATGCACATAACTTTCTTGCCTTTTCCTGAATGTGTAAGAGCTAGATCACAAATCCTTGAGGACCCTGGTGGTCACTGCATGCCTCAGAGGAACCTCCAAGAGCCTGCTTAAATTCTGTCTTCTCGGATCTGCTGGACAGAAACACACAGGCAGCCCCTGTTTTGGAGTTTTTTTTGTTGTTATCCCATTGATCATAGGCCTATATGTACATTGGAAAGGAATTGAGAAGCTAGTGATGGGATAAGAAACTTCCTAGAAGAAAAAAAGTGGGGGCTTAACTTTTGAGAAGAGAGGAGTGTAGAACAGATCAGTTTTAAAAATAAATAATGGTCTAGGTCTATGAAGACTTTTAAAGATATAATATCTATATACATATATATATGTATATTTGTGTTCATTCTCTTCATTAATACACGTGAACACCAGAATGTGTTGCTTTCATGGATCTGCTTGACTTTCTTGGGGTTGGACTTGATGACCCTTGAGGGTCCCTTCCAACTTATGATATTCTGTGATTCTATGATTATTTTTCATTTTCTGTTCCTAGGCCTCGAACTGCTAGTAAACTTCCCATGGGCAAGAAATCTGTAAGTTAACATCACTGCAAAAACAGTGAAGCTCTGCAGATAAACATAGAGATGCCTGTTTTCCTAAACCACAGATTCCATATCTGCTACATAGCAGAGCTTTCAGAAAGAAATTCGGCTTGTGCGTGTGTATGTGTGTGCATGTTGTGTATGTGCAAGAAGGAGACACTGCTTTGCAAGCTTCCCCTCGCACTGCTGGTAGTATGACCGTAATGTCACTAAACATTCATTTGGCTGCAGTATGTGAACCACAGCCATCTCTGGACACACGCAGGATGTGTGTGGCAGCTGGAGGATCCTCAGCTATTTTATATGTATATATAGTATTGATATATATACACTATATATAGTATATAGTGTGTGTATTATATACACTACATATAGTATATAGTGTATGTATATATATATATAGTGTGTATATATATAGTGTGCGTATATATATATATATATATATATACACTCAACTTCCAGGGTGAACTCTGGCAGCTGCAACACATGGGCTTGCTGCTAGGTCTCTTGCTGGCCTCTCACATGGCATGTTGCCCGTTTCCTGAGGGTTGTCTGCAGCTGCCTAGCACAGGCTCAGGCTGGTGGCACCTCTCTTCTTTCTGGATGATGAGATCCTTAGATTCCCTTTGGACTTGAAGAAAATTTCACCCTCAATTTCTGTGGTAGTTGTTGGAATAAAATAACCTACAGTCATTTATACAAATCGTTGGAGAGATGGAGCTGTTTTCCCATGTGCGCACTTATTTAGGTGCTGATCAGCATTAGTATAGATACCTCACAATGTGTCCTTAATACTAACTGTCATGGAATTTCTAAGGTTTCTTTTCTCTAGATCATACCATCTTTATTTCATGGAGTTATATATTTATTTATCCATATTAAACTTATGAAGCCGAGTCCTTGCTAGAATGAAGGGGGCTCCAAATTTTTTTATACCAGTGGTTCAGTGTAGTAAATGGAGGATACCTGATGGAGGCTTCATCAGGCCCAGGCTGCATTCACATTTTTCTTAAGGTATGGCTGTATGAAACTGAAAGTACTAAAGCAGTCACATTGACCCACTGTCCAATCAAGTCAATAGAAAACATTAAACGAAGTTCATTTTGGATCAGGCCTCAAATGCAAGGGATTGTGATTCTTACTCTTACTCTCTAAGTTCCCCACCTTAGAGGCTTTTAACATCTGGTTGACCTGATGATAATATAATAAGCCACTAAGATGATTACCTTCTTCATCTAACAGTCTCTGTGGTTTATGTTTAAAGAGCTCTAGAAACAACAGCATTGATTTTTATTTTTTTTTAACTGCGCACTGCTTAGCAATGTCTCAGACAGCTTTCAGTTGAAAATGGAGAGGCATAAGGAACTTTTATTTCCCTGTTTAAATACATTCAGACATTTTTCCCTTAAAAACTGGTTAGACAAGCCAAAGTAAACTAAAGCACCAAAGCAAAGGGCAAGTATCTTATTACTGTTTTTTCCCATGAAGTTATTTATTCATGATATCTTCAGCAGGAAAAATAATTTAGAAATGTCTTCTTTCCTAGCTTTGTTACAAATATCATGGATAACACTGTAGCCTTTCATTAAAAGAAAGATGTCCTTTCAGTTTTTTGCTCTGCTCATTTTTTGCTGTATGCTAAAACCTGTCTGTAAGACCCTCTCTGGGACTGGGAAAAAAGTATCCTTTGTAGGCAGGTGGTCTTTCTTAGAGAATTTTCTGATTAGAAACACATGTTCATGAGTGTGTGGAGGCTTCTGTAATGTCAGAGTAAAACAGAGGCCAAGGAACTGGTTGTGCTGCATAAGCAAATGCAGTTGAAGTAGATCGAGTTTGTACTAGTGCTACTTTGCACCTATCAGTATGTTTATTTTTAATATGATCTGTTGCAGTTCTCTGATAAATACTGCAAGCTAGATTGAGTGTTGATGTTTTTTGAACTGGTCAAAGTGCATCCCATCACCCTGAAACACCCTGAAACAGGGCTACTGTTTTGGGGGCTGGGTGGGGACTTCCATGGTGTGTGTCAGCAAGCTGGACAGGTGCTCCAGGAGCTAATGCTTTTCTCTTTGGTTTCCTAAATCTCAGCGGCTAACTCAGTGTGGCTGTCCCATATGCATGTATACTTTCTTCGGCAGGAAACACATTTTCTTGGAGAGGACAAAGCTTGCTTATAATAACAAATGAGTAGGAATAGGTTTAAGAAAGATCCTCCTCAGTGAACAGGGCAACCCCTTCAATGCCAAGATTGCCTCAAAGCACCACAGTGCAGGGCAGTGTTGAAGGAGACCTGTCGACAGCATCACACACCAGGGGAACATGAGAAGGGACAGATGAGCCTGTGTCTCTTCCTACACTGCTACCACTGTCACCTGCTGCTCTTCATCACCTTCATACTCTTCCTCTTGCTCACAGCCATCATCACCAATACAGCACTTACTAAGTGTGGTTAAGAGAAGCTGGAAGGAGCTGTAAGTAGTGGGGAGAGAGAACACTGCTGAAGTGGCCAGAGACAGCTGTGAGGAGCAGGTGGAAAACACTCAGGGGCTAAAGGGTGGCGAGTGGAAGTAGGCAGTAATGAAGAGCGTGCTGTAGAGGGACTGCAGTTTACAGCTCTAAAGTCTGCACTGAAACAATATGAGTTCTTGGCACTTCTCCCCCATTCAGAGTTACTTCAACACTCAGGTTAAAACATCTGAGTAGTTCCCGTCCTCCAATACCTTCTCTCTATTTCCTCTGTGTGTTACAGACACACAAGCTTTCCTGTAACTCATCAGGAAAGGATCTGAGATTGCCCTCACTCCCTGTTGGGGATGTTCCCTGAGGAGTCAGGGAGACACATGGATATGTAAAACATTGGAGGGATGCATTCAAAAGGCATTTGCTGTTAATACTGTGGCCTCTGTTCATATTGGTGGTCAAATACAGGAGCCAAAAACTCAGCCAAAGACAGAGAACTTCACAGCTTTGTGCTTTGTGTTGCTGCAGTGCTGACTATGAGATATAGAGACCTTGAAGGACTGCTCTCTTACCACCTGACAACTTTTCTCAGAGCCATTTAGAAGCTAAAAGTCAGTGGAACCTCCTGTATTTTGGCTGTGGACAATATTATCTTGGGTATCATGTTTGTGAGACGTGAGTTATTTTTTCTCTTACCCCAGCTGAGGAGTCCTCTTTGGCAGATGAACTGTCAATTGTCACTAATGTGCCAATATCTATCCTATCTCCATTACCAGGACTGCACAGACTACATAGTTCAGGAGAGAAGATTTATCCCAATGTCAAACACATAAATTTTGAGTGACCAAGAATCAAATATAAATAAACCAAATAATCATAATAAAACATGGTGTATGCTATTCATGAAAGTGACATGTTCATTAAGTTCACATGAGGATAAGGTGCTTTGTTGCAGTCAGTAGCAAAACTCCCACTTAATTCAGTGGGAACAGAGTAAAACTCCTTGCATGCACCATCAGACAGTTACAGACATTTATTATTAAAGTCTACATGCAGCTGGGATGATGACACATTTTTGTTGCACTGCCTGGAATAAAGCAATAATAAGCTAAGAAAATTTGACTTTGGATTCGCAAATCAAACAGGCTTTTTCATTTTGTTTTGTTATGTATTTCCAGGGTGTACTCACTGATAAAGAGATTAGTTTCCATTCCTTCACACAGAAAAATATAATAAAAGATTGACAGACTCTTGGTGAGTCATGAAATTTCAGTGGAGCTGACCAAAATGTTCCTCATAAAACAGCACAAGCTTTAATAGCACCTGCTAAAACCAGACTTACAGTTCCACAAAGAATCCAATGGAACACATTTAGGAATGTGCCAGATTTTACATGGCTGGTTTCACTCTGAAGAAAAGGTTTAAAAATCTCATGCAACACAATCTATTTGTTGATTTAAGGGCAGTCTGGAAAAGGTATTTAGGCATTTAATGATGCAAATAGATGCTCTGGTGAGACTTTGTAAAATGCACAGCAATCCTAATGGAGGATAGTCAAAACCTACTTTAACCACTTTCCTTCAAAGTTTGGAGAAATGGTCTTGGCTTCCTGAGTATCTCTGGCAACTGTGAAGCCAAACCACATTTCCAAGCCAAACAGCATCTTTTGTGGAAAGCTAGTGGCCACCTTGGTGCTGGAAAGGATTTACTAACATAAACAGTAACTTGGAGATATTTCAGGTAAATGAGAAAGCAGATATGTCAGCTTGACTTTCACATGATATACCTACACTACATTATCTATTTACTTATTTGAAACACTGTTTTGATTTTTTTTTTTTACATACATTTATTCACATTATTCTTCAGTAAAGATACATCACACGCGTTGAGAAAAGGCATGTTCAAAAATTGCAGTAATTGAAAATTTTGTGTTTCAAAGATGCAGTGAATTACTTGAACAGAGGAATTAAGCTGAAACAGGAAAATCCAGTCTGCATTTGCAGGCATTTTCTTTAATCATGTGATATTTTGCATTTATTGCAAAGAATCAAGAACAGCTTGTGTAGCTTCACTGGACCCCACAAGCTTTTCTGGATCTAGATATTAATTTGTACTATCAAAAAAGCAAGTGTTTAATTTGCAAACACTAAACAGATGGTTTATGCAATTATAAACACAGACCTCCTGCAAGAAGTGCATGGAGACTGAGGGTTGGTTTGTATGCATCCCATAATTTACGCCCTTGCAGCAAGGACAATACAAACAGGATCTTCTTCTTCCACCACGATCAACATCACTGCCAGATACAGACAGTTTTGGATGGTGTTTCTGGATAATCTTTAAATTCCATCTGCCTGCATGAGGACTTCCTGACCTGCAGGGTGAATTTTATTAACACTGAGTTCTTATGAAAACAACAACCAAAATCAACCCACCCCAAAGCAAAGCACAAATGCCTCCCTGTCTGCAAGACAGGTGGAATTGTAAGTATGTGAGTTTAGCATAATGAAGATGTTAAAATGCAGCTAGTAAATAAGAAATAATGCTGTACCTAAAGGTAGGAGCTGAGCATCATTTTCCAAGTTCCCTGAATTAGAAAGCCTTGCTGTAAGCATTATTACAATAACATTATAATTAACAACAGTTAATATGACAACAATGAGGGCAGTAAACAATTAATCTTCCTGAGAGCCCTCTGAGGCAAATAGATGAGTTTTTCTTGAGAAAACTTACCCAGGAGAAAAGACTCTCCCTCCCTGAAAATCCAATTAGCACCATCCTCTGCAGAACATAACGTGTGGTGCATGACTGTGGGTGGCTGTTCTATGCAACTCTCTACTCTGTCATCATGGTGGCTGTCTCTGGCCCCTAGCATTATCTTAAAGATGAAAATTGGACATTTTTGCTTGCACAAGGCTAGAAAGAGACAGAATCAGAACCCAAATGAGATCTCACCAGTCATTCCCAATTTGAAGTCTGTCACAGGAGGCACATTGTAGAATCATAGAATCATTGTGGCATTGTGGCCATTGTGGCACATTGTAGGCACCAGGACAAGGTCCACAGAATTCAATGCAGAGCTTCCTTCCAGTTAAAATAAACCTTGAATTAAGACCTATCGTGGTTTAAGAATGAGCTTATTTAGTGGCAGAGATTCAAATAAACCAAAGCCTTTGACTTCAACATCTTGTCCATTGGAGAGCCCAGGTGACTTCAGTTTCTATCAAACCACATTCCAGGTAAAAGACATTTGGCCTAGAAATAAAATGTGACAACTACTCTCTGTAGTGAAAGAGAAGCAATGACAGCACTTAATTTATCCAACATACAGAATACTCTAACAACAACTGGTACCTATGCTCTCAAATGTGAGGGTATATATAGCTTAGTCCAGTACTTTAATGTTTTAATTAGTATTTTGTTTGTATTTAAAAAGACATAAAACAAATTAACAGGTAACTAGTATATAAAGTTAATTAGGAATGATGTTGCTTGCTTCTTAATAAATAACCCTCTCTATTTCCTGTACCTATTTAAAATACTAAAAAACATAAAAATCTGATTACACCAGGAACTGGTAACATTGTAATGAGAAAAATATTAAAAATATGGCAGAAAAAAGAAGCTCCTGTAGTAAGTTTGCTACCCTGACAGTGAACAACAGAATCATAGAATAATCTGTTCTGTCTACAGGGGCTGTCTGGAGGGCATCTGTTCCCACCCCTTGCTCAGAGCAGGGCTAGCTTTGAAGTTGCCTTGGCTTGCTCAGTGCTTTGGCCAGCCGAGTGTGGAGGACCTCCAAGGATGGAGATTCCACCCTGTCCCTGGACACCTGTTCCAACAATGCATACATGTTTCCTTGTAAACACAGTAAGCTCACAAGTGAATATAATTTCAGTGAAAACTCTTCAAAAACATTTGGAAGCTCAGAAATAAAGCGAAAACTGTTAATATTAGTGATTTCTTATGGTGTTGGAAAAGTCTTTAAACACTGCCAGTGGTATGACTCAGTAGAAGAGAAAAAAAATCCCGTATTCAGGATTTCACTGCTGATGTGACTAGAGGTTGCTGCAGCTGGAAAATCAGCCATCTGCTTCCTCCCCTTCTCCCTTAGAAAGTGCAGCAGCTGGAATTTAGTTGGAAATAGTTAGTGGTTTGTTGGGTCCTTCAAAGGAAGAACCTGTGCCAGTTTTTAACTGTCTTAGGCTTTACTATAAATGGCCCAATTTGCCCATTTACAAAAACAAACAAACAAAAGCACACAACAAAAAGCTACTGAGCACTTACAGATCACAATGATTTGGGAGAGGCAGATACTCAGCCCATTCAAAAGTCTGGCATTACTTTTACTTGAATGACTTCACCCAAATTCATCAGGTTAGCTTTAAAACACAACAGATAGAAATTGTGGGTCAAAGGTGTGGGATTTTTTCACTCAGTAGAGGATAAAGTAATATTTGGAAAAGTACTTCTGGTTGTAGTGACCCAAGGATTATTACTTAGTGTAGTAATAAATCACAAAGTGAAGTGTTCTTCAGAACAGGATGATGAAAGGGTCCAAGTCTGTAGATTCCATGGTGGAAGCATGCAGATGTTTCCTTTATTCAACCATTTCATGATTAACAGCAAGTAGTGCTGTAACACTGCAGCAAAAGATTTTCAGGAATGCCTAGATTTATATATATATATATTTATATATATATATTATATATTTATATTTATATTTATATTTATTTATTTATATAAATCTTTATATATTTATATATAATATATATAAATATTATAATAATAATATAAATATTATACAATTATAATTATATAATTAATAATTATAAATATTATATAATAATATTATAAATATTATAATATATATAAATCTTTATATATTTATATATATATAAATAAATCATCAGATCAATATGCAGCAACAAATGTATGATCTATACAGAGATGTGATGATTCTGTTACATTTGATATACATATTATAGCATACACTCTTAGTCATTCCAGAAGAGTTAGTTGAAACTCAACCTACATCTTTTGGTGAAATCACTAACCACAAAAACAAAGAGAGAAGTACTGTTAGTCTAGATACTACACTATAGCAAATGGCAAAGTAATGATTTCTGGTGAATGTTTATTCCAAATATTTTGGAAAACATATAAGTATAAAAATAAAACAAATATAAATATAAATATAAATATTTGTAAAAATTATATCAATAGGTGAAAATGTTCAATTTAAGTCTGATAGTGCAAATGCACTCACACAGACAAGGTATTAATCTTGAAATATGTAGAACATGGAAATATATGGATATATAATGAAAGTATGAAAAACAAGTCTGAATCACGGCTATGTTATTTAACTGTAAAATACAGTTAATAAAAAATAAAGTCCAGTAAAAACTGTGGTTATGCTTATTATTTGTACATGAAAATGTATTTCTCATCTTTACTCTTTCCTTGATTTGCCTATAAAGGGAAACCGAAGCAAATAAATGCTTATCCACAGAAATTGTAGACCACAGAAAACAAATATTTTCCTTGAAATCTCTTCGGTGGCCATGTGGAAACTTATTGCTATTTGCAGGGTGGAAAAGTGAGAAAGAAACCTTGGCTTGTGGGTATGAAGACATTTTTGAAGGATATAAAAAAAATAACTCCTCCTCTCTAATGTTGTCACTTCTTTAAAGTATGTCCACGTTTCTCTTTTCAGCTCATGTCTGTGAACTATGAGAAGCTGACGAGTAAGATATCTAAAATAAGGCACATTTAAACCTCCTGCTCTCCAACACTGAATGTTGTTTTTAACTTTGTACTTGGCTCCTGTCTCTTAAAAAAATAAAAAAAATAAAAAAATAAAAATCACATACTTGAAGTCTCCTTCTAGTTATGTAAACTTGTCTGTGGGTGAGGACACGGGGTAATACAAAATTTCAAACAACTAAGAATAAAACATTTACAGAATATAAAACTTCATTGCTTTTTGACTCCTTAAATAAAAAAAAAATAAAAATTTCAAATGTCAAAATTCAAACATTAAACAAAAATCTGTGTAAACTAGCATTATAATTCATGCAGAAGTATTATCTAACTGTATCATAACTTTATGCTTGTTGTCTGAAGTACAGCAATAGTACTGAAATATAGGAGTGTCAATTTTATTCTTGATAACTGTTGCATTCCTGCGCATGAATTCCAGAAGAAATTCAGCCTTACCTGACACTGATGTGCTTGCTAAATGGGAGAGTGGTGCCTGTAAGTTTTTATGCATGATATCTCATAGTCTATATCTGACCACTTACTTCATTAAAAAAAAAAAAAAAAAAACAAAAAAACAAAAGGAAGGGGGCTGTAACCAAGATGTTTCTCTCTGTCAGCAGCACCCTCCTGGGTGCCTCCTGCCTCAGGAAGATCCTCCAGAGCTGCCCCTATCCTGGCCTGTTGGCTGGCAGGGAGGCTCTGACAGGGCATGCCACTTTCCTCGGGCTGCTTGTGAGGTCTCCATCGCTGCGGGAAGTGGGGCACACAACCTACCTGAGCAACCCATCCATGTGAGAGCAAATGAACAACACGACACTGTTTTTGCATTACCCTTCACCCTAATATTTCAGGGAGATGGAGACCAGCCCCTGTTCAGCTCTCCCTGTGCAGCTTGCAGTACTGCTCTTTGGATCGCTTGCTGCATAGGAAGAGGGAAGAGGGGAGTGGCATTTCAAACCTTGCCAGTGTATTGGTCACTCAAAGCAGCAGAAACTGCTTTCATTGTACCTTGCTTTCAAAATCCGTGATCAGATATAATTCCTGAAAGGAAAATAAAGACATAAACAAAAAGATGATGAACTTTTTCCTCCTGGATGGAGAAAGAGTGGGACTGGGATGAGATCAGCCCCTGAGGATGTGGCTCCAAACTATGCACGTCCCACCTTGTTCTCTGGATGTTGTTAAATGCCTGCACTCCCTCCGCACCTGAAACTTTGAACTGAAGCAAGTTATAATCTCTGCATTAATATAAAGAAAGGCCTGTGCCGCTCCACTTTTCCACCTGCATGCCTCATTTGAAATGGCAACATAGAGGTGATTAATCTGAGCGGAGTGTATTTTAAAGTGGCTGATATGTTCTCTAATGATAGGCCAAGCATCTACTTTTTATCACATATCTGTATCTATCTGCAGCTCATTTAAATTCTCATGTACAATGCTTTCTTTACTAGGAAATATATTCTTATCTCTTTTATCGCTGTGTAAATATCTTGCCTTTGTGCCAAGTTATGTCTAATAGCTCACAGCAAATCTTTACCTCACCTATGCTATGGTAAAATCTTCCTTTCTAATAAAATAAAAAAGTAATAGCATGTTTGACTTCAAATTTATTTTAACAGGGATAACATCTGAGGCAGAGTTAGTTACATAGCTCTCCAAAATGCAAGTCTATAAATTAATCATAGTTTAGCCTGGCTTTGTTTGTACTGTTCCCAAGCCATTACTACTATTTTTATTCCAATAGGTGGTGCTGTGTTGAAACCTAAATAATTTTCAAAATTTATGCTGATCTATAAATCCTCATTGAAGATATTAAAAAATTATTATTCCAACAAATTCCTATATGTTATCTGAAGGAAATGTTCCTATTTTCAATAATAATAAAAATACCCATTGTTAGAGGACAGTTGTAGGCAGCTCTTTTGTTTATTTATTTATTTATTTTTTCTTTCTGTTTTCGTTCATTTTTCTCAGTAGTTGTTGTAAGTGTGTTTTTAATACCAAGAAGCACAAACACCCAGGACTGGAACATTCTGTGTCAATGAAGCCTATCCCTTGTTATTGCTTGTGGCTTTGTCATGTAATCCTTCCACAAATTTATAACGACTAATCTTAAAACAAGTTGTTCCAAAAGCCTAGTCCTGCAAGGATAAGAAATCTTAATCTCCATCCTAAATTGATTCATGGCTAGTTTTTCTCTCAATAGTGTTTATTAAAAAATGCCTAGGCTTTAGGTTTACTAGACCAAACAATGCAAAATTCTTTAAATCTTTTTCTTTTCTTTTCTTTTCTTTTCTTTTCTTTTTTTTTTTTTTTTTTTTTTTCTCATCAGTCTTTGATTAACCCTTCAGTGTGCTGGTTCTCATTCAAGCTCATCTTTCTTGAACACAGAATTGAACACCATTTCATTCTATGCCAGTAGCTTATGAAAGAATTGTGCAAAGGAGTGGCCTTGCATTTCTTAATATCACATTTCCTTTTTTTTAAGGATGCATCACTCTGCAAATCCATTGTTATCCTGCCATCAACCTGTAGACACAGATCTTTTCATCTTGTTGCTTGTTTCCAGTCAATGAGCTCCTCTATCACAGGACAAGTATGTAGTGGTGGCCTCCCAGACTTGCTCTGTTAAATCTTTATGTCGAGTGTACAAGTTCTTCCTGTTTGCTTCTCTCGTGTTTCCTAAATTAGCATCCTTAGTAGATTTCATCAGAAAGTTTCATCAGTGCACTTCTTCATATTCTGTCAGGGACAAAATGATATTAATCCCTGCTCCCAATTCCAAAATCAAGATAATTCCAGATGTAATTCTTGCAATAGAACCTTTTTTTTTTTTTTCAGATCAAGTTCCCCGTACGTATTACTCATGGTTGTGTCCTTTTTAGTAATTATTCAATTACTATTCTTCTTCAAAACTAAAATGCTCTTGACGTAATTAAATTGTATGTTAAAGGTGGAGTAGAAAGATATAAGAGAGGGCCACAAAGCTCTTAGCAGGATGCTTTTCTAAAGTTTTTAAAAAATGTAATTTAGAAAACAAAGCAAAACAAAACACGAACATCTTACCAAAACTTGATCTGTTTTTCCTGGAAGTTGATGAAGGTTTTGCTATTGATTTTGATTGTACATTAGGGTCTGATGCTGTTTCCAAGGAAGTAAACAACAATGCCCAAATAACTGTTATGGAAACAGGACAGACTTCAGTGATCACAGTTTCAAATTTACTTTGGCATCTAAAGATATAGCAAAGTTTAATGATATTTCATATGCAGTTATGAACACAGAGGACATTAGATCCTTAACTTCTCTTGATTTAAATAAAAAAAAATAATAATCATTTGGTACCTATTTGCATTTCAAGGAAAATAGGTACACTCCTATTCCCCCTCCCCCCAGGTTTTGTAAAACAGATCTGAAGAACCTATCTTGTCCAATTAGGTAATCAAATACATCTCCAAACTTGGTAAGAGATTTAAGTATAGGATCAAATCCATGCTTTTTATTTTTTATTTTTTTTATCTTTTGATCCATGTTTTAATAATTTTTGCAGTTTACAGTGACATCAACATTTCCAAACATAACTGCTTTGGCTTAAAACCTATGTCCACTTTTATTTTTTGAAATTTCAGTTACTGAGAACTGCTTGTGTTTCTTCCTCTGAAAACAAACAAACAAACAAACAAAAAAACAGATTTTTTGTATTAAGTCTAAAAGTGTCCAGTGGCTTTGGAAGCTAAAAGATCTGGATAGCTGAAAATATACTCCATTTTTGAACTATTGAAACTGTATCTTAAAAACAAACAAACAAACAAATAAAAACAAGTTGCTCTGAACTATCTTCATACAAGTTCCTATTTATGGACCAAAATTTCATTTGAAGATGTTGCCTCACTAAATACCATGTGCCATCATCATGCAGCGTCTCTGACCTAGTTTACGGTGCCTAGTTTATGATACCAAAACAGCTGCTCTGCTGTTTTGTCTTTGTTTCTGTAAAGACATAACATTTTCTCTTCCACAAGATACTGGAATTTTCAATATAGGAAAAAAGACATACCTGTAGTTCTAGTAGGAACAGAAGACCATTTAAAGTTTCTTGGCAAAGTGAAAGTTATAAAATCATGATTTAATGGAACAATAATAACTTTGGATATGTGAACAATGAATATATAGTAAGAAACCTGTGAGCTTCAGTGCATTACTCCTGACTGATAGAAAGATGGGAAATTAAATAGGCCTAGAGGCTTTCACTCTCACTTCTATCCATTCACAATGAATGACCACAAGGCCTTTCTTCTTTGTGCATACTGCATAGGTGGATTGCTGCAGCACTGCGTGGATTGTCACTGACTCTGGAGAAGGACTTAGGGTACATTTTCCTCACCAGTACCAGGAGGGGAAAGAGGCCAAGAGCACTGGCAGGAAGTGCATTGATGGGCAAGGTTGAGAGAGCTTTCAAATTCAACTGTACAGGTTTTCCACTCTTGTGTACCCAACTCTTCTAAAATAATTCAAAATTAGTTTCTTAAATATCTTTAGTTTCTCAATCAGTATCTCTGGAAACATCTTCTAGATTTCTAGATATCTGAGAATTTGTTCCTGCCAACAGATAGCACAGAAAGTACCACAGTTTAGTCTTTTCCACTACTACAATATAACATCTGGATCTTTGGTCTCAAGGACAAAAGCTGGATAAAACACAAAAATTTGAATGACAGGATTTTTTTATTATTAATTTTTTTTTTTCATTTCATTTTGATCTGAGCTCACCAAAAGCTAACATAAACAAACAAACAAATAAATAAATACATAAAGGGTTTCTCACTGTTAGCTGATTTTCATAGAACAAAAGCAGGAAGCTCCTAAGGGTCTGCAAGCTGGGGCGGAACAGTTCCTCACCCAACTGTGGATGTTGTCATTTGCAATGCACATTAGGTTTCCAGCATGTAACACTGCCTGCTCCTACCCTGGTTGCATCATTTCTGGTGGAGGGAAGGGGAAGGAGACTTCACAAACCACCATTCCAGAAGAAAGTTGTCAGCATTCCCAAAATGTGTTTATGAGCATTATTAGTATTAACTTTAATGAATCACTAACCAGAACTGTGTGAGCAAAAGGGTGAGGCTTCAAGACATCCTGACAGTCATATGAATCAGAAGTTGGCTTCACATGGGCTTTCTTCTTCCACAAACATGAAAGATATAGCAGTGCAATTGTTCCTCAACAGTCCTTTGGACTAGTTTGATTCTGTATGCTGAACACCCTTAAACCAGGACTGAGTTCTGGCAGATGCCCCTACAGAGGTAAACAGCACTCCTAGATAAGTCTGTGCTTAAGCAGACAAAACCACTATCAATTTTCTCTTGTGCTTGCATATCCATGCTGCTTTGTATTCTTTCTCACAGTCTTTGCAGCTCATGAAGGGTGGCACAAACTAGCTGGAATAACTGGAATGGATAAATACCATCCAGCTTGCTAGGACAAGTACAAGCTCATGCCTCCCAAGAAAGGCTGTAGGGAGCAGGAATGCAGAGCTTCCTTCCCGACATGAAAAGAGCATTTCCAGAGACAAAATCCACAGAGACCCCTAAATATTAATAAATAACACATTTAAGATAATTGTGGTCAGATTTTTTAATTTTAACAATATGGCCTGTTTTATCTGCTCAGAGAAAAGAAAGAAATAAAAATGAAATGATGGTCTGAACTTTAGTTTCACTTGAAAATTCTTGTATGTAGATCTCAGATAATACCATCAATGCTTTGTTCTGATAAAGTATTAGTTAATGTGTGTTAATGATAACTTTCTGACATGTTTTTCTGATTTATCAGATATACATGCATGTTTTAGCATTACTGAATATTTCTTCTGGTTTTGCTCCTTCCCCGCCTCCCCCCCCCGCACCAAGTGGTTGATCTATACTTTTTTTTTAAACAATGTCCTTGTGTAAAGTTCTCCTATACTGTGTATTTATCTACAGCTAGCTTTAATTAAGGTAGCTTGAATACAGGAAGCAATTGACTGCTGGCAGAAAAAGCAGCTCCATTCATATTCATCTACCATGTCATGGTAAGGGCGACAGAACGGTGGGGGGGGGGGGGGGGGGGGGGGGGGGGAGGGGGCAAAAGTATAATTTTCCCCTAACATCCTTAATTTGTCGGCTGAAACTAAGACATAGACATCAGAGAAACCTACATATTCGGAATATTCCTACAGTTATGTGGTGCAGGATCTGAGATTAATTGGGATATAAGCAATACCTCGGCCATTTACTTTTCCTCTGCAGAGGGTGAATTTAGCTTGCATGAAACATAAGAAAGATTAAGCATACTGAGTGGTATAATAATGATTTGCTGGCAATGCTGGCAACTGTTTGTGGTTTTTAGTGCCACTTTTGCAGTTTAATCATAAATATATCCTTCTGGGATACAACATCGTGCAGAAATAACACAAGTTTAAATGCAAACTAATATGAACAAAAATCAACAAGAAAAAAAGAAATATTCCTTCCACTGCTATGTGTAGTATTTGTATTTTTGCATCTCTGTGATAAATCAGTTACAAGAAACAACAATTTAGCAGACAAGTACAGACAGAGCTTAAAATGATAGTGACAATGTTTAAGTAAATCGTTTTCATTTAATAAGATAATCATCAGTTTTCTTTTATAGTCATTGTGACATGCACTAAACAAAAGCTAAAAACACAGGTTAAAAGTCCTTGGGAAAAAAAGTATGCTCTTCAGTTTAATGAAAGAACTTATATTAAGGTTTCTAACCACCTTATTTTTTTCTTTCTAAAAAAGAAACCAGAAACTAAACAGAAAGCCTCAAAGTCAATTTATAAATGTCTGTTATTCATAATTAAGGGACTGTTATTTACTTGGGCCTGACAAATTTTTGAATATTTGAATAAATGTGATTTTAAAAGTCACATTTTGTAAACCTTCATGTCAAAGAAAGGAACTGGTTAGAGATTTTTTAACACAAAAGTTTCTTGACAGAAACTGAATATTTGTGTTTGGAAAAGAATTAATTATACTGCAAATGAAGTCACTTATTTCACTATGGGTTCCCATGAGGAAGTTACGTTGATGTAGCTGTGGTTTATTATGCTGCTATAATTCTGTTGGTTTATTTGTCTACACAGTCAAACAGTAAGGAAAAATAATACTCTGAAACTGCTTTAAAATTAATTCAAAAATGAATGACTAAGGACCTGAGCCATGGGACTTACAGAACATAATACATTAAACAAGCAAGACCTGGGCCTGAAACCTGGATAATATTTTAAAGTATCCTGCTCCTGGATCCTCCTGTGTCTGGTATTTTTAGGTTCCTAACAGCCAAGTGGATTTGTGGATTTCTTTCAAATGCTGACTGCTCGCGACAGACTGAGTTATAAAAGAACTTGCTGTAAATCACATCAGACCCTCTTGCCATCATCAGCTAGTTAAATTTGAGGTACCTCTGGGAAAACTTTGTTTAAATAGCCTGTAGCTTATGGAAAACTGAGCTTTGCCAGTAGAATGGGAGCCTGTCATTTGAAACAAAACAAGAGAAAAAAAAAAAAAAAAAAAAGAAGGAAAGAAAGAAAAAAGCCTAGCAGTACTGAACATTGAGTATCTCCTCCTGTACTGAGACCAGACACATCAGAATTGACGTCTTCTGTCAATGATCCCCATTTCCCCTGCGTACTGTACGATATGTCCAGCCAGAGGTACACAGAGAACTGTATGAGGAAGACATCTTTGGACCATAACCTTGGCAGGCCACTGCATTAACGCAGTTACAGGGCACTAGGCTTGATACCACCACATGAATGCGGGTGGTTCTCCCTCTTTCAGCTGCCTCAAAGAGCAAGGTGTCCTCAGGAGGAAGCCCTAAACCTCTCCTCCTAGGAGACACTTGGTTAACTAGATACGGTTAACAGGAGAAGGGGTGATCCTAGTCAGGCCCTCTATGATGAAATCCTGTCTCTCAGACAGGACTAGAGCAGTGTCTCCTCAGGCAAGATGGGTCTCCTCTGGCAAGATGGGTCTCCTCAGGCCACTTTGGGGACAGTGGTGATAAATTGGCCGCGAGGGTAGCTCCTTTCTGGGTAGCTCCTGGGAATCAGCACCAATTATTAAAGACCTCCTGAGGCAGGTGGCTGTTCACATGCAGCTGCGGAGCTAGAAGCGAGGAGAAAATGGAAACCTTCTCTCAGAATGAATCAGAAAGATGTCCTGCTGCAGAAATGGCTGACCTGGCTGAAGCTCTGCATCCATGCCACAATGGGAAGCACCAGAAGTGGGTGGCACTGCCACTCGTAATTCCCAAGCCAGAACATCCAGCTTGCTTTGAGCCCTGAGGAACCCTGTCACACCCCTCTCAGGGACAAGCACATGACTGAAAGCAAGGCTGGGACTGCTCAGATGAGTTTCCTTGTAAGAGTGGAGACCAGTATATATCCTACAGGTTACTAAGCAGCCATTGGGTTTATACCATAGTGGGGACTGGAATTTGTCCTCAGTGACCTAAGGGAGAGCAAAAAGCCCCTTTTCGTAACTGCCAGGCATCAAGTGATCTTTTTCCTATTTTTTTCCCATATTTTGGCAGAAAAAATGACAGAGTATTTTCATTCAAAAAGTTCAAAATGTTTGTGCTCCAATGGCAGGAAGGGTTTGAACAGCTCTAATTATGAGAAGAATCATTCCAGAGCTTATGGGTAGAGTGCAGGGAAAGGTTATTGAAAACAAATCCATTTCTCAAACTGGAATTTTGCATATTTATAATTGTGGATTAACTCAATATACTGTAATTGAAATTAATATTGAAAAATCAGTTGAAGAGAGTACATAGAGCTCTACAGCTTTCAAAAACTGCAGTTGAAATAAAGATCAACAAGTACAAGATTGTACAAATGATTTTTTAATTAACTTTTACAGCTGAGTGCTTTCAATATGCTAGTGCTACAGAGTAGTATATGAATATAAAACACATTGGAGACTCTACTACTGCAACTAAATTAATAATTAAGTACAGTAAGTGTTGCAGCTCTAGGAACAGGGTTCTCTTTTTTTCTGCTGGAAGGTCAGATGAATCATAAGAGTAATGGCTTCATTGTTTGTGGTTTGAACTTTTGGAGTCAAATCCGGTACCACTGAGATCAGAAGAAGCTTTGTGCACATCTTTGGGAGAATAAAACATCTGAAAGATTTTTTAAAAAAAGATATCTGCAATCCTTATTTGCTCTCGGATACATTATAGGGTGATTTTTAATTTTTAATATTTATTTATTTATTTATTTAAAGTTACAACACTTTCACAAAAACAGTGGCCAACAAAGAGGAGTATGATTCTATTCTTCTTATGCATCTTTCCTGCAGATTGTAAAAGTTTGGTTTTGTTTTCCCTACGTGCCTCGGCACTTCTGGCTCCATCTGGAACCGGACATCAAAGCAGAACAATCCCACAAGCAAGCTAGCATTTCTTTCTTGAACTGAACCAGGAAGCACTGGAAGGCTTACAAAGGCACATGCCGTCCCAGGCCTGCCTCCAGAGCTCCACAGAAATTCATCACTTCAACTTACTTCTAAGGGCGTTAAATCACATTGTCAAGGACTGATGGTTAGAAATGCTGCACGAACCTATGTGGACTGCTTATTGCCTTGTTTTACACTTCATTGTAATATGTGTGTCTTAGAAGGGAAGGCCTCTTTTCAAGCACAGTATTATAGTAATCAGACAGAAAGCAGAGGAGAAGCTCATTCAAGTTAACTGGCAACATGCTGTGCACATTATGAGACCTCACTTTCAGTAGACTCATAAATTCCACAGTATTATGAATGGGGCTGTGTTGAAGAACAAAGCAAAATGGGCTGCCTTTAAACATGATTCCCTTTCTGCATTTCCCTTTTCTGAAGGTTGGTAACTTCTGAATTAGAGTAATTACTACAGCTTCTGGTTTGCAGCAATTAGTCTCCTTCCTGCTTTAACATACAGAGTATTGAAAAGGTCAGATCAGAAACAGAGAGGTTCCCTCCCAGTGTGTAGCTGCCTACATCACCCCGAGTGTCTATGATATATGTATTAATACATATATACTTGTCCTTATAGAAGTGACCAAATGTGAATATCCCTTCGATATTTTTCAAGAATCCTTCAGATATTTTTTTTTTTTTTTTACAGATATGTTTAGCTGTAGTTCTACCTTATGTTCTTTAAAGAATACAGACTGCATAGAGCCACCGTTACTGTTCAGAATGATCCTTTTCCAGAGGTATAAAGAAGCATAAGATATGAAAACAAAATTATATTCCAAGAGTGAAATTCTCACTTACCTAACCAGGTAATTTAAATTCCTTAGCTAGAGATGCAAAGATAAAAGACAGAAAGTTTCATCTGACAGGGAAAGGCAGAACTGTGTGAAAAACAGCCATTTTGGTTCACTTAAGGTTTGGTTTCAAGTTGTAGCTGCGAGCTGCATTAATGGTTGGCCACTGCCAAAAGGGGGAAGCCTCACTCTCCGCACTTTCTTCCCTGCACCTCCCTTCCTCCAGGCTCCTTCCTCTCCTTAACCACAGTTCAGCCACCACTTCAGCTAGTGCTGGCATCCCTCTGAACACAAGAGAGACCAGATAACTCGCTGGCCATAAACAAAAATAATATTAAAATAATAATAATAATTATTATTATCTTGTTCTTTTGGGAAGGTGAGGGGATTTTTTTTTTTTCCTCTTTTGGACATTTTAGTGAATCAAATGAGCTTCTGTCATCACACAGGTTAGTGCTAGAGCTGGCTCCTGGCAAGAAGGGAGCAGGGAAGATGGGGACAAACAGCTCAGATGGAAGGCCAGGGGGAGAAGGGCCTCCTCCTGTGGTGCAGAACCATCAGTTCAGTGCCAGCTGTTTTAAGAAATCATATCCTTACAACATGAAAGAATCTGAATAGTTTGGTTTTAGTGGATCCCAACCCCAATTTTTGATTACATATAGGTTTTTCACCTAGCTAAATTATTTTTTTTAAAAAATACAGTATTTCAAAATATATCTTTTTGCATTAAAAAAAAAAAAAAAAAAAAAAGACATTTTGTTTTCAAATGATTTTTAGGTCTTTAGGATGAAATGAATACAGAATTTCAGATGAATTGTCATCTAGAATGAATCTTCACATAGGAACACTTGTTTTGAGTCTCATAAGAAAAGTCTTTCCCTTAAATTTCACTTAAAAGAGTTTGGCAGATTTGATACAAATTCAGGAAATCAGATGACTTGGCTGAATCTTTTTGGCTCCTTCAAGAAAAAATTACTTGAAAAATATAACTGAGATCAAATGTGTCTTCTGGCACATGCATATGCGAGGCTACTAAGAACTTGTGAGAAGGTACACGGGCTTTCAGCATCTTTGTAACATTTACCTCCCTCTCCTTTGTTGTTCTCTCTCCTCTGATTCATTTGAAGCTCTTGGAAATTTAGCTAGTATCAAGCTGAGTCTGGGTCCTGGATAAGGGTTAGCTAATGAAGTCCAGCTAAGAGGTAGTCTCTTTCCAGATAAAACAGAGATTAAGTTGATTTTGATTTTGAAACCTGCTGAATTTGATTGCCTGTATAAATCAAAAATGACTCCACTGAAATCAGTCAGATATAATTTGATTTCTGTCTGTCCGTATAATAATGCTGATCAGAACTGGTCTCCCTCTATACTGAATGTGGTACAAATAGTGATGGGCATGCAAACTCATGACTGATTTGCTGTGAATTTTGGCTGCATGCAGTGAATATCTGCACTCAAAAAATTGGATTAAAAAATATTAATCCCATCTCCAGACTTACCTGTAGCCTAATACAAAAAGAACAAATCTGATTTGTCTGAAGTGGGGCATGCTTTGTTAACTTCAAATTGGTGTTTGCCTGAGACCTCCTGGCCCTGAGCTCTGGCAAAGAGAAATGGCACCGCGCAGTGAGATTGTATCCTGTGATCAGACAGGATCTTCATAAAGGTCTTGAGGGAAGAAGGAAGCTCAGATGTGGGATTAAAAAAAATTTACATTATTTTGAAACTGAAGTGAGGTGATTACTGTTTTTCCATGAGTCATCTGGCATTACTATATTACACAAAGTTTTGTGTAGCACTTTGGTCTTTAGTTTACCCCTTCTTCCTCTTCCATACAAAATATACATGTACAGTTCTTAAGAAAGATGGGTCATTTTACTCAAAAAAAGGAGTGTTACCAAGACATGGAGCCCTTCCAGGACCCACATCAACACCTGGTATCTTTTCTTAGTGAAAAGCATGTCTGAAAGCACATGCTAGGAGAAGGATTATAGTTTTCCCTTACAGCAATGGTTTAGATTAGGGTTCACAAGTGATATCTGTCTTTGTAGAAAGCAGGGAGCTGCCTATAACATAGCAAATCTCCACCACTGCTGCTGGTGGTGATGGTTGCTCCTGCCTGCATTGCTGTGCCAGTGACAACACCAGGCAAAGCAGTGTGGGTATTCCTTCATATTGATTTATTCTCCACCACTGATGACAATGGGGCTTTTTCGCTATGGACATACTGCATTCCCTAGTTTGGATGCCCTCAGGTTCTCTCCCTTTCCTCTTTTTGTCTGCATCTCTCTCTCTTTCCAGGTTGGTTGTTTAGGTGCTCGAGCACAGCATTGCTGAAATTACTGCTCGAGCACATTGTTGAAACCTTGTGAACACGCAACCTCCCTTGCAGGGAAAGGGTTTTAGCAGGTCCTGAGTTATACCATCTCCTTTTCTTTTTTCCAGAGCATGAAAGTCATTTTCTTTCCCACTCTCTGACTAGACTTACTGAGCTGGGGCTGGTCAGTCCTGGCTTCTGCTCTCCCAGAGTTAAAAAACCTCACTAGGGAGAAGCCTTTAACACTTGGTCCAGAAGAGGTTTCTGATTTCTTCCTAATTTTGGCCTGCTAGGGATAATGCCCAGGGGCTCTGGTAACCATCTTAGTTATCACTTTAGATCCTACCACTTGAGAAAAAGATGAGGCATTTCCCACAGTTGGAAATGTAATGAGGCAAGAGACTGCAGTGCTTTCATTCAGTCCAAGAACATTCAGATGAGGCTGTGCAGAGCTCACTTGTTAGCAGGAGATTTAGTCCAGTCTGTCAATTTATAGACGATAAGTAAAGGAACAGTGTTGTTGAGGTCCCAATGGCCTAAGTATATAATGGAGAATTTAAGTTCTGTAGAAAAAGGTTTTATCTTGTATTAAAAGAACAGATATAATTGGAAAGGACAAGTGTTTCTTAAATGTTTTTGATCATATTAGTCCCCTTGATTGAAGGGAGTTTTACATTACTCTTGGTACGTGGGTTGTAGCAGTAACCAGCTGTTTCCATTTGAGCTGGTGTACAGCTTGTGGCTGGGATGGAGTTAATTTTCCTTGTAGCAACCTGTATTGTATAGTACTGTCCTTTGGATTTGTGACCAAAACAGTGTTGATAACACACCCTTGGTTTAGCTACTGCTGAACAGTGCTTGTATAGCATCAAAGCCTTCTCTGTTTCCCTCTGTTTCCCCGTTCCCTACCCTGCAGCAAACAGGTTGGAGGTGCTGGTTGGGAGGAAGCACAGCCAGGACAGCTGATCCTAGTTGACCAAAGGGATATCCCATACCATATACTGTCACCATATACTGTCACACTCAGCAGTAAATCTTGGGTGCAGACTACCATTGCTTAGGGGCTGTCCGAGCACTGGTCAGCTGGTGGTGAGCAATTGATTTTTCATCACTTATTTTTCTTTGCTTTGTTTTGTCTTTTTTTTTTTTTTTTTTTTTTTTTTTTTATCTGTTACCCATTAAACTGCCTTTATCTCAATGTAGGAGTTTTCTCACTTTTACCTTTCTAATTCTATCCCTCAGCCCAGCAAGCAGCTGGA
This sequence comes from Aythya fuligula, assembly GCF_009819795.1. Lineage (NCBI taxonomy): Eukaryota > Metazoa > Chordata > Aves > Anseriformes > Anatidae > Aythya > Aythya fuligula. The sequence goes on along the minus strand of NC_045561.1, from coordinate 76,537,576 downwards.
TCGGGATTGGCTGCCCTCTGGGATTAACCCACAACAGCTGGGCAGTGAGTTTTTCTTTTGAATATGACTCTACAAATATCTTTAACCTCGTTACTCAGAGATAAGACTTTGGCATGGCTTCACCAAGGACAGAGATATACTGGTGGGAGCATACCTGAAGTATGTGTGGAAACAGTTCAAAGGGATTTAAGTCATCTAAAACTTTGGTTGAACAGATTTTCACCTTCCACTACATGAAGTAAAATGGAACCATCTGATGGAAGAAAAGTCAAGCCACATACCCCTTTCCCTGTGGGCGTATCAAAGCAAGGCAAACCAAAGTAATGCAGTGTTTCTCTGAAGAGCTATAGTGTAGCCTGTAAATTTCTGAGTGAAGACTTCAGAGTTAAAGGTAGTGCAAGACCCACCAGTGTTTTAGTACCTGGAGAAAGCAATTCTGATGCCTGTTGATTGCACAACTGAGACCTAATATATCTGTACATTTGCTATATACAGTACGACTGATCATGCAGAAGAACAAGTGACTGCGTACAATTCATCCCTTAGATGTACCCAGACTCACCAATTGACTTCTTCAGCAGTTTTCTGCCACTCCTGAGCTTGGAAAATAAATCATTTTTTCATTTAAGCAATGCTTAGAGAGCACTCTCAGCTGATGATTCCACCTGCCAGGGAGTGACTTCTGTATGTCTGGGGACAAAAAGAAACCACAGAAATTTTGGAGCTTCTGTAAAACTGTTTCTCTCTTTTACAACAAGCTCCTGTTCCTCCCATTTGTATTCTCCACACAATCACTTCTCAGAAACAAGCCCCCAACAAGGTATTGTTTGAAAAGGATAAACATAGCAGGGCTGGATTGTTAAATATTTGACAAGTGTTTGTGATATTTCACAACTGGCATATAAAATACCTTTTGTAGAAGGACCAGGCTTAAAGCTGTTTAGCAGTGCTCCATGGAGCAAAACATGCAAGATACTCAGGGAAAGTAACTTGCCTAACTTCCCATTTTTCTTCTCCTTCTCCCACTGTCTTTTTGAACACTTGACCTCTTCCCACAATACACAGCCCTTATTCTTCAGCATATCTCTCACTTCTGCTCTCACTCTGTCTCAGAAAAAGGCTCAAGATCACATTAAGGCACATACCGAAAGACCAATGCAACTGTAGTGCAAATACATCTGTCACCTGCTCTCTGTCATTCTCTGCAGAGCTGGGAGCTTGCTCCAGAGCTGACTTGTAGATGCAGATAAGGCCTTATTTCGAATTGTCTAATTTTTCTTTAACTTTAGCACTGGCAGTTACATACAATGCTTGGTCTCATGCTGGCTTTTGCTTGCCACCATTCTCTTACTTTGAGTATACCTACCAATTCACAGTGCATCTCTTCAAAGTCTGTTTATTAACAAATTGTAAAGGACAAATGCTATCACTACTATATATTAATGCCTTCTAACTCAAATCATTTTGCTCTCTCTCCTTTTCCTGTATGCTGAGGAGTAACGAAAATCCCCCATAAACTGAGCAGCCCATATTCTCCTGGCTTCAGTGCTCATACTCTCAGCTCCAAATTGCACATTGCAAGCTGGCAGGTGTTGTCAAACCTTTTGATCTTTTACAAGGATTGGATTTACTGATCAGCCAGAAAGTTCCCTGCTCTTCCTCCAGTTTCTGTGGGCCAGGAACAATTTGTCCCCTCAGTCCTCTCTTTTGTTTATGATTTGATAAGATAGAATAGTAAATGGTCAAAAAAAGAAAGTTTCCAATGTGCCCATATTTCCAAATAACTGGCACATGGCAGGCCCTCTGCCAAAGTGTGCCTACCAGCCAGCTAACAAAATGAGTCATAAATGTAGGTGACTTGAGAGTCAAATATTTATGGTGGATCTGAAACAAAAATGTCCAGGCTTGCTGCCATGCAGAAAAAGTGTACTTTTTTTTTTATTATTTTTTATTTTTTATTTTTTTAAGTTTTCATGAGGGATGACCTAGTGACATATGGTAATTTAATACTTGGGATTTGGACTGAGGTCATGAGCACCATGAAGTTTTGTCCTTAGTTTCATTAGGAGCAGGAATGCTGCAGAGTGAGTGGTGTGAGTGGTTTCCTTGTTCTCAGCATGCCTGCAATTGAAGCCCATAAAGTCTCTGAAATGACTGTACGGAGATAAACTTAAAAAACAATTTTATTTCCTCCTACTCTTCCATTTCTCAGGCTGGGCAGGAATCCCGAGGTATTTTCAGTGGAAATATTGAGAGACAAGTGCTTACAGAGGCATTTCCATCAGCTACACCAGGACAGGAACATTGCTTTGGCTATTTATCAACAGAGAAAATAAATTCTGATTTCTGTGCCAGTCAGAGCACTTGGCACAGGGCTAGATTAATCTGAGGATCTGCATTTAAGGGGGCTGGAACCGACACAAGACGAATTTTCTCATTATCATTAGCACTACGTTTGCTATTCTTAACAGCACAAAGAAGGCAGGGGTTACATACATAAAAAATCCAAATTGCTGCTCATTTGGACTGCACAAGCTTCCTTCCTTCATTCAGCAAAGCCAGATTTCTTCTGCTGCACCAGTGCTCACTGGCAAAGCATCATGGTGGCAGTGATAGGCCTTGGGCAGATGCAGGTAGGGGCACAGGCCATGTGAGGGCACCGTGTACCTTGCCCTCCTTGGAGGAGACAACAAAAGCCAGGACTCAAGCTCCTACTCAATGCGTGTCTTCCAGAGAAGAGGACTGATGGAAACAAATACCATATCAATGGACGTATTGTTGTCCCTTAGCAACAGGGGATGACTAGGAATTGTTCTACCATGAAGAAGAAATTTGGGAATTGTTTATTGTTGTCATTTTCCACATGATCCTTTGGTATCTTGGAAATGTACGAAACAAATGAAAATTTGTTTCCTTGTCTTCTTTGGCTTGTTGCTTAAGATATTCTCCCTTTCTACCTTTGGCTTTAGGGCTGGACAAGGCATTTGCAAACTGCTTGCATCATTTTAACAGGTAACTCATTTTCCGTGAGACTTACTTAGAGGAAATCCCAAAGAATACAGTCTTTGAACAGGATAATACTAGAGGAAAAGCTACTTTCTAAAAGAATTTATAGTTTTCCAAATGGCCCCAATTTAAAAGAAATGAAACAAGAGTATACTCCGTTGGCTATGGCACAAAACTAATGCCAAGGAAATCCTTTGATAAGGACCTATATATCTTTGACTTAGGTTGGGCTTAGCTCTCTGTCAATGTTGTCTATTTGTCAGCATCCTGTGAGGATTACAAGATATATGAGACTGAAAACTTGGAGGAAGTTTTAGAGTCAGGGTATGTGCTCATCACCTTTGTCTGCCAACGCTTGCTTCTGTGAGCAATGTAGTCAGTGCTGCCTGAGAATCATCTATACATTTTTGTCTGCAGTAGGTTTTCTTATGTCTAATAAGGTAACAGTTTTGGCTAAAAGCTTTCCAGCTGTTGAAGTGCCTAACATCTCTGTGTCTCTGAAGTGTCTCTGAATGTCTACTATGATTTGCAGATTTTCTAGTGTTCAAAACCAGCAGAGTTTTTACACTATCATTTTCCCCAATCATTTGCTTTTTTTTTTTTTTTTTTTTTTTTTTTTTTTTTTTTTTTCTTCCCATCAGGGCTTCAGCATTTCAGGATCCTTACAGAAATATGTCTACTCTGAAACTTGTAATGCCCTCCTGATTCATCCCAAAGAATTAAAAAGTATTGAAGGAGAAAACTGACAGACTAAAACACTTTGGTACACAAAGAGATGCATAATATATATATACATGGAGCACAATTATATAATATTATTATATATCATAGGTTATATACAATTATATATTTCTTAAGCAAATGAGACTAGAAAGTGCTGTATCTATATTTGGTAGAATTCTATAGATGGCAAGGCATAGGCATTTCCAGCTTCCTGTACTAATGAAAAAATTAGTACTATTCTAATTACTTTTTTTTAAGTCTGCATTTCTCTCTTCCTCATCCCCAAGTCTTCATTTTCTATTTCATATAATAATAATAATAATAATAATAATAATAATAATTAATAAAAAAAGTCTGTTCACCTTCCACTTGTAAACCTTACAGTGATTAGAAAGAAAACATTTTTTTTCCTTTTAATTTTTCCCAACTTTCTTACACAAAAAATTCCATTGGTTGAAGGGAAGTTACCCTAAGCACAGTCTATAACCCCCTTCCCCCCCCCCCCCCCCCCTCCCCCCCAAAAAAAGGGGGGGGGAATGTCCCTTTTTGTTAAGAAAACATCCAAAACATGTTAATTCTGCCTGGATTATATTGGTCACATGACATCTGGATAAAATGGACAATGTTCTCAGACAGTGGAGATCTAGCAAATATAAATCCACTTGGCTTTGGCAGATAAACTCAGTTGTGTGACAACCCTTCTGGTTCACCTGGGTCAGTCCCAGAGATATTAAGTTATGTTGTTCTAGTCCCTGTTTTGTAAAATTTTTTTGAGTTTGGAAGGATATCCCTAGTTCTCTTCTCCCACTGCTGTCTATCAGCATAGGTATCCGGAGTGCTATTCCTATACAGGAAAAGAAGTGTCTGTTACTGGAAGCTCAGTTATTTCTGTCCTGCAGTGTAGCAACAGCTTAACAGGGAAAAGTGGCAAAGTAGTTTACCATGAATGGAGCTACAGTGAGCTTCAGAATTGTAGTTTCAGCTACTGAAAGGGGAAAACAGAGCAGCAATGTTTGCTCTTTTTCCCCCAAAGTTCCCTACTTGGTCTTACTGCATTTCTTGGGAGGGAGTAGAGTAACCAGGCAATCCTGAGTGAATTAGTCGGTGGTTTAAAAGTTCAACAGAAGAGTTCACTGTCTATTTGTTAATCCTTAAATTCAGCAGTTTTTCATGCAGAAGTTGTGAACAACACACCCAAAGCAAATGGGGAGGGAACAGCATGGTTGTTACCAGGAGTCTAAATTTGGAGACAAAATTTGTTTTAAACAATATTTTGTATTAGTAAGGGAAAAAGTGTTTCTGGTCTGAAATTGTATATAGCAACTTTCACCTCAAGATAATGAAAACAATATGAGCTATAAACTCTTCAAAACTGGGGTTTATGGAAAGGCTGACAAATCCTTTACTGGAGCGATGTGGCCAGGAGCACTTTAAAAGATTCCCAGGGAGCATTATTGATCATGATTGCACACTTCCAAGGACTGGGGCTGAGAGGCTGCAGGCAGAAGGCCCTCTGTTTCCAATTAGCGTGCTGGCCCAGAGGCATGCCCAGCAGACGGTGCTTTGTTAGTGGCCAGCCTTCTGCTCCCCAGGGCCATGGGGGAGCACAAGGGCTCTGCACTTCCCTTTGCATCCCTGTCCACTCTGTGGCACGTGGAGTCCTGTGATGGACTGCATCACTTCTAGCACAGGCTACTGGTGTTATTTCTGTGAGCTGTGAGAATCAGAAGGAAAATTAAACAGAACAAAATAAACTACAACAGAAGAAAACAAACAAACAAACAAACAAACAAAAAAAAAAACTAACCAACTTGGGTTTTTCCCCATCTTTTCAGTGGAATTAAGCATTACACATCATCGTAATGCTCACGTAAAAGGAATCAGCTTTTAGTGGGAGGGTACGACCTCACTTTCCAGCCTCTTTACTTCGGGTTTCGGAGCAAAGCCATCTGATGTTGGAAGCACCAGCAAGAGCCCATAAGTAGATGTCAGGAAATTCACAGTGGTGTTTTTGTGTTGCTTAATGAGCAACACTGCTGCTTGTAAAGACCTGAGGTAAAATCCTGGCCCCACTGAAGTCCCTGGCAAACCTCCTGCAGCCTTAAGTGGGGCCAGGATTTTACCCCAAGTCCTGCAAGCCATTAGTCATTTGAGGTTTTAATGAGTCCACTCCTGTAAAGACAGACTGCTCTTGTAGGAAAGGGTTAGCTAGATTGGCTCAGATACTACACAATTTAAACCTTAAAGGAAAGCAATTTTGTAGTGAAATTAAGGGACTATAAAAGGAATTTGGCTTTAGACAACTTGCTTCTGTTTGGATTTGGATTAGACTGCAATCTCCTTGTCTGTTTTTAGAGTACATGTCCCTGCCAGCATCAATAATCTATTTTCCTTAGTGCAAGTGAAAGGCTGTAATGGCTCAGAGGTGTAGTCTGGTATCCAGTGCTGCTCTGGATTTCTTCTTTGGTTTAGGAATCAGCCTACAAATAGTCAGACTGCAAGCTGCTCCTTAACGTTTATGTGCTGCCAACAGACGATTCATTGACACGTGGGCTGACACACTCCTTCTCTCCTGTTGCTCTGCTTCCAGTTATTTCTATATTTTTCCTGACCCCCTGAGCTAATCCAACTCCCCAGGCTCTTTCTCTGCCCATGTAGTCCCTCCCACCCCAATCTCAGCATTCACTTGCACTTGGCCTGATTGTGTTTTCGTTGGCAAAGCTCCTTTTATCCTGTCCAGCAACGTATTAATCTTCAAGCACTTCCTTGAACTTTTCAGGTTCCACCAAATACCTCTCCTTCCCCCACCTACTCCAAGGTAAATAAATCAGGACTTTAGATAGTGCACATCAAACATATCATTTCACCTCAGGTTGCAGTGTCACCTGCAAGTTAAGCTCATCAGGGCTAGAGGCTGGAGGTGAAGACTACAGAGAAATCCTGGAGGAGGAATGTGGAGGGGTAGCCATCACTCCTGATGAGCCCATAAAAGATCCATTGGTAACATTAGGAGAGCTTGCACTTGGGGGAGCCCAGATTCTACTGGCATCTGCTGCTGCCTCAGGGGTCTGTGTGCTGTATCCTGCCAAGGCATGGCTCAGCTCGCACTCTCCAAGCAGCAAAATGCTGAAAATTTATTTCCTCTGAAGTTGTCTCCTCCTCCATCCTGTCTGAAATGTTTTGTTTTGTTTTGTTTTGTTTTGTTTTGTTTTGTTTTTTTTGTTCTTGTAGTTCTTGGGCACGCGAGGGGCTGCATAGAAACTATGCTTGTCCTTGGCTCATGTGCTGAGTGTAAAGCTGGAAACGCTTCCTGAGCTTCCCTGAGTCTATGTTCGTGCAAAGGCTAAGCCAAATTCAGCAAGCACTTGCCTCTGGTAGTCTGACATAGCATTAAGGACACTGTGCTGCTCAGAGGCTGCCTTGCAGAAGATGCCTAAAAGCAGAGCCCCAACAGCCTGTGACAGTCAAAGATCCTGCCAGTGTCACACAAAGCAGTTCTTCACAAAGCGTTGCCAGCTGTATTCTGCTTTATTTTAACAGTCAGTTCTAAGAGGAAGGAAGGTTTCTACTATGAAATCACTGCTGAGAAATGGGGTGAAAGGAATGTTTCCCTGGTAAATTTAATTGATTATAAACAGGCAGATCCTACTGTAATGGGAAAGGACCATCAGCTACTTCATCTTTGTTGAAAGTACATAAATGAGGGACTTTTTTTTTTTTTTTTTTTGTAAAATCCCAGAAGTTGCATCTTTTTTCAATATGGATAAGCATAATTACTCAATTTGGCCTTGTCTGAAACAGCCATCTGTCTCCTTTAACATTCCCAGTGTTACTAAAGCCATTAATGCTTGTGGCTAAGTATGATGGAAAGTCCCCCTGTGCAGGAAAAATGGGTTGGGAGAGAGAAAGCTGCAAACTGTACTTCTGCCAGTGCAGCTAGAAGATGTGGGAGAGAGGAAAGGAAAGGTGAGGCTTCATCTATGGGATCTTTCATGTTTAAAAGTTGAGATTTAATTACCACTCAACAGTTTTTGTTATGGGAGAATAAGCCATCCTGCCGTAATATCCTTGCAGAGATACGCCTTTGTAATTTTGCTGTCATGGAGACTGACTGAGTCAAACATAAGCAGAGACTATGGCAGTGAATTTACAGAGCTGACTTGGTACAAATGACAGGTGCTTTATCTCTACTAAGATTTTGTAACATGATGCTTATTGCATGCTGATTTATTACCTCCCACCTTTTGGCAGTGAAGGAAGATAAGGAAAAAAAAAATCCAAAGCCAAACAGAATAACTGTCCTAACTTGTACAGCACAAAACTGGAGAGGGAGCAACCTACTGAACATGCAAAGTAAGTGTAGCCATGTAAGCACAAAGAAAGTTTACCTTTTGTGAATGCCTCCCTGCTATACATTTGACCCCAGCACCAGAAAAGATGGGCAGTATCACAGAATTCCTGGACATTTATAATGAAGATCAAAAAGCATCCAAGTATTACTGGAGACCAAAATATGTAAAATGTACAATAACATCAGGTCACAGCTTCTTCAAGATTGATTTCAAATGCATTAGCACTCTGTTGTCTGTATAGTAACTCTTCCCAAATAAGCCAGAGCACTTGACGTCTTATATGGTCTTTCTGCATAGCTATTTGAACCTTGGCAAATCAAAAAAAAAGTAGCAAATAATTTGTAGTTTGCACTGATGGGGAGTAGTGTATGAAGATTAAGGAGAATTAGGGGGAGTTAACTTCTACTCCAGTATTTAAGAGAGGAAAGAAAGGGTACTCTATGCAATTTGACCTACTATAATACGCATGATTTTTTTTATTTTTTTAATTATTTTTTTTAATGCTGATTAATCCATTTTGGAATGTGTTCACTATGTGCCTTATCTTAATGTTCTTCCTCATGGTGACTATATTTTTCCTAATGATTTCAAATGAAAGGGAATTAGGACCTCAGCAAATGTTACTGCCACCAGCAGACAAAGGACCAGGCAGAAACACAAGTGTCACAAGCCTCGTCATTCTCCCCATTTGGTCAAGAACTTTCCATCACTGCTGTGTTTCCCAATCTTCCATGATAAATTGGAGGAAAAATTAATGAGAAGATTATTGTCCTGGCTGACTCTATAGCTGACTGCTCTGTTTCAATTGCACTTCATACTTGTACTGTCTGCTGTACTGTAGTTACATATATTATATGACAAGTCAAATCTGGGTTGAATGGAGTGCTGCCATCTCTTGGTTATTTTAGGCAGATACACTTACAGATTGTTTCATTTTTCTGCCACTCAAGAATGGTATGAGGTATCATAGAAAAACAGCTATTCTAGATTAAAATGTTTAGGCACTTAGGAGGCATAACTGTGGTTTTAATGTATTCAAGCATGGAGAACAGAGTACATTTGCTTGTGTATTGGATCTCTGTGTAACTTCTATTAAGGGTTTTTTAGCTATAAACTATAAACCAAGAACAGTTGGAACAGTTTGTATATAATGTGAACACCGCAAAGAAAAAGAAGTGATGCTTTTTATAGATAATTGTAAGCAATGAAGACATTGAAATGCATGCATTAAGGAGTACTGGACAAGTAAGAAATGCTTATCTGATACTATGCAATTTCACAGTAATGAGAGGTCCAATTACTCATACTCAGGGTTTGTCAAATAATTTATTTGAAAATGCTTTTGCCATTATAAATGAGATTTTCCTTCCTTCTCCCTCCTAACTGCCACTGGAGCCAAAATACTTACTAAAAGTACTTCTGTGGTAGGAATCCAGAGCTACCTTCCTCCTGGGCTTTTCCAGAGCTGGAGACACTCCCCTTCTCCAGTAGTAGCAGGAGCCAAATGTTTGTTGGGTTTTCCTTTTCTAATTGAAAGCTGAAATATGGGGGTTGGGGGAGAGGGGGAGAAGGTGTGGGAACTCTACTTGAATCCAGGAGAAAAGGACAAACTTTCACTGCTCCAACCTCTCCCCGTCCCTAATTGCAAAGAAAAGAAGTATATGACAAGGATTTTAGAATTAGCAATGGAGCACATTACTCACATATGTAAGTGGAGATATGTCCATTATGAATAACAACTCACATTAAAAGAAGAGGGGATTATGTTTATGACTGATGTATTCTACATGAGGATTATGGCTCCTCGGGGCCATGCTGTGGCTTCCTCAGAGCAGAGCTCTCAGAGGCTACCTGTCTGCCCCCTTCCTACACTGAAGCTAGAGTACTCCTCAGAGGACCAGAGGGCCATGTTCATACTTAGTCTGATCCTTGATTCATGCTAGGGATGGAATTTAAAAGCCATTCGCTTTCTCTTCAGCAACCAACATTGTCTCTGTACCTGTCCTCCCTTCTAACATGAGAACACAAATCTGGTAGCAGAGGCTTGACAACTTACCACCTCGTCACTGACATGTGTAGGAGAGAAAAGCATTGGCTCTTGTGCAAGCACAGAGCACATGGTGTCTGAGATCTGGAAAGGCTTCCTGGCAAGGGTGTTCTTGAATGAGCTGCTGTTATTGTCTGCCTTTGCTCCTGCTCATCCCTGTGCTGCAGCCTGTCCTAGCTCCCTAGCAGTCCTGTGCAAGGAGCACATGAGTTCTTTGTAATGTCAAAGACTGGAGATACCTTTGTTACCTTGTTTATGCCTTCTGACACATCTGACAGAGGTACCCTAATGTTTAGCAGCTGTCTAGAAGAGTGGCGTTAAACATCTCTAAACAAATGGTCCTAGTTGCTGTCAAAAAATGCTGTTTGATGAGTCTGAGTGCAATGGAGGAAATCCCACTTTGCCTTGTCTAAACTTGGAAATGATAATCTGAGAAGCAAGATAAAGTGCTTAATACTAGCTAACTGTACTAGACATGTTCCAGTACTCATCACCATTTCTTCCTCTTCTGTCCTGAAAGGACAGAGAGAGGGGAAGGTGCCATGCATTCCCTACCCTTTCTGCTACCCAAGGAGCATTGAGGTACAAGAAGTAGAGGTTTTCCCTTAAAATGAAAAGAAACAAAATCTCTTTTGAATGAATGAATCTCTGAGGAGCTTAAGAGGTGCCAAGTTTCTCATTTAACAGTGTAAGCAGGGTCATAAATCTTCCTGCTAAGAAGCTGCTCAGCAGAGGCCACAGCTATGTCTTTGCTGTAGCTCCCTGAGCTGACAGCTCCCTTGGCAGCTAGTGTCATCTTCATAGCAGGTGCACAAAGCTTGTGTGCTTCATGCAAATTTTATGAACTCTTCCATAAAAAACTTCACCCCCAAGCCAACCTAAAGAATATGGTAACTTAAGAGTCAGCTCCCAAAAGCATGTATGATTCACCTCAGCTCCTGCATTTTAAGACCCTTGATCATTTCTCCCTTTCTCCTCAGGCTTACATTTGTGAGGTTTGCATTTTTTTTTGTTGGTTTTTTTTTTTTTTTTTTTTTTTTTGTTTTTGGTTTTTTTTTTTTTGGAAGTGATCACTTCTATCTCTAGCCTGAGAACTCTTGCTAAAGAAAGATTATCTAAATGGGTTATAACGGTGTTGTGTTTAGGGTGTTTTGACACAGCTTAGTCTGTTTTCTGAAAAAGTAAGCTTTTTTTTTTTTTTTTTTTTTTTTTTTTTAATAGATAATAGATTTCACTGTACTAATCATAGAATGAAAAGTAACTGATTACTGAGCTAAGTCCTAGAGTCATTCCTAGTCATAGGCAAACCACTTGTTTTTCAAACAGCCATTTCTTAACAAGTTCTGCACGTATATTAAGATTTGAACTATAAGGAAGGGCCTCAGTGTCTTATATAGTAACAGGCAGTGTGGGATGGGTTCCTGTGGGGCAGATATAGTGAAGCAGCCACAGAAATCCTAATGAAGGCTACTTCTGCCAGTTTCTCTTTAAATGTTTAAATGAACAAATGAACTTTTTTTTTTTTTTTTTTTTAAGGTAAGAAATGCTTTATATTTACATACATACACATGCTGCTAAGAAGGAATGTGTATAATGCCAAAATACTTTTACAATGATGAGATGACAGATCACCCGCAGGCTTAAGCCATCTTTATAGACTAAATTAAAAAACAAAACAAAACAAAATAAAAAACGGTTCAAGGCGCTCCCTCCAAACAAACCTTTATCTACTTCTTCAGGGGTGTTGACTGTGAATACTGAGGAAATCTCTGGGTGGCAATTTCCTGGAGAGACCTGGAGGAGTTGTGCTGAATTTGAATCTGTTCTTGAATGTGGGTGGCAGGGTGGAGGAGGGAACAAACGTATTTGGTGTAGCTGTACTTATCTTCATAGCTATTCATCTACCAAAGCAATGACAGCACATACAAGTGTCACTGTGATTTCACAGTTTTGGTCTTGTTTATCATCATTTTTTCCAAGCAGTGCCTCAATGCAGTCAGGGAGGGGAAATACACACTATTGCTCTGCACTGGTACATGACTACCCCTGTCTTTTCCAGAAGTGATGGTTTTATGCCTTATTATGTTTTTTACATAATACTACGGCATTATCTGCAGCTGATATATATGAAGGGTTGTTTTTGTGTGTGTGTGTTTAGTTGTTGTTCTTGTTTTTGTTTTGCTTTTTGCTTTTTTTTTTTTTTTATCAGAAGGAAATAATGAAGATATGACTACTCACAGGAAGTGACTCAGGCACACATAGAAACAGTCTTCTGCCTTTCTGTGCAGCACATGTACCTTTATTTATGAAATTCATAGTTACGACTGATCCACTGTGTATTTTAGAAAAGGAAATCCATTTAATAGGGCAAGGTAGGAATTATGTATTCCTGCATGGATAGATTTGATTGGGACTGTAAGCTCAGGATAAGCAACAAGGTATACTAAGATAGGAATGCGTTTTGGCCAAAAACTGGTGCTTATTTGTGACAGAATCCTTTGAGATATGGTTTGCAATGAGAAACAGATCTACAGCTTTAGAGAAAGATTTGTTTATCGAGTAGCCAATACCCTTGTAACCTGTCAGCTGTCTTTTCCCTGTTGTGGATAAATAGAAGAAAATCAGAAAGACTGTATTTCCATGGATTGGCTGCATTAAACAGTTGTCAGGCTAAGAGACAATTTGGCCAAGATTTATGTCTGGCTCATTCAAGTTGGTATAAGTAGAACCATGATCTCTTACCCAGGCTCATCTTTTGACCCGCTCAATTTCATCAAAGATAAATTAAATACTTGAGTAACAAAAATGAAATGGATAAAAATGGATTATTTGTAATAAGGCGATGAATAAAAATCAAGCCAGGCTGTGCATGTCTGTGAATCTTGAATGGGACGTATCCAGAAATCTTTAGAGGCAGAAGTTAGCAGTAGAAAAACTCCAGTGCTACTTCAGCATCAGGAATTAAGATAGAAATGGCATTTCTAAAATAGCTAAGGAGCTCTTTAGTACCTGGGGTTCTGTTAGCTAATATCTATTTGATGCCTATGTCTTAATCAGCTGTGAGTATCTCAGTAATTGACTTTTAATTGGATTATTTTTAAATAATTGCAATTGATGCTTGAAGGCCAGTGTTTAGAAAATTGAGACTTGAACTGAGTAGGATCTAGAAATGTCTACCTGAGAAACATGTAGGACTCCTTATCAAATAAGAGTATAGGAAGAACTGTGGCTATGAGCTGAAACTAAAGCAATTGAAAGTAGAAAAAAGATGTAGTTTTTGAATGGTGAATAAAATAGCATTTGCAACTACTTACCTAAAAACAAAGTAAATCCTTTAACACTTGACATCTTTAAATGAAGACAGATGTCTAAAATATATTCTGTAGTTCTGCCACAGCTTACTGGACCTCATGTAGTAAGTACCAAGGTAAATTATTCTACAATTTATATTACATGGAAAGTCAGACTAGATCATCAATACAATCTCTTCTGCCTTTTTAAGAAGTGTGAATGTGTGTAGGTACAAAGGTAAGGAGGAATGAGTCCTGGCACTTTTGAACAATATGGTCTTCCTATAAAGCTTAAAAGAGGCAGCTCCTCTATGTTTACAAGTGCAGTTCAGCTTCTGATCACTGATCATAGTATCATACCTTTTCTAAAGTGCATAACTATGAACTCTTTTACTCTAGTTTTTGTTATTTAAGCCAGCCCTGAATTCATTCCAACACAATTTGTGTTGTGCTTTATAGCACTTCTATATAGTGCTATAGTGCTAAAATTCAAGAAATTAATTATGAAGAAGAAAGCAATTGTTACAGTACCCTGTATACCCAGACTGAAGATCCCACTTATGTTACAAGGATGGCTGTAGGCACAAATATTATGGACACAACACATGTGTTTTTCCTTGACTTCATCTGTGAATGCAGAAAAAAATATGAAAAACTTTGCCCAGGCATGGTGATTTCTGCAAAAAATGTCTGCAGTACAATTATGTTCACAAAACCATATTACATTGTCAAAGGGTTCTGTGAACTCAGATCCGCAAGTAGACTTTGAAGGCTTTGATAAGAGTGTAGTGCACTGTCTTCATCCTGGGATACTGACAATCAGGAGGAAGGGAATGTATATGCCACTTGCAGAGGTACAGAAACACATACATCAAAATTCATACAGCAAAGAAAAATGCCCATCTGAAGAGTGCAGAAACACACAACTCACCAGAACATACACCTGTGAATACACAGAACACAGGCCAAGAGCAGCATAGTATCCCACAGTGGCTGGTGCTGCAGGCACTAACAGGTCAAGTGGGAGTAAAAGGGAGGCAGGGAGGATGGAATCACAACATGCAGCCATGCTGGGTTGCTCTGGGAGCCTCAGTAGGCTCCTGCTGAGCACAAACCCAGCTGCAGGTAACTTACAGCTGGTGTGGATTATGTGAATGCAAAGCTATGTGGGAAGATGAAGCTCATTATATACCCAACCATCTCCTTCTGGTTTCATAAAGGTTTGTACACGGATGTCCCTGGTAGTCTTTTCTCCACTTGTGTCCTGTCCTGCATCCATATGCAGCCTGGAAAGCTGCCAAATACATGCAACTTTATCTCAAATACAGAGCACATGCTTAGGTCTCACCTGGTCTGTGGGACAGTGCTATCTTATTCTCTCTGGTGACCAGGCAACTTTTGCCACCTTTGGAGTGTCACTAGAGGTGCTGCTTTTGCTGTGATGGATATGCAATTCTGGTGCCAAGGCATTGTGTCTCAGGAGTGTCTTGACCCCTGCATGGGTCTGGGAAGGTGAGAAAGCCTGACAGATGATGAATATCTACCAGACAATAAAGCTTTGAAGTCTTAAACAGCAGAGAATAAGTCTAACAAAATGTTTTGAAGGGAAAGAACACATAAAGCAGACAGGAAGATTTGGTAGTTTAAGAACTAAATACAATTCAGGGAAGTAGTAGAGTCCAGGAGACAGCTTATGCAGCATGTGCAGGCACTAGAGAAGCCTGCAGCGATGGAGAGGAGTGAAACTTCCTTCTGTCAGTATCTTTTCTCATACAGTATCACTAGAACTGAGGGAAGGGATGGAAGGTATGCATAATATTGCATATTTTGATTTACCATTGTGATTTTTAACCATTTCTTACATGATTTATTTGAGAGGAAGTGGAAGGTAACACCTTGTGCATATGTGGAAACATGATAGAATCATATTTATTTGATGCCAATTTTAGGCATCTATAGTACATCTATAGTACCCTTCAAATGGAAGGAAATTACACTTTAATGTATCAGATTGTAACAGGATTTTTAACCCACTGTGAGATGAAAAGTAGAATCAATAGTGAGGACTTCTACTGTGATTATGGCTGTTGATTGGGAACTTGCTTAGAATAATCCACCAATTCTCTTCATTTCTTCAAGAGGTTTAAGTGAAAGGAATTATTATCTGGCAGTCTGGGTCAGCAGATAAGCCAAGACTATCTGATAGCTGGTTGGTAGCCCATGAGAAATAGAGGGCAAGTATAATTTTTTAAATGTTGTTTAAGTTGTGCAAGGAAAAATCTTTTGGATCTTTGACTAGGAAAACATTCTTCTTGTTTTTGAACATTATGTAGATGTTGTGAGTTCTGGCTTTGCCAAATATAGCTACTGATTCAATATACTGCTAACCACTGAAATTTTCACTTATCTGTGCTGTGGCTCTTGGAATTTTTAAAGTCCAGTGTTGGTGTTGGTTTTTTTGTTTGTTTGTTTTTGTTTTTGTTTTGTTTTGTTTTCTAAACAGTGACTCCAAACATCCTTTACGGGAATGTTATTTACACAAAACAAACATTTTGTACATGGTAACAATTCACTAAATAGTTCCCCTTTACCTTTATTGACTTGTTGTAAAACACTTGAATTATTCATTGAGGAGAAAATCAAGATAATGCAGATCATTTTGGGAACCCAAAGATAAGAAGGAGCTTTTTCATCTCTGTAATAGACACACTTTAGCAGTGCTCATTGCCAGTCCTGTGAGAGTCCAGAATTGTTTGTCATCTTCCCACTACCTAAAGTTTGTTTTCATTGTTTTATAACTTCTGCCAAAATAATTGCTTTGAAATGCTAAAAATCAGCTGAAGGAGGTCTTAATCCAGAAACAGTGATACTCAGTTGGAAAAACCTTGGTAGGCTTTAGGATACACAGGGTGGAACTGCTTGCAGATTTACAAACACCTTTGGTTTATTTAACTTGAAAATAGCTTTGGATATGCATTTTTACCAATTTAGCAAGCACATACAGTCTAGGAGGAGAGAGAAGCAAAGCATTAATCTAATTACAAAAGTGTTATGTTTTAAATAATACATTTTCATCTGCAATAATTATTATTTTCCAGGGTTTTTCCTTTCAGTCTGAAAAATTCACATAATTTCTTTATGTACCACTTAGGAAACAGAATTATATATATACAAATATATGCTTTTCAGTAAACATACAAGCCCTTAGTAAGTCCATATATTACTGGCAGCAGACGCCTCTTCATTTCAACTTGGCAAAGACCTGTAAGTTAACAGCTGGATCCAGTGCTGACTAAAGTTACTGGAAGGATTTCTTCTGACTTCAGTGGACTTTTGTTCAGCTTTGTTGTGTCTTTGACATTTGGCAATGATGACAAAGCACTGATGAAACAGTCCAGAGCAAATGTAGAGACTCCAGTGAAGGTGCGGTTGAGGAAAGTGACGTAGTCTTATGTTTGTGCCTATGGGACTGCTTGTCTTTTTTTTAAAGTCAACTTGACATTAACATTTAAAAAGCAAAACATAACCCATAAAATACGGATTCCTGTAAGCCCAATTCTCTGTCATAAACAGAGAATTTGTTTATGGCCAATGGATACCTCCTCAGGCCAGTGCTAGGCCTCTGGGTTTGACCTGTTTCTGAAGACTTGCACAGCAACATGGTCATACAAAGTGTTTTGCTTAACTGCTCTGAGGGCTCATAATGCTTGTGGATGCAGTCTTAGTCTGCAGAGCTGTCACTTATACAGTCATTAGTTCCTTTTACTATATTTTTACCTGTGTGGTGGTTTTACTCAGGTGGGCAGCCGAGTTCTACAACCAATGCTCTCTCACTCCCCCTCCTCAATGGGAAAGGGGGAGAAAATATGATGCAAAGGACTAAAGGATTGAGATAAGGACAGGGAGATCACTCACCAATCATTGTGATGGGCAAAACAGACTCAGAATAGGGAGATAGGCTTTATTGCCTATTACTAACAAGCTAAAGAAGTGAGAAACAAAGGAAATAAACCAAAAATGCCTTCCCTCCCACCCACCGTGTTCCACCTCCTCTCCCTGAACAGCGCAGGGGAATGGGTGAATGGGGGTTGTGGTCAGTCTACAGCATTTCATCTCTTCCGCTCCTTCACTCTCTGCCCCTGCTCCATGTGGGGTCCCTCCCACAGGATACCGTCCTTCCTGAACTGAGCCTGTGGGGGCTGCCCACAGGCAGCAGCTCTTCCAGAACTGCTCCCACATGGCTTCATACCACAGGGTCCATCCGTCAGGAGCAAACTGCTCCAGCACAGGTCCCTCACGGGCGGCAGCTCCCTGCTACTGTGTGGGCTCCTCTACATGGGCTGCAGCTCTGGCCCAGGGCCTGATCCTGTCGGGGCTCTCCATGAGCCACAGCTTCCTCCAGACCACATCCTGCTTCACTGGGGGCTCCCCCATGGGCTGCAGTGTGGTACCTCACTCCATAGTGGGACCCATGGGCTGCAGAAGGACAACCTGCTTCACCATGGTCCTCACTACAGGTCCTCACAAAGGGGAGCTTCTGCACCTGCACCTGGAGCACCTCTCCCCCTCCTTCTTCACTGACCTTGGTGACTGCAAGGCTGTTTCTCACTCCTCGCTCTCTCCCAGCTGCTGTTCACCGGTAGTTTTTTTGTTTGTTTGTTTTTGTTTTTCTTTTTCCTTTCTTAAATATGCTTTCACAGAGGCGCAAACAACGTTGCTTATTGGCTGATCTCTGGCCAGCAGCAGGACCCTTATCTTACATGGGGCAGCTTCTGGATTCTTCTCACAGAAGGTACCCCTATCCCTCCCTATTCCACCCCCCCCCAAAAAAAAAAAACCTTGCCACATAAACCCACTACAACCCGGTACAAATGGCATCCTTTTAGACAATGTCCACCACATCAGACACTCTGCCACTCAGATGCTGGACAAGTTCAGCCATTTTCCAGACTTTTCTAAAGATAAAAGAATGTAGTTTACTAGCATAAATAGCATTATATGTATGATACCACTCACTGGTTGCTTTGTTGCCAAAAAGATATAAAGCTCCTAATTAAGCTTTTTCATCACAGGAGGCAGCTGGCGAAATATCCCATAATTAATACTATGATCATGCATGCATTTCACTTCCAAACAGTAAGGGCAGTGACTCCTTACTAACATGAAAGCTGTTAGAGTAAAGATGACTATAAATTTGTAGCATCTTTGAGCTTCCTTAGGAGCTCTTCTATTTGAGATAATCATATCGTTATTCTGCAAACAAAAAAGAAATGATGACCAACTGGAAGAAGAAACTAAGCCTTCATACGTTTTGAGAGAAGAATAGAGGCTTTCAGATAAATTGCTTTTTCTTGCTGGGCTCTCTTTAGCTGTAGTTAATTATGAGTGGCATATACAAGAAAAGACAAGCCAGTAAGAAAAGTTTACAGACAAAACTAAGGAAGCGTCCTAATTCCTCTGGGCATTTTAACATATTGTTGTTCACCACTAACCATTTGCTTTCCAAGTGATCTCACCAGGATACCAACAATGTAGATAGCTTCAATGGATGCTTGTTCAGGCCTAATAATTACAGTTTAAAGAACAGTTGGCTATGCATTGTCTCAGTCAAAATTAAGACACAAATTTTGTTCCCACAAGAGATTTGACTGTGTGTTTTTCTACTGAAGAATGTATAATGCAGAGTCCTGATGAACAATAGGAACCTGCAATCAAGACATAAGTTTTAGAATTGCTAATGTGGCTGAACAACTAAAGAATGTCTTTGGATGTCACAAAGGTCACGAGGAAGCAAACAACGACATGCACACATAATGAATGGCCAAAATACGTGAGCATACTGAAAATAACATTAATTTATATCAAAATAATTTATTTCTTATTCTAAGGGAAATTAGAATAAGCCAATTGTGTATGCAATTCTTTACAACTTAGACATGCTTTTGCATTAGGATGTGAGAACAGAAATAGCACAAGATATTCACTTGAACTGTTGTTTCCTACAGAATAAAATGGAGTATAAAATAGGCAGTTCAACAGAAAACTCTGCCTGCTCAGAGGTAGCTTATATTAATGAATGAATCTTGTTTCTATCAGTCATCTGGGTAGAGGAAAGTATTAGGGTAAGTTATATTGTACTTGTAATTGACCATCTGTGTATTAGGAACTTACTGTATTGGACGCTCTTTCTAGTCCAAGGAGAGAGGAAAAAAGAGCATCTTCAGAAGATGATTCATTCCATACATTTTAAGTTCACTCAGATGCAGTGATTCACCTTCCAGTGTTCTCTCTTAGATGGCTAATTTGAGGTGTGCTCAGTGTCACATTCATGGTAAAACTGGGGTATCTCTGAAGGTGACTGACTGACCAGTTTGCCACTGGTTTCTATAATTCCAAGCTTAAACTCAGCCCCACGGCAAGTGTACGTGAAAGAACCCAACCAGAACAGAACATCCAACCACTTGAATGGGGACAGGACTCATGGATGTCAAAAAGCACTTGAGGCAAAAAATAAATAGCTATAATGTGATGCTGTGGCACATCCTGCTTCCTCCTACTGCTGCTGCTGAGAGGATTCCTACTGATCTCTTTGCCTAAAAAAGGGCAGACGCTAGTACAGAGTAGAGTAGAGGTGGGAGGATGCTTCTGCTTGGTCTCAGTCTTCAGCTGAAGCAGTCCCAGCTATTCTCCTGTCCACAGTGTCCTAGGGCCCACCATGGCTCCACCTGTATGGGCAATGTCCATGAACTTTGCATTCCCCAAAATGAAGCTTTTCCACATGGCGTTCACCACTGACTTTGCAAAGGAAAAATATAGTCCAGTATAGTCCACCACGATTCAGATGACTCAATACTATGTGTTCAGGGTTTCTAACCATTGAGAACATCAGTCCTATCAAACACTATGCCATTCCTAGTTTTTACAATATATTTCTATGTAAATGCTTCTTTACTACTTAAAGTAAAGTTCAGCCTGGAGAAGAGGAGGCTCAGGGGAGACCTTATTGCTCTCTACAGGTACCTTAAAGGAGGCTGTAGCGAGGTGGGGGTTGGTCTGTTCTCCCACATGCCTGGTGACAGGACGAGGGGGAATGGGCTAAAGTTGTGCTGGGGGAGTTTTGGGTCAGATGTTAGGAAGAACTTCTTTACCAAAAGGGTTGTTAGACATTGGAACAGGCTGCCCAGGGAAGTGGTTGAGTCACCATCCCTGGAGGTCTTTAAAAGACGTTTAGATGTAGAGCTTAGTGATATGGTTTAGTGGAGGACTTGTTAGGGTTAGGTCAAAGGTTGGACTTGATGATCTTGAGGTCTCTTCCAACCTAGAAATTCTGTGATTCTGTGATTCTGTGATTAAAGCAGAGGTATAATGGGAGGAAAAGGAGATCATACAGTATATTCTCTTCTTTTGTTTGTTTGTTTATGTTATGCTAAGTGCCCCCAGTACCAACCCTGTATTGTGTGCCTGGGCAGCACAATCATGAGTATCTTATAGATCCAAGTTTACTGATATTAACATTTTGTTACTACTAGTCGTTCCTCACACATGATACTGACTATAGAAATGGTAACGATGAAACTTAAAATGCTGTAAAATATTCTGGAATCTAACACCTGGTGCCACAAGTTTCCATGTTTGTTACTGATCTATCACTTATTAACATCATGAACTTGGAATGAGTAATGATTCTGATTGTTTATTTATTTATTTATTTATTTTTCAGATCAGTTGATGGAGGTCATTGGAAGACTTTGAGGACAAAGGCAATTCCTGGGAAGCTTGCTGCAGTAAACCATCTGACAGATAGACATATATTTTCTGAATTGTTTGCAGCTTGAATAAGTTACATTAAACAAAAAGAACATTGAAAATAACTCCTTAAGGGTTAGAAATGTAGTTAATTGAGTAAGAATTTAATTGATAATTTTCTGTGAAAGCCTTTTGTAGATCAAGATGATGTCATCTACACTAGGTGCTCTGCTAGAGGTTTGCAAAGTCAGAATGCAAAGTAATGTGATGAGTCCTCCAGAGACCATTAAATTGTCCTGGCAACTTCATCTATTTGAAATGATTGTCAGTATGTATTAATAGAGGACTTTAACTAAAAAATAAATAAAAATAAAAATATAAAAAAATCTGAACTTAAAACTTTTATTTTCATTGGGCTAAAGAAGTTGGCAAGAAAGTACAACCCTAAGGACAGGCTCAACATAACCAAAGATATATATATATTTTTTTTCTAGTCTCCTTGTGTGTTTCTATTACTCTTGAATCCTACTCTCATTGATATTGATTTAGGGACTCAATAGCCCCAGTTCTTTCGTGCCTTCTGGTCCTACCTGAAGATTTTTGTGACAAAATCAGAGCTACAGAGTCACAGACCTGCCAAAATCTCTGCCCAACCTTAAAAATATATGAGAGCATCTCCCAGGCAACAGGCACCAGTTCAGAAATACATACAGCGTATTATCAAATTCATATCTCTGCTTCTACTTACCTCACCATGTCTATTGGACTAGAAGCTGTGAGGAATTTATTATTAACTGGATCTGCTAGCTACAAATCATTAGGCTCCTAGCTAACCTTCTAGGTTCCCAAAGCTGTGTACTAGGAATACAGTGTCAGAATCCACATCCTGTAAATGGCAAGGTAATCACTTTTCAAGAGGTGTTCATATGCACTGACTATTTATTTATTTATTTTAAAAATACACATCTAGTCTCATATGTAGATTACCCTGTCAAGAATAAAAGTCATGTATACATGTAGTTGACTAAAGAGAATTGTCTGAAGGGCATACTATTTTAGAACAGCTGGGAATTTCACACATTTTTTATTTGAAATAGAAGCTCATTGTTGTTTTACAGTAGTTTTCTTGTTTCTAAAAGGAAATTTCCTAATTCTCTTGTTTTGACAAGAAAAAATCAGCTTATGACCATAGCCATTCTTACATGGGCAAAAGTGTATGGGAGAGTCTTTTTCTTCCCTGGAGTACAGGAGTGAGATATGAAGCTTGGGAAAGTGTTGCTGCAGTTCCTGGGTGTGAAATGAAGGATTATAACTCAAAAGAGTTGCCTGGTCATGGACAAAGTACAAAGTTATGGCTAGATGTCTCCTTTTTTGAGCAAATAAGGGGCTCTAGATGAGGGGACTATCCAGCTCAGATACACTCTGTTGTGTTCAAGACTTGAAGTACTAAGTTCTTAAAAGGCTCCAAGTAACCATAAGCTTTCTCTGCTCTTAACATTTGTGTGTTGTGGTTATTATTTTTCACCCTGTTCCATCTCTGGGATCACTTCTACCTTCACATGTTCTACCTTGCCTCCTCTGATTCTTCTCCCAGTGGCTTCCAACCACATGTCCTGCTGAACCAGTTCATTGGGAGACAGTCCTTAAACCCCTAATTACACCAGGATGCTGGTGGTGGTGCTGGTGGTGTAGTAGGCTAAGCAAGAGGAAGCAACATTTAAGAACTTCTAATCATCATAAATCTCACTGTACCTAAAATAACTAATAAGCAAGCATGAGCAGAGAAGGGCGAATAGAGTTTAAGCTTTGAGAAATTATGTTTCTTGATTCCTATTATGATGTTTCTACAGGATAGTTCTGGACAAAAATTGAAGTATCGTCCTAAATCCCATTGTTTTCCATAGGCATTTCACCAAAAGCCTCAATATGAGTTGGAATGCTTCGGGGAGGAGATCAGAAAATGCCACAAAACATGTACATGGAAGTCTGTCCAGGGTTGCTTGAATGTTAAGAAACACTTGGCA
Source organism: Aythya fuligula (assembly GCF_009819795.1). Taxonomy (NCBI): domain Eukaryota; kingdom Metazoa; phylum Chordata; class Aves; order Anseriformes; family Anatidae; genus Aythya; species Aythya fuligula. Next base: position 76,514,388 of record NC_045561.1, on the reverse strand, counting down.
TCATTTCATCTGATACTTTCTGTAAATTTATTTTTATTTGAGAGAAAGAGAGAGAGAGAGAGATAAAAAGAAATCATAATTTTTTCACATGCAAGTGACCTAAGCTGTTCTTTTGCACTGGGAGTATAGATGGTGCAATACATGATTTGGAGAAACTGAATCCATTGTATATGTTCCCTAGGACAATGAAATAATAATGTTTAAGTGCTGGCCACTAAAGTTCTTCATCTGACTGCTTTCACAAAATAAACATTGAGTTGGTGGTATTTTGAGATGGAAAGCCACTTTCACGCTGGCATAAAATCGTGAATAAGTTAATTAAAATGTTGTTTGACAGAAAGACTGTGCAATCTACATTTGGAACCTAGACTTAAGAAAATCAGATAGTTAACAAAGGAATATTAAAAACGAACAAACAAACAAAAACTATTAATTTGATGATTGGCTATTATGGCCAACATTTCTTATACTCACTAGCTGTGTGAAAAATGACTCGAACTTTATTCAATAACATCGAGGAATGGAGCTGGAATTATGATAAACACTTGTGTATTTTTTTACACAGTAGGATCTGGTAGGATTTCATTCCTCTGAACATCAGATAAGGTTATGTCCTCTTTTTCTCTCAAAGAGCTATTGGAGAAGTTAGATCTGAAGCTAAGATTTAACAAAGTAAAAGTCATTCCCTCTGCATAGCTTTTCTGAAGTAAGACTGTCCATACATTGACAGAAATAAATCTAGGTAAAAAGAAGGTGCCAATTAGCCAAAAGCAAATATTCAATTCAGTTGTACATCATTTTACTGAATCTATAAGCTGTTCTTAGGTGAGAAACGATAATCAATTGCCACGGTTAAAAACAAACAAACAAACAGACATTGAATAAAATTGTCTACTGAATATGCCTTTCAAAGAAATGAGGACATTGAAGATAAAGTGCTCTGGACAGGTTGTTTGATTTCTCTTCTTCTGAAATGCTGTATTCATATTTTTGCCATGGTTGTTCTTGTGGCTCAGCAATTTTCCTGGCTGTTTATCAAGCTAAACCCAATAGCACACTGGGTGGTTACAACCTGTTTATAGAAACATCAAATTCCATACATAGTGTTGATTAAAAAAAAACTAATGTTCAGAATGAAATGATTCTTGTATAATGTCTTCAAGTTCTATTAATAGTCTTTTTTTTTTTTTTCCTTTCATGTTAAATTAAATGAAGTAAGTACAGTTTTATTTCTGCCAAGTAAGAATTTCTTTCCAGTTTACTGAGTATGCAAAGGGTTCAGAAGGATCTAACTCAAAAGGATCCAATTGATACATATATATAGTCTGTTTGTTTGTTTGTAAGGTATATGAACTCATATTTTCCAACTAACTTTGATAAAGGCATCTTTTTTTTTTTTTTTTTTTCCTGTTCTTATAGCAACATTTGTCTTCTGGATCATTCTTGCATGCTGTTCACTCATAGAAGTTAACAGCTGGAGTTACAGTTTGCAGGTTACCAGCATTGAACTAATTTAGACCTTTACTTTGTTTCATTAAGAACAAATGCAAGCTCGCCAAAGCCTATTCATACTGCTTTTCTCACTTCATTGTGCAGCACAGCTGTTTTAAACTTCCTAAAAGGATTCTAGTCTGATCAGCTGGTATTTATTGGCCTTAGAGAATATGCTAGGAGTACATACTTTTGATGTTTAAGAAAAAAGCAATGTTTGTTGTTAAACACTTCTGGAAAATGTTTTAACCACATTTAAGAGGGTGACAAATAACTGTTTTAAGAGAACGAATTTTAAATAAAGTTTCCTTTTGTTTTCTGAAGGAATGCTTCTTTTGAAATTATCAGATTCTCAATCTTCTCAGAGAGCTGGTACACCAAAAATGCTTTTCTTGTTTCACTGACTACTTCAGATTTCTTTTCTCTTTTAAGTAGTTCCCAAAACAAAGACAGGAGTGAATATATTTTCCCAAGTGGAAATTTTTACATCTGAAAGGTGAAAGAAGAGGGAGGGTAAAGCACAAAATGGGTTCTATTAGTCTGAAATTCTACAAAGATTTTCAGGAATTCCAGCTAAGTAAATGTAATATACTGGAGCATTGGTGCTAGAAAGCAGGCTACCAAAGCAAAAGCAGTGTAGTTAGGGTGAAATTTACGGGTTCTTTCTACCATCTGCTTCCCAAGTCTTTCCTGAAAAGACAACAGAAACTCAGAAACTTCGGAAAATCACTGGAATTCCCTCCTTTTTTTCTTTCTCTCTCTCTCTCTCTCTCTTTTAATTATTATTTTATTTTTATTTTTAAGAGGCATAGACAGTTTTCAATACTCCTGTAGTAAACTTCAAAAACAAAACAACAGCAACAAAAGAAAAATAAAAGGATTTAACTAGTAGTTTAATTGCCCTGGGTACACACTTGTTCCAAATGTTACACGGGAAGTCATGACATATAAATCCAAAGGATGTAGGAAGCATTTGTCTGACTTAATTAAATCTTTGTTATCACCTGAGTGTGTTTGCTGTCAAGTGTGTGTGCTTTAGCGTCTTATTCCTTCTAGCCAGATGAAGAAACTATATTTTTCTTTTATCTTCCTCCATTTTTTGTTTCATATTCAGCAACTTATTGAGTTAATCTTTTCACATACAGTAGCGCAAGGCCTTAATTTTGCTGTTTTTAATAAGAACAGTAATATACAACAGAAACCATGAAAATCCATGTGGTGTACTCGTTGATACCCAGTTGATATGAATAACTCAGAAAATGTACAACATTTTCTAGGGCCAACATGTAAATGATTTTCATACAGTATTGTGAATAGATTAATATATTTGTTAATCAAGATTTATAGGATTCTCTAAAATGTAAAGCATGCCCCTTTACCTTATCCCCTACCCCTTGCCCCTATCCCTTACCAAGGGATAGCACAGTCATATTTAAAGAAAATGTCTGAGAATGTTGAGTGAGTACTCATCACATCTTCTTACCCTCAGCCTCTTCAGAAAACTCTGAAGTAGTCCCTGTTGGACAACATATTGTCAGGGAGAAAGGGCAGCATAATACCTGAATTTCCATTATTAAAATGCTTCAATCTTTTCATTTTTTTCCCCTGTTCTATCCAAAAGAGAGCTAAACAAAATATGGGGAATAATTAAACTTCAGGCAAAGTGGTAAAGAAGAACCTAGGAATTCTGATACCAGGTTCTCAGCTCTCAAAAATAAAAAGATCCAGACTCTATTTATGTATTTATTTATGTATTTATTTATCTGTTTGTTTGTTTGTTTGTTTATTATTTAATTGTGCAGGAACTCTAGGAAACTTATATTTCTCTGTCTCCTATTTTTGGTAGAGGTAAAACATAGGGGAATGGGGGAATGGACATAAATAAATACTATTTTTCTATAATTATTTTTAAAACATCTTGCTTGCATACTTCTGGCATTCTGACTTGCTGGCCTGCTTCTCACTATAATATTTCCTCTAGAATCTGTGAAGGATCTCTAACTACTTCAAATGCAAAATGGCTAATGTCACAGCTACTATTTCACAGTAAGTTCATTATGTAGTGATAGCTGAAATAATTTTTCTCTCTCTCTTCCTCTCTCTTTCTCTCTCCTATTTTTTCTTAAAATATGAGTCACACATGCTTATTTAGCCCAAGGAAAATACAAGAACTGAAATGAAAAATCCGTCTCCAAATCCTCTTCTCTCCTGGTTAGAATTGCTCAGCTTCATTAAGCCTAATGGTAGAGTGGTGTTTTTTTGACCATTTTAGGCAGGAAATTTTTGCAGTAACATAATTTTATTCTAACTCTATGAAGTCTTCCACAAAACTAAATGCAATTACCTATTGTGTCTATGAAACACTTGAATATGAAACAATGACTTTTGTATGGAGTAATTTCATTTCAAATGAAAAGGGAGTTAAAATATGTTTTCCTGATTGAAATGCCCATTTTTCCCAATACTCAATATGTTGAATCAAACATCCCTAACATAAAGATGCAAATCTGAACATAAAGATGGAAATCTGAAATTTATATTACTTACCTTTTTTTTTTTTTTTTTTTTTTTTCCTTCAAAACCAGTTATGTATCTGCTCATACATTTTTTTTTTTTTTTTTTTTGGTCTTTTACAGAGAATGCAAGAAACAGACATCTAAATTCCAGCTTAAATTTATTAATGGTCAGTTTTCTCCTATTTATTCCTGTGCCAACATTGTTTTTCCATCTCTACTATTGAGCTGTTCATATTTTATGAAAAGCAGTCATGTCCCTTTTTATCCTTTGTTATACTATATTAAGCAAGCCAACTTCTTTTTCATGTGATAGGTTTACTCTTTCCTTGTTTATCCTATAATGAAAATTCCTTCATCAAGTGTATTGTAAAAACTTTGTCTGAGAAACCCTAGGATTTATAGTGTTGTTTTTTTTTTTAACTTTATAGTGCACTAGGAATGCACTCATTGTTTTTATCCTAAATGTTGTTATATGGTAATGCTTTTTTTTGCTTTTTTTTTTTTTTTTTTTTTTTTATATATATATATATATGCATCTGGGAAACTAATGTAAAAGTGTGATTCATAGATGTTCCCAGGTATTCCTAATCTGATTAAACTAAAGGTTATCACATCTCCTGAGAGTCTTCAATGTCCTCTATTTACCTGCAATGTCTTTCATCTCAGAAGTTGTAGGAGGGTTCTGTCTATCATGTGTGCTCAAACTTACTGTCTGAACAGTAGCAAAAAGTTCACCAGAACAACTCCCTACATTCTTCAAATAGCTCCAGAGCAAACTCTTTGAGCACAGTTAAACTAAAAAACTAAACTAAAAATTATGTTCTTAGCTGTTGTTTTTAGTGAACTATAGAGATGTACAGTGCCCTGAGTATGACATATTACTCAAAATGAGATCTACTAATGTAATTAAGCATGGTGGAGAAGCTACACTGGGTGGTTTGTTAGCAGTTCCCCCCCCAAAAAAAAAAAAAAAGTAAAGAAAAAAATGATCCAAAATTTCAAAAAAAGAGTAAGAAATATTTATCATTGTGATGATTTTTTTGTTGTTGTGATGATTTACTTCCTGTTTAAAAATTAAAAAAAAAAAAAAAAAAAGAAAAAGTCTATATTTACCTTCTCCTGATTCCTGGCTGTGCAGAAGCATTAAGATGTTAAAAGAACCTATGATAGATATTTATCCAAAGATATATGCATATTATGTTCATTCTTATTCAAAAAGACTTTTGAAAATATTAAAAATGAAAAAAAAATAATATCTATAATTAAGCAAAAAGTTCCTATGGAAATTTGTGACTGTCTGAAGTATATTTCTTTCTCTGATGTCTGTGATTCCAAGTGATCTTATGTCTGATGTCAACTATATAAAAATATTTGTCACTTGTATTAAGGATTCTTGAAATTATAGATTTACAAATAGAAACAAACTATGCTTTGGAGAGGCCTACTGAAAAGAGTTTTGTTTTGTTTCTGTAACATGCATGAAAGGATTTTAACCTCAAACACAAGAACTGAAACAAGTATGTAAAAGTATATAATAATGTACTTGAATATAAGGTTTCGAGTTTGTTACTAGTACAACTAGCCTCGTACTATATGAAGTGAAAATGCTTGCAAACTAAGAGAATATTTTAGATGTAAGTACAGAAGACAGGAAATAAGACTATGTTTTCCAAGAGGTGCAAAAATCTCTAGCAACATTATGATGGAGACTGAAATAGTTTAAGTTAACATTAGCCAACAGAATGAGGTACATGATGCATATTGTTAAGTGTCAAACCCAGGGATGTAGCCTACATGTTTGTGTTGGAGTTTTACAGCTTACAGATAAAAATAAGATGCTTAGGGAAAGGAGAATTTGTTTTGAGAAGAGGTCTGTGCCATCTGTCCTTTATCTAGCAACCATACTGGAGAGAAAGCTTGTAATCTTGAAAAAAATCCTACAGGAGCTGCTAAAAGTCTGTCTTTATCAGAAAATTTATTTGACAACCAGTAATAAAGAGAGTTAAGTTTATATTTTATGCAAACATATGCTATATATAATAACTATATTACCTTTCATAATTTTAATGTGGTTGTTTAAATGGAGAAACCAAATCGAGGAACAAGTATTTAATGGGCCTATTTTTATCAGTGTATTTTATCTAATAGTTTACAATGATTTATGTGACATTACGTGTCAGTAATTACAATGCCATTTTAAAGAAAGCTTTTATATCTGGCATAGACTGTACTGAGTACTGGAGTTTAATGTCAAGGAAGATGCAATAAAACAGAGAAAAATAAAAAGAGCCTTTCCCCCTACTAATAAATCCAAACAGAGTTCTGTTTCTGTTCCAGTGACATCAGAGCACTGGATTGATACCAAGTCATTCTGAAAAATGTCTTTAAGAAATATATCTTCACTCTGCAGACATGAGATGTAAGGATTCAAGTTATAAGAATATGTTTTAGTACAACAAATCAAATAAATAAGCAATTAAACATTTTCCCACAAACTAGAATCAGAACATATTACGTTATTACATAATTTATGGGCATGAACTGAAATTTCCTACAAAACAAGCCATTGTGTCTACTTTTACAAGCTAACTAGCAGCATGTGATTGTTTCTTGTATTTCTTAAGGGATATAAAAAGTTTCATTTAAAATACTTTGTTTATTGCATGTCACATTTCTTTCCATATGTGCTGGGCTGTATCATATCAAGTTGACTTCTAACTGCAACATAAAACAGAGCAGGACAATAGGCTAATATCTACCAACTTCTCTCTTTAATTATGTGCTTTCCCACTATACATAACTGCTCATTGAGTTTCATCTGTGTTGGAAGGACAGCTTTGAGTTCATTTGTTAGGCTATACCTTTTTTGGTTTTGGCATATCAACTAAGCCAGGTACCATCTCTAGTGCTCTCTGCTGGAAGTTATCAACTGCTCATTTTCACATGCAGTTGGCTTCCTAATCCACTTTAACCAAGTGAGTTAGGTTAGCAAAGGCCTAGACTGTTTGGTTTTCCTGAAATATTTTATAGGGTTTTCACAAATCTGGTGTGGCCAAAAAGTGTTGAGTTTCCCAAGGGACGCAGCTGCCCCTGGAATGGTGTTCTAATGCAGCTAGCACACTAGCTAGGAGGAATAAGGTATCTAAGAGATTGTAAATGTAGATTAGGTACACAGCTGCTTTAGAAATCCTGATACTTGCTGGTTAGCATTTTTACAGTAACAAAATTAAAAAAAAAAAAATGTTTTGGTGTAAATACTTCCATCCATGGAAATTTGGTAAGTTGTTTAAGTATTTTTGTGAAGAATCATAAAGTTCCTTGACAGACAAAATAAACTGAAGAAAGTCCCATTATCCAGAACTGTATGCTGTAGTACAGTCACAATCACTGTAGTATACACAATGACAAAACAATACAAACAATTTTGTTTTAAATTTTGTCTTCAAACTTTTAGCCCTAGAAGGCTAGCCATAGGTGCAAACATTTCCTTAACCACATTTTTTTTGTTGTTTTGTTACTGTTTGATTGGCTATTATAGCGTTATGGGGTGACAAAGTGTCGTCTTTTTTTTTTTTTTTTTTTTTTTTTAAGGAAGTGCTTAAGTCTATGGCTGTAAATATTCTTATTATAACAGGTCCTGTTCCACATTCAGAATGAGATATTCTTTGTGCATAACTCCATCAGCATGCCTTTGAAATTATAATGATCTGACAGCAAAAACTAACATGAATCAACTGCATTTTAAATACTTTAAATACTCTACTGGATATGGAAGTTATCACCTATGTAAGGTGATTCATATATCACTTGAAGCATACATTCACTGTTTCATACTGGTAGATGGCTTACCTCATATATTTTTTCCCCATAAAATGTTTATATCAATTTGCAGTTCAAAAGAAGCCACACCATTAGGATTTTTTCAGCTTGTCTTTATTTCTAGTTTTAGACTAGTTAATGCTTTGTAATACAGAAAAACAATTCCAGACATGAATTTTGTATACACATGTTTTTCTTATTTTCTTCTCATATTTGCTCTTTCTAGTAATAACCAGTTTTTCTGTTTAGAGGTTCATCAGTTCACAGGAGATTTTAAGCTGTTAAAAATGGGCTGATGCTTAGAAACTCCATATGTGAACATGTCTGTTTCTCCACAATATCAAACTGATCTTCTCAGAATAATCCCTCAAATGGCCATCACTCTTACAATAAGAGTATTAATAATAATGGCAACCATATTTCTAATGGTGTATTATTATAATATTGAAGGACAATTATCCCATAATTTGTCAGCAATACAGCTAAGACAAAGACTGGAAAGAATACATGATCTTACAAAATGCCATGTCAGGGTTCTATTTTGTTTATCATTTCAAAATGAAATAAATTTAGAACTAAAAGAAATATATTTTTTTCTCTATATCTGTGCTATATCCATAATAGTCTATTTCTTTATCAGTTTCAGCAATCATAATTATATTAGCTTTAAAAATATCATTCCTTCATAATTAAATCCAATGCCAGAATGCTTACTATTTTTCCTAGCCTCAAAAGTTCACTAAATTCTTCCCATTCCAGCTTCCCCCAAACAAGAGCAGAATTAACCAAAAATGTCCAAAGAGCTGAGAATATCAAGCTGTGAGTAGCTGAATAAAGAATTCTTCAAACAGGATGAGTGAGCTTAAATGTCACTGAAACATATGGTGAAACAGTTTTCTTGACGTGCCTGATTCCAAACCCATTAAGGGGAGCTGTTCCACTGACTTCATTGGGTTTGAATCAGGCCCTATAAAAGGTATTTTAAAATGCTTTTACAATGAATGCCAGCTAATGGGGGTTCTTTTCCAAATGAATATGATCTGGTTTGTCCAAGAAAGTTAATTTATGCTAGATTGGAAGCCTAGTTTCACACATTTGAGTATTCCTATGAATGTTCTGGGTTAGACTTTCAGCTGGCATGTATCAGCCTAATTCCATTAAAGTCTATATGTCTGTGACAATTTACATCTGGACCATGCTTTTGGAACCCATGTTCTAAGTCTTTGGAGATTTTCTCATCATGTCTCACTGCATTTTTCTTGTTTGGTGTTTCAAGTATCAGTTGAAGAAAAACACAATGTCTAGGAAAACAGCCCAAACTCCTTATATATGCAAGGAAAGACACTAGAAATTACATGAGAGGCACTGCAAATGGGGAAAAAAAAATATCAGAAGTCTGGATATCAAATTTTCTTCCGTAAAATTTTTCTTCCATGCAAGGGAGACTGTTAACAACTTTGAGGCAGCAGCCTTTTTGTGTATACTTTTACAAAAATATCAGCCACTCCCTTTTTATTAGCTTCACTAGGAAAGATCTCTGACAGGATCAGACTCATACAGCAGCATGTGAATACCATATTGTTGCAAGGAGAGATAAAATCCTTAAGAACAACAGATTGTATTGTGGAATACAATTTTGCTTGCCTGAAGTTGGTGGGATTTTTGTTTTCTAATTTAATACACCATTAATCAAAACATTGACATACTACAAAAACAAACAAACAAACAAACAAATAAATAAATAAAATCCTTCTCTATTTTCTCGATTATGAATATGTCTAGACAAGAAATGAAAGCAGATTGTAAATTTTGGAAGTGAGTTCTTAACTTGTTCTAAGAAATAGTCTTGTAGAAACACATCTGCTGCACTTTTTACAAATTAGGAAGCAAAGGAATACTAAAGAGATGATGAGTTTGAAGCCAAAAAAAAATTCCTGCTATCTTAGTTATTTAAAGTTCAAATGTTAAAATTGGCTCAAACAAAAAGCATTTTGCCATTGCCTATTACAGTTTCTCATAAAAATATGGTGGAGGGATGGAGATGGTATTGTTATGGGGTTTGTCACATCTTCTGTTGTCACCGCATTGGATGATGCTTGACATCATATGATGCCTTTTGTGTTCAATAAATGCCAAATTTAGTGTTAATTCAACAGGAAGGTGCAAGTCTTACAAAATCAATACTCTTCAGGTATGTGTGATAAATTGCCTTCAGCATTAGAAGTGTAAAATTCATTTGCTGAAAATTCACTTAGATACACATTCAGAAAACTTATGACCAAATTGTGTGTACTTGACTATCACTCAGTCAGAAAGGTGTTTCACTTCTTTTTAGAAATGTACGTAAACATATTTCCTCTCCTATTGGCTTAATACTAACTGTGGTAAGTAGATCACTTTTGAGTTCATCGTTTATCGACCTTTAGTTCTGTGTCTGGTGCAAATTATGATACCAGCTTAATTTACTTGTATGTTAAGCCACAAAAACTGTGATTATGATCCTGAGTTAAGAGTTTTCATTAAAATATTTTCCTTTAGCAACACAGATAAATTGTAAGATTTGGGATATATTGGTATTTCAGTGAATAATTGTAGTCTGATGAATTATTTACATGTGAGAAATCACACAGAAAATAATTTAAATCAAAAGATATGCTTTCCAAAATTATTTTTAAGAAAAAAAACACTTTTAAACCAACAAAGTTGCTGGGAGTCGCATTGTATGTAGCTGTCTTCTATCACTCTGTACAATAATCCCTCTCATCCCTTCAGAGAGCTGTTTACTCCCATACTCCATGAAAGACATTTGCTTTCCCCTGCACAGCTGTAGGCTGGGCTTACCTAATATCTCAGAATATATTTAATTGCATAGTAGTCCTTCAACGGGGAAAACAGGGAAGATAGGAATTGATACAGAAAATGTAGAGTGCTGTCAAAAAAAAAAATAAATAAATAAAAATTAAGTATTAGAAAAGGGTGTTATTTAAATGACTACATATAGTTGAAAAAAAGGGACCTTAGCTACCCTATCAACATTGAGCAAGGATTAGCAAGTAAGAATTGGCCATTATTGCCATAGGAAGTGATAGGATCACAGTCATCCCAGTCAGAACAGGTCTGTAAAGAGCGGGCAGTACAAGCGAGGTAATGTAGCAGTGCAGATTCACAATATCATAGTAGCAGATGACTTCCAAGTAGGCTCAAAGTGTATTTGGGATTTGGGCATTTTCAGAAGCATGATTAGGTTTAAGATAAGTGATGTAATTGAGACCTACTTCTGCTTGTACTGCTTACATACTACTACTTACTATTGTGTTTTCCATCCAGTAACTTTGATTCTAGATTGTTTTCCAAACACAGAAACTTTCATTAGTACTGTCACTGCCAGTGTCTACAAGGATGTGACATACAATTCCTAAGCTTGATACTATTAAGCAGGGTATGATTCTGTAAAAGTCTATCTTTCCTTAATTTCCTCATCGGTAAGGGAATCATGATATTTCAATTTATAGTTCACTTAGTCTTTGTAATAGAGTTTCTTCTTTTAACCTTCACCAAGTGCTGCACACTGAATCAGAAAATACAGTGCAGTGTGTCCCACATCCTACACATCCAATCAACACTTATTTCAAACTTATTTCACTCTGCTGAAATCACAAGTTACTGCAAGCTTAATCCATATTATTAAGTACACTTTTGAAATAAAACTCAGTCCAGTAGCCACCTTTAATTTACTGGTGCTTTTTTTAAACGTATTTTGAAAATATTTTCTAACATTTTCTCTCTCTCTCTCTCTCTTTTTATTTTTTTTTTTTAATTATTTTTTAGTTATATTGCTAAAATGGTTATAAGCAATTAAATAAGGAGAGAAAATCACAAAACACTGAAGTATGAGTTAAAGGGAGATAATGTTAAACCCTGGAAACTTCCTGGAAGCAAACCTGGCAATTTATGAAAGACAATGAGGCAAGTAAAGCACTGACGAAAAAAATATGTTTGTTTGTTTTTCCTTCACATGGTTTGCAGAATGAATCTTGCATGCAGAAGGTATTTGGGGGTAGACACGGGAATCTGTTTCCACCCACTCCTACCCCTCCTAGACTGTGAGTTCCTGGAACTCAAATTTTACACAGGTGAGATAATTTTAGGTGTAGATATACAATGAATCAGAGTGTGTTGAATCAGTTCCATGGTGAGTTAAGATGTCCATATGAATACAATCTTTGTCAAAAAAGCCCCTTGGACCTGATTTTCAACCTTCCCCTTTCTTTAAAGCACTTGCAAACTTACACTAAAAAATATACCTACTCACATCCAGCAGTGCAAACATTTGCATTAATGCATGACCTGTTACTTAACACTACCAGTACACAAGTGGCAGAACTGGCATTCAGGCATTCAAAAGATAATCTACACACACATAATACCACATGTTTGTGCAGGTGTTAAACTCAGTCAAATCTGTAGCCATATGTACATGAAGGAATAGTTTTGTACACATGTACCATCAAAGGCCAAGAACAGACTTGGCTGCAAATATAGTCCCTACTACTTCAGCACTGGCGTAATTTTACTTGTATAGAGTTAATTGATGGCATAGTGTGGGAAATGAAAGACATAAAACAATAGCAAATATTTTTAAAGGTCCTATAATGCATGCTGGCTAGGAACAGTACCGTGCATTTTATATTACAAAGCAGTCTGGCTTTTTTCATCTCTCTGTACACTTTGGGACTAAATGAACTCATGAGTCCACTACACATGCTTATGAAAGCCCACTTAAAACTGAACAAAATCACTCCGAAGCTGAAACAAGTCAAGACACTGCTCATCTCTTACAGATTTACCTAGTATGGACTCCTTTATGAACTGTGTATGTTTTCTTAACTCTACTTGGTAACAAGCAATACTGTTTATAATAATAACATCTTTGGTCTACAGATGAACCTGCTTGAAAAGCAATAATGTTTTTCAACACTGTAAATGAGCTCTAAGCAGAAACTAACATTCAAAAGGAATTGCAGTTCCTATCACACTTCCACTTTATTGCAAATACCAGTCACACCAAACCCAAAATCTACCTCTAAAGAGCCTTGCATTACTTTAGGAAAAGAAATTGAAGGTCTAGACAGAAACAGAATGCAGATTTTGATAGCAATGTCACAGAGTTCATTAAGGTCTACTTCAAAAGGTTTTCCCTACAATTATGTACCAGTAGGTGAGTACTAAGCCATGTGAAAGGTGTACTCCTGCTAAATCCAAAGGTCTTTCAGTAGGGATATTCTGTAGGGCTCTGTTCTCCTACTGCATGTTTAACTTCAGAGTAGCTCTAGTGATTTCAAGGAGAAGCTTATGGGGAACGAAGTAGTCCTACTATACCGTTCTTTAAAATGTGCTGATTATAGATAAAAGCATTTTTTAATGAATATGCTTTTATTCTTATAGGGAACTTTAATCCCTATGTATGGGCCAAGGGAAAAAGTCAAGGAGTAATCACAGGAATATATTGCTCTAGAGTTAATCAAGTGGCAAGGATGTTATAGGATAGAATCTCATAAGAAATATCCTCAGATAAAAAGATTAGTGCATTTAAATGGAATGAATGGATAAACAGAAGTAGGTTTATGATAAAGAATGTTTTTATTATTACTTCAAAGGGTATACATTTTAAAAAAAGTAAGGGTATAGTTAAGAGACAGGATAATTTAGGGACTTAAATGCAAAGGACAAACCCAACAGAGAGTACTTTAAATAAGACATAAAGACACACACACAAAAATCTGTAATTTGTCACTAAATTGAGAAAAATCTTTTAAGAGAAGGCTCTCCAACCTGGCAACCCACTCAAAATAATACCAGCATTAGGAATAGAAAAATGAAATGAGCATTCGGGAAAAAGGGAAGACTTAACATGGAGTAAATGCAGCAACTAAAATAATTAGTTATTGTATAGAACACCAACAAAAAAATATATAATATATATAATTAAAAATAATGTCAATAAAAAGAACAAAGAAAATGCAAGTGAGGCCATGCAAACAGAGGGGCTGGTATTAAGGATAATCTATAGGTAGCCTCCAAGATACTTGGCCTTCATTTTCAAAATGAACCAACCAAACAAAAAAATAGCATTGGTCCAATGGTTCCTGACAAACAAATAAGCAAATCTACACCAAAAACACCTCTTTTTTTCACCTTTCCCTAACCACCAAACTAGCCACTTTCTCAACACACAGGACTGAATATCCAGTATGCAAGAAATCAGATTACCAATATTGAGTTAAAATGATTTGAAATGCTTCAGTAAGGTCTGTGAATAGAATTTAAATTCAGTTAACAGTCAAGAAGAATGAAGAAAGGCAAGTTTAGGTCTGTTAGACAAAAAAATAAATAAACAAATAAATAAAAAGAAGAAGAAAGACCTGAGAATTACAGCACAGTCAACCTAATGGTAGTAGCTAGAAAGATAATGAAACATGTAATTAAATCATCAATTTATAAGTGTTTAATGGATAATGAGATGAGAGGAAAGAACATGAATAAACCTGTCAAGAGCATATCATGGCAAATCAGTTTAATTTCCTTCTTTTAAAGGGAGTGACCAATCTGAAGAAGTAAGAAATCTGACAATGGGGAAAATGCTGAAGCATTTTGTTTCAGCACTTTCTAGACTAAATATTCTGTTTAGGAAATGCTGAAACAGTAGCATTTAACATTTTTCTGAAATCACATTCACATTTCAAAAATTTGATGTAAATATGTCTTCAAAGGTTATATAATTTTACAGAACCTAAACCAAAACAAAATACTTCATGTTGTATCTCTCATCCAAACACAAATATTTTTCCCCATACTTTCAACTATAAATAAATTGTAAGGGATTCAAATGTTGCTATAATCAGGCTGATGATCACAGAATCATAGAATGACTTGAGTTGGAAGGGACGTTAAGGATTATCTAATTCAAACCCTCCTGCCATGGCCAGGGACAGTTGGTTTCATATTCCCCAGAAAAATGGAAATAATAATCAGCTTAACTTTATTGAGCAAGATTTGAATGAAATATTAAACAAGCTTCTTTAACTATACATAGAACCAAACACTGGAACAAGACAGCTAAAAAGGTTATTAATGTTTTCTGAAAGGCAGATCAGAAAACAAACACTGAACATTGATGGTGATGGTCTCTCTGTGTCATTCTGCTGTTGAATGAATCCAGTGACATATTGAGATCTTACCCAACCTTGTATTGCTACTTAGCCTTTAACATCCTTGACAGTGAATGCAGTGATGGCCAACAATTTTGCTGTCACCATCATCTTCAAGTCAGGCTCAAGATATGTGTATGCCCTTTGGATCAAGATCATAATTTATGTTTCAGTTACTGCAAAAACTATAGATTTCTAGTACAATATAGTGTTTAAAATGAATAAAACCCTGTTAACTGCAAAGATGGAATGGCCCAATGTGGGTGTCTTAAGAGGGTAGAAAGAAAAAACAAGATCCTAACAATTTCCATGAGTAGTTAGATGTAAAAAAAAAAAAAAAAAAGCATTTCCACTTAACAATACAATGTTGAAGCTATACCCATTAGCAGTCACTTCTGTAAATGTCCATACTACAAAGTTAAATCATACAATAAATGAGAATGTGTATATCTAGGACATCAGTTCATTAGAACTAGATTTTAATTTATTATTTTTCCCACACAAATCATGCTCTTAGTAAATCCAAAATGTTTAATGAAGACATATCCAGAGAGATAGCTGTGTCGAAACTGGAGAGAGAGAGAGAAGATGAGTAAGAAAGAAAGCGTAAGTTTAGTAGCTGCTGTGTGATATATAATACAAAAGAATGAAATTAATGTTGGCTTGGTATGTGTAATGAAACAAGAACTTTTAGCAATCAGAACCAGGACTGAACAGTCAAGCTGCGTAGTTACAGTTGCAGTTAGAAGCATCAAACAGATTCAAAGGTTTGTGGATTTGGGACCTATACTGAAACAAAATTTAGAGTCTTTTAAAAGTTGTCTGAATTTGAATTCTATGCTTGTAATCAGCACTTCACTTAAAATTTCCACTTCCAAGTAGAAAAGAAACATTTTTTCCTCCTCAGAAAATAAAAACTTTCTTCCATCATTGCTTGTCTCCAGTTGCCTCTGTCTAGTCCCATTTGTTGAATTCCCAAGGGTATTTGTCAGAATGAGATTAAGAAATTAGAGGGAACCATATTATGCATCTGAGGAACTTGGCAAAGAGACTGTAGCTAATTGAGATATTTCATGGACTAAGATGCCCTGGCTCCTTGCCCAGTCATCGGACCCCTTGGAATAAGCAGTAAGATCATTAATTTGCAAATTTAATACCAGCTGACCTTTGAACCCCTCTTTTTCTGAGAATAAAAAGAATTGTCTGGTCCCTGTAGCATTGAAGAGTGACACTTTAATTCTTCTATTTTTCATTCCCTTTCCTTTTGCCTAAACATTAACTGTTTTTCTTTTTCTTTTTCTTTTTCTTTTTCTTTTTCTTTTTCTTTTTCTTTTTCTTTTTCTTTTTCTTTTTCTTTTTCTTTTTCTTTTTCTTTTTCTTTTTCTTTTTCTTTTTCTTTTTCATTTTCTTTTTCTTTCTTTTTCTTTTTTTTTTTTTCTTTTTCTTTTTCTCTCTCTTTTTCTCTCTCTTTTTCTCTCTCTTTTTTTTTTTTTTTTTTTTTCCCCCACAGGTCACTGACTGACATGATGGAGATTAAATAATTTCTCTAACAACTTCAGTGGATTTCTAGGATTATTTGATGCCTTCATGTAGCTATCCTGCAGGTGCTTCAGACAACAAGAATTCCAAGTTCTATTATCACTTTGGTCTGGGGTTTAGATATGAGTTAGGGGTATAAATGTAACTTTATATGTATAGACAAGTAATATGTGTGGATCTACATTCTATGGTCTATAATTGTGTTTCATTTGTCTTTGTTTTCCATATGTGTGCTAATAATACTTTTCAGTATTTAGTTCTTCCTTCTTGTTCAAAATTTTATGCTGTATATACAATTTAGAGACTCCAGTAGTTTCAAAAAATGTTTGAAATATCTAAGAAAATCACCAAGTTTAACACAGACAAAACTCTGAGTTGATTATTTTAGTTTTTGTTTTGTTCTGTTTTTCTCTTACCCTATTGGTTTCAGGGATTCTTCTTAGAAAAACATATTCCTCCATTACAATTAGACCTGAGCAGTGTAAAGAACAATGTTTTTTGTGTGACAGTTCTTGTCTATTGACACATACAAATACCATTTTCCTCCTTCCATAGACAATCTTGTACAAAGGAATTCAACACACTTTCTCTACAGTCTGAAGCAGCAGCATAGAGTAAGTCACTTTTCTTCATCCAACAGCCAGACTTCACATTGCCTCTGTTCCCTGCAGTACTTCAATCTGTGGAACCTTCCTGGTTAACTCAAGTTTAGAAACTTCAGTCATCTTCAGAGTGACTTTTACAATCTTATTTTCTTTGGCCACCAGGAAATCGTGCTTCTTTGTCCAGCTTAAAAAGTCCTGAATGCTTGATTTTTCATAATAGGTGTGGTTTAATAGTATATAACTTAAAATGGAAGCACTTATGAGTGTGGATGCAGATCCCAGCCCCTCACCACAGGAGTGACTAGCCTTACCCAGGCAAGGTAGACAACATCATCATCTTCTTCTGACACACCTCATTTATAGTGATAATAACAATGGTATCTGTAGGAAGCCTTCATGGTGTTGGATCAAGTCCTGCAAGGGACGTGACAGAGGAGCACGTAGTTTTTAGATACTTATCAAGTTTGAGTGCTGAGTTGTTTATCTCTGTGTGTTAGCACTGCAACATTATTGGCATGTGCAAGGTTAAAATCTCAAATGCTAATGTCCTGAAGAACATTAAACAGTGAAGTGACAAGAGCGGTCAAGAGCTCTCTATCTATGCTTCTTTATGACCCACTTAATGTTAAGTTATGACTTGCCTGTGTTGCCTCTGGCCCTTGATAGCTAAAGATGGTATCAAACTAGAGATCTCCAAGAAAGGGTATGGTTGCTTATACTGTCTGCAGATTGCTTGATCCACATCCACAGAAAATTCATGGATGATATCAAACCAGAGGTAATGGTGAATGCATAAGAGGGCAGCCTGCCACAAGCAGTCTGAGGAAATGGGCTGACAGGAATCTTGTAAAATTCAACAAAGGAATTTCCTAAGTCCTGCATCTGGGAAGAAACTACCTAATACAACAGCACAATATGGGGACAGACAGACAGGAAAACACCTTTGTAGGCCCTGAAAGTTCTAGTGGACAACAAGTTGATCATGAGCCAGCAATGTGCCCCTGTGGCAAAGAAGGCCAACAGTTTCATGGGTTGTGCTAGGAAAAGCATCACTAGGAAGTAGAGGAAAATGGTCTTTACCTTCTATTCATCTCTGATGAGACATCTTGAGTGCTGGGTCCAGTTCTGGGGACCCCAGTACATGAGTGGTATGGGTATACTGGAGCAAGTTCAGAGAAAGATCATGAAGATATGTAAGGGACTGGAGCATCTGATATGAGATGACACTGAGAGAGTTAGTATTGTTTAGACTGGAAAAGAGAAGTCTCGGATGGGTTCTGATCAATATGTATATAGACTTGATGGGGGGTGGTAGAGAAGATGGAGACATTCATAGTGGTGCCCAAAGGTGAAGAAGCAGTTGGCACAAACTGAAATACAAGAAATTCCAGTTAAACGTAAGAAAAAATCTTCTTTACTACTTGGATGATCAAACAATAGAACAGGTTGCAAGAATATTGTGTAGTCTCTGACCTCTGAAATATTCAATATTCAAGCCCTGACTGGACATGGCCTGAGAAATCTGTTCTAGTTGACCTTGCTCTGAGCTAGACGATCTCCACATGTGACTTTCAGCCTCAGCCATTCTTTGATTCTGTGACATCGTTTAGGCCTCCCCAGTACAAAACAAACAAACAAACAAACAAACAAACAAAAAAAAAAGACACAAAAAATACAGGAGCAAGTGCAGGGATGATTATGGGGCCAGAGCAAATGAAATATGTGGAGGGGCTTACAGAAATAGTTTTGTTTAATCTTAAGAAGAAAAGGTTGAAGGGAGATCTTGCTATCTTCAGATGGTAGAGTATAAGACACAATGGAGACAAACTCTTCTCAGAGATGCAAAGTGAAAAGATGAGAGGTAGTGGATGCAAGTAGTAACAAGGGAAATTACTATTTGTTGGGAGGAGTGGGTTAAAAGTGGAAAACTGGAGAGGAGGATGGGATCAGAAAGGAAGACTGGAGAGGAGTAAATACACTCGTGATCTTGCAGCTGGGAATGCATAAGATCTGGGGAGGAGCAATGTAGAAAAACTTAAATTATGTCTACTGCTGTTTGTGTTGTGTGTTTGACAAGTAGCTCATCTGTGCATAGATAACAGGTGTTTGGTAGACTTGGAGATTCCCTATTGGATGTGCTTGAGCTCCTGGCCTTGGTACAAAGAACAGAGAAGCACAGTGAGAATCACAGCATGGTGGTAAAAACTGTGCCTGAGCAACTCTTGATAAAAACAGGTGAAACCAGAAGGCTGGCAATCTCCTAGCATGGACCTTGTTTAGTGGTTCCTGCATTTCTGTTTGTGTGCCTGTGATCATGTACTTTTGCTTGGGTGCTGTTTCAGGGATTCCCTGGTTGGCAAGGTCATGAGAATAAATCTACTTTTTGCATTTTAGTTGTATGTTGTTGTTTCTGTTGCCTACCTGTGCTTAAAATTAATTTAAAAAAAAAAAAAAAAAAAAAAATCACGAGGAAGTTGTTCAAACATTTATTTGAATTGTTGTACAGTGAAGTTGTAGAATCTCCACCATTGCAACTATTCAAAATTTGTCTGGACAAGGCCCTTAACAACCTCATCTCAATTGCCCCTGCTTTCATTGAAGGATTCCATTAAGTGGAATCACAGGTCCAATAAAAAATATTCTATGATTGTGTGATTTTATGATAGTAGATAAAGCAATGTGCATACTGGGATGTTTTCAAATCTTGGACTTATTTCTTTCTGTCCCCCACTCCCACTTTTCAGCCAACACACTAATGCACCACATCTGATTTTTATGTAATGTATTTGTTTCTTTTTATAATTCCTAGTGATGTAATTGTACTCAGTTTCACACTGTCCTTTGATAATTAGTTTTCTTACCTTGTAAGATAGTGCAGAAGCAAGTTCTATCTGTTTTCCTGTCTTTTATGAAGAGAAAATGTCACTTGTCTGTATTACGCACTGAAAGGATTTTTTTTTTTTTTAATATATAAAAGACTGAAGATTCATGAGAAAAAGCTTGTTTGGTCTACCTTTGGCTAAAAGAAATAAATTTCCATCATTTCCAACATATCCAACAAACTGTTGTCTTGATAGCCAGCATATACAATTTTTGTGATGCAAAGTTTTTCTATGACACCACAGATTATAATCCTATTGTATGTACTAAGAATATAGAGTTGGAACCAAAATTTCATAAGTAAACCACAGAGTACTTTATATGCATATAATTAAAGGACTATCGACCTTGTTATCAGTACAATACGGCTACATCTATTCTAATAAAACAAGACTAAGGGTGTTGCACAGCAGTGAGGCTAAGAGGTTTGGAATGACCTGTGCTCCTGCTAGTAGAGGCTGTTTTAACTTCCAGAGCATGATGGTGTTATACAAATTTCTTGTTTGACACAGTCACAGGAGTCAATGTTCTGACTTAAAGGGAAAATATACATAAATATACAGGGAAAACACTAGCAGGAAGGGGACAGATGTGTGCCGCAGAAGAATTCATGCACTCCTGGGCATGAGTTAATGAAGGAAAACATTCCTGTGCACACTAATATTTGCTAGCATTAACTGTTCCTGCTTTCTTGACTTCTCTAACATCAGTAGTAACTCTCTGTCCATCCATTTTCTAGCAGTAGCAGATATGGAAAAGAAAAGCATTTCAATACTTCCTTTCTGGCTTTCCTATATGAAATAAAGGGCCCAAATGAGCTCAGTGTCTGCTCCTCACTCCAAGTACCTAGTGAAAATCACAAGCTTGGCTATATGAAGGTTTATTTATGATCTTCATTTTTAGTATTTAAATTTAGTCACATAGGGTGAAATAACTGAAGAAAATACCAAAAGTTTGAGCAGAGCCAAGAGTGGACCTGATATCTGTTGTGAGTGAATCAGGATAGTTTGGATAGTCTGGGGAGGTTTAGGTTGGAAAGCAGGAGACATTTCTTCTCAGAAAGAGTAATCAGGCGTTGGAACTGTTTGCTGAGGGAGGTGGTGGAGTCACCGTCCCTGGGGTGTTTAAGGAAAGGTTGGATGTACTGATTAGGGATATGGTTTAGTGGGTGACATTAGTAGTAGGGTGATGGTTGGACCAGATGATTTTGAAGGTCTTTTCCTACCGTACTGGTTCTATGATTCTATGATTAAAACAGATTAAGACAGTCTGGAAGGTTCAGAGTAGCCCTGTGGGGCAGACAAGAATTTACTAGTTTAGTTCATGAACATGAGCTTTCTTGCTTTCCTAGCACAGTACTGTTGTAGAAAGTGATGCTGAATAACTTCAAATGAAATAAAAACAAAAGCTGATAATATATAAGCATGTTAAATGATTGCTTCCTGGGGTTGTTTGGGAGCAGGTAGGAAGAGGTAGATTGGTGTGGTATATCTTCATACTTATCAGACTGGTAGGAGAGGAACTGAGAACAGAAAATAATGAGGGACAAGTAAAGAGGTATTGGTTTCTGCTGAGGAGTGGAGAGGGTGCATTTATTTATTTATTTATTTGTTTGTTTGTTTGTTTATTGCATGAAGAACTTTAGGCATGTGTGAGTCTTTCAAAAAAAAAAAAAAAAAAAAGTATAGTAAAATTCCTGGAATAACTATGTGAAAGCACTTACCTCAAAAGCAAAAGGCACATCTTCTACTTTGCCTGTTTCAAGTAGAGATGGAGCCATTCTCTCTTCCTGACAGCTGAGTCAAGCTCACAAGCACTTAGTTATATTCAGTGTAAAAATGTCACCTCTTTCTAATGGAGATGTTTCCCTGTATAAAAATCAGCTACATCAGGAGACAGGCTCCAAAATAATCTCACCTGATAGGGTGATATGTAAGATATGTAAGCACAAACAGGTCAGATTAGACCAGGTGTCTAAATCAAGTTATGAGTGTCCCAAGTACTAACAAACTTTGAATCTGTTTAACTGGCATTTTCTGTCAAAAAAAGATTCTGTCAGCACTGCTTTACTCACCGATTAAGTTTCCACTGAAATTCACATAAATTAAAATAACTTTTTCTCCAACAGAGACTGGAAAAGAAACATTTGTTAGGAAAGAGGACAGGTTTTCTGTGACAGTTTGTCATCTCACTGCCAAATGAGAAACAAGAACAAGTCAGGAAGAGCTCCCAATACCTTACTCTTTTCTGAACACAACAACACACGCATTTGAAAAAATGTGTGCTTTGTGTTGTGAGTGTTTATAGCAAAGGTGATTAATTTCACACAGTTTTCAACTAGTTATCAAGGAATGTGTACCTCCAGGCACAAGTTTTCTGGGATGTGATAGATCTATACAACTCTCTAATACCAAGGCTTAACTTTAAGGTCTGCCTAAACAACAAAATTATTGTTCTAAGGACAAGGAGCTAAAATCTCTCTAAAATAATAATAATAATAAAAAAAAAAAATCTAAAATGAGGAGCTAAAATCTCAGCTCCAGCACCTTCCACAATTTGAAACTGACATTTGCAGAAGGGATTTCTTAAGCCTGAGATGTTAATAGTTCTAAAAGCAAACATTAGGGAAAAAACAAACAAACAAACAAACAAACAAACAAAAAAGCTTCATTAAAAGATCCTTGTGTTAATTAGTACAGAAAAATGTTGGATGCAATGTGCTCTTCACTATTTAAACTATTTGTTTAAATTTTGTGTCTGTCTGGACAATAAAATGAGTTTGCTCCCAGTTCTATTTAGCGTTGATTTTTCACTTCCTGCTTCTCACCATGAACTCAACATTGTTATCTTTGGTTTCTCTGCTCTGCACGAGATGTTTAAACAGAAAGCCACAATATTTTTATTGAAACTTTTTATAAAACCAGTAGTGAAATGTCTTCTGCCCTAAGTGGTTTTTTAAGCCACTGTGCTACAATATTTCCAGGTAAAACCCTAAGATGGTTTAATGAAATCACTGAAAAGATTTTTATGGATATGATATTTATAGAATCACTCTCTCTCTATATATATATATTTTTTTTTTTTTTTTCTAGAGGAGGACTACAGAGTGTCCTGCATGGTGTACTGATCAGTTGCAGTTTGAGTCTTAAATAAATCAATTCATTTCTTCCTATTTTAGAAGTTACCCCTGTTTGTGTATTACAGTAATGTTAGAAATGTAATGCTGATTTGAAATCACTTGGAAGTCATATAAACGACTATTGCATATTGTCTTATTAAGACACAGTTTTAATGTAATTCCAAACAATTTTGTTCAGCTTTCATCCACAAAGAGCAATAAATACTGAGAGGAACTGGGAGCAGTGTACACTTCATCTGTTTCCATAATTTAAATGCAAATTGTTTGCTCCCATGTACGAAATATGTTTTTTTGCATCATTGAGTTGTCAGGGTGAATTGAGGAAAAAAGTTCCCTTCCCACATTGAATAATCTAAATTTTTGTTGTCCAGTCAGAGAAAAAAACATTCAGACATTGAACTGTCTGAACTGTTTCTAATGATTAGAAAGAAAATATTGTTTATTGCTCCAATTGTGGGTTGTATGTCTGTTGTAAGATGAATAGACACACTTGTGGCACTTCCTTTTTTTTTTTTCCTTTCAATCGATGGCCAATTTTTTATTATTTTTTTTTTTCCCAATCGCATCTTAGCTATTTCAATTTTAAAACCCTTGTTTATGCTGAACTTTATCCACGGTCAGATTAACAAATCAGATGAATATTCTGTGCAGGATGCATAATTTTGTCTGCTCTTTCTAATATGTTTGGAGGAAATGTCCCATTAACAAACAATAAGAGAAAGATATTTGGATGATTAAGGAACAATAGAACAACTGTGGGAAATAATTTGGAAAGTTCTGTCATAGATGTAAAATGGTATAAAACATGAGTGTAAGGAATAGAATTAATTGGGAATTTTCACCTACTATGCCTTTTTCTTCTGAAAAACAGGGGATCAAAGATCTGTGTGCATCAGTGACGCTGTTTTTGGTATTTGGTGTTTTGGTTTTATGACCTAAATCAGCTAAATCTCAGCCTGTAGACTGGTTGCTACTTCATATTCAGCATCTTCTTGTCAATTTTTTCTGTATTTGTAAAAATACACTCTGCCATAAAGCAACCTGTTCATCCACAGGTGCCAAAATTGAAAAGGAATTTGGGAAGTTGGCTTCTGTGAATGAAGAGGTGTGAGGTTGATTTCATTAGGAATGAGTTTCAAAAATATGCACCTCCTTCTGATAAAAGAGATTTATCAGAATAACATGAACAGAACAAATGAGTAAATAAAGCTATATTCAAGTATTTTGTTCTTATTCTTATTCTTGTTCTTGTTCTTGTTCTTGTTCTTATTCTTATTCTTATTCTTATTCTTATTCTTATTCTTATTCTTATTCTTATTCTTATTCTTATTCTTATTCTTATTCTTATTCTTATTCTTATTCTTATTCTTATTCTTATTGCCTGCCTGAATTCTGAGCCTTTTGCAGACTTCAGGAAATAAAACCCCATTAAGTTGATCTATATCATCAACTAACTTTGAATATATATGTTAACTAAGTGTCATTTTAAAAGGGTGTCATGAATGCAAATATGTTAATGGTTAGGAAAATCTTTCTACCAACTTACTTATTTTTGCCTAGTGATACCTACAACAAACCATGGCTGAAGGAATGTTGAAAAAAAAATAAAATAAACATTTTCTGCTTTTTCTTTGCATATTAGAACCTATTTGAGCTATGAGTAGAAATATCAGTTTAAGCCTGATAAAGCATTTCAGCCTTTACATTTTTGCAAATAAAAGACAAACTTTTCATTGGTTGTTGTTTTTCTTGTAAATTAGGTGAGATCTAAGAATTAAAAATGTGGAATAAAATATAATCTAACAAATGAAACATTTCATTTTGTAGTGCTATATTTTCCACAATTTAAAAAAAAAAAAAAAAAAAAAAAAGACAGTTCCATTTCACAGTGATCTTTCCAGTGACCTGATCTCTAGAGAAGTTCCATAATAGCAAATTGAAAACAAAAGACACTCATATTACTTACCTGTTCAAGATAATTCTCAGGAAAAATTCTGAGTGAATTATGGGATCAAATCTGTGTTTAGCTAAATAGACTTTTCAATAACATTTTCTGACATTAAAAAAAATGAGAATATTCTGAATAATATATATATATTTCAGCTGTAACACTTTTCATTTATTTTTTAAATAAAAGTTTACAATTTAAATAGAACAAAAGATTCTTAAGCATTGACACTTTTTGAATTTGATACAATGCATAAGATCATAAAACTATTCATTGGGTGGAAATTTTGTTTTAACAAAAGTAATCAATACACATCTCACTAATTAAAGTAACATTTTAACGAAAAAATATGTAATTAAATTTAAGATAATATTCCAATTTAAAGTGAAAATTTAAATCATCCTGATCTCAGTGATGTTCTGGTCTAAAGTCATTATTTAGCTTGGAATGATTTGTAAAAACACCTTTTTTTTTTTTTTTTTTTTGTGAATGATCCAAAGGTCATTGATGAAAATGCAAAGACTTTCATTGGTTTCCAATGGAAAGACCAGCCTACTGAAGCTATTGTGTCCATTAGTTCTGTCATTTCAGCAAATTAGGAGAGCTGAACTGCTTCTGGAGCTGGAGGTAAAGTGCTTAGGGCTTTTCTTTTTGAAGAGTTCATATGCATTTTAAAATGACAATAAACCTTTTCTATACAGACCAGTAAGCAAAAGACAGTTGGAAGAGAAAACTGTATTCTTTAAATGTTCATGGTTTTCCCCCTGCAAAAGAGAAAGAAAAATATAAGGCAATAAATTAAGCTTTATGTTATGCATTACCATGTATTACTGAGCTTGTAATTTAGTCATTATGATTCCAGAATGCTATTACATATCTTGGATCTCTGTACTGAGTCCTGAATCAGGACATAGGCAGTGAAAACGTAAAAGCCTGGTTTCCCACGCTCTGCATAAGCTATTGTTATAAAAACAATTAGTTGGCAAGACTAATATCTGGAATAAAATAAGTTGAACTCTTTGAACACCTGCAGAGATATGAAGAGAAAGCGATCTGTTGATTTTTTTTGTTGCTGAAAAGTCCCATGGAACCTTTCTAGTGCTCACTGTTATCCTAATCACCTAAGAGGTCACCTAATTATCCTAATCATCTAATAGGTCGCCTAGGGCATGGATTGCCTATCCACAGTGCACACCTTACATTTTAGTGTTTGTCAAAGAGAAAAAAAAATATATTAAAAAAAAAAAAAAAAAGAAAAGATTATTTGTTTAAATATATACAAAAAAATGTTTAAGTAGGCAAGTATAGATTATTAATGCTATCAAATCTCGTATAACATGTTATGTGATATAGCTGAGGTAGCTTAGAGTTTAACCGCAGCAGCTTCCAGCTCACTGCTAGCTGGCTAATGTGAATGTTAATTCCTTGTATACACTTATTCAAACAATAATTTTTTATACTATCTCATCACGTTGTTATTAGTTTCTTTCCACCCTGTATTGCATGACATCCCATTAGTCCACACACAGTTTCAAGTGACGCATGCTATAATTATGTAATGTTGTATCATGCATTATCACCTGGGGCAAAAACAAACAGCAAAATTTTTCACTGAGGATGCAATTACTGAGTAAAGCTAACTGAGCACCTTCCATAGTGGTTTGCAGGTCTGATATGAGTGCCACACAACAGCTACTTAAGCTACTTAGGCTTGTTGGCAGAGCATGATAGAGTTGCTTTGAGTAAACTGTTTTGATTTTGTATGAGGAAGTTTCTTGTATTTTAATTGATAGCTATATTGTACAATTAATAAGCTAAGCCTATGAAATATAGTAGCAAATAGACAAAAAGCCTCTCTCTCCTATTGGAGATACCTGTGAAGTATATAGTAGAAGGAAACATTCAACATGGTGTCTGCTGATCCACAGCAGGACTCTTCTGCAATATATAAAAACAACATCTGCTTAGAGCAGGGGAACCATGTGCAGCTCAGTAAGATATAAACCTCTAACCAGAATGTTCAAAGCTGTATTTAGCCACACAATTCCCCATTAACGTTAATAGGAAGTGTATGGTTTTCATACATCCCTTTGAAAATTATATCCCATGAACTACTTTGAAACAATATATTCCCACAAGTGTTGACTCAGAAACCAGTAAAGAATACTGCAATTGCCATAATTCTGAATCACTGCAGCTTAAAAAGGTGGACTTGTTTCCCCCCAAATCCATGGGGTTCATGGTTTAGAAAAGAGCAGTGCTTTTCGATTTTATAAATAATGCCAATGGGATCTTCATTGTTTTAACAGCTATTTAAGAACAACATATTTTTTTCTGCATATCTGATGATAAGAACAATACTACTAGAAGAGGAATTAATTCTGTATTTTCATTTCTTAGAAGTAATGAGATTTTAATTATAAGTGGACAGTTTTTGATTTCAACTTTATTTTTATGGTGTGAACATATGAAGCCTGTTTACACATTTATGTGTTCTAAGAAAAAGAGTGTCCTTCTCACTATCTTGATTTTTTTTTCTTTCTTCCTCCATTATAAAATAAAAGAAAATTTAAAAACCTTATATAGTGAGTAATCAAGAAAAATATTTTGTGATTTGGATGAATAATTTGTTCACTTTAACTGTGAATGGCTGAAAATTTTCAAGATTTATTTATGACTTACTGATATGGATTTAGAAGAACAAAATGGACCATAAATGTTCTTGTTGCCTTCCTTGTGTTACTGATCATCCATCAGGAAGGTAATCCTGCAACTTCAGTATCCCTCTGGGGTTTGCATCCAGTCTAGTTCATTCAAGACAAAACCGATGATGGTTGCATTCTAAAACATTACAATAGGAGATGAATGTTGTATTAAAACTGTTGTTGTCCTCTGCCCAAGGATAAATGTCACTCATAGGAAGACAACCATAGAAATTGAATTTGAAGATGAATATATTAAAAGAAGGAAAAAAGGTTAATTACTCGTTTGATTTAATTGACTTAAATTCTCCAACCTGCATAAAATAAGGCTTAATGTGTGTGGTATCTGTAACCTATCCTTTTTGCCTTGTCCCTGCAACAGCTTGTGTTCAACGTTAAAAAAAAAAAAAAAAAAAAAAAAAAAAAAAAAAAAAAAAGCAAACAAACAGAACCCTTTATCTATTCTCTGGGAAAACATTAGGGAAGTACAACTCCTATTCAACTGTTTTATGTAATATGTTTTATTGATTTTTTTTTTTTTGCTTCATGCAAGGAAGTATGTTTTAGGATAGGTAGGAATGAAAGTAAGACATTGAATAGAGCTCCAAAGCTAAGAGCCTTGGATTTCCAGTTTCAGCTCAAAAATTTTTAGATAATTTCTGTTCTGGTCTGTAATTCTTTCTCCAAGCTTTATCAATGAGAGTAACTAATTTGCTGAAAATGCCCTTGGAAAGTCCTCCCAGGTTTTCAGGTAGATTTTATTACAATGAAAAAAAGGTTTCTTTCTGGTGTCAGGAGGAAATACTAAAAGTGCTTGCCCATGACAGGGATCTTCAACATGATGACATCACTTGCAATTCCTCTGTCAAGATTTCATGTCTCTGAATGAATACAGTGAAACAGCTCTGTTTTCTTTCTTTCAAACGCACAAAACACCATGAGTACATCTGGTTAGCCTGATCACTGACAGCTCATCAAAAAAGAAAAGTGCACATTGCACAGTT
This sequence comes from Aythya fuligula, assembly GCF_009819795.1. NCBI lineage: Eukaryota > Metazoa > Chordata > Aves > Anseriformes > Anatidae > Aythya > Aythya fuligula. Next base: position 76,485,537 of record NC_045561.1, on the reverse strand, counting down.
TTAATCCAAACGAAGTGAAAAATGTCATCTAAAGAGAAAGACTCCGCTGACCTTGTGCCTTCCAACTTTGTTTGCTATGTTTATCCACTCCTAATTTTAAATGGAGAGAAAGAAAAAGGTCATCTAGGTTCAGCATAAACAACTGGAAAAATCAGAGAGAAGAAGAATCAAAACCCAACTTCTATCTGTGAAAGTGGAAAATATTTCCAGCTCCCAAAATAGAGTCCATTAATCCCCCAAAACGGTCAACAGTCAAGAGGTTATAGAGCAGTTTGAAAGATGATAACATATTGAGCACTTCCTTGGGATCAGTTTATGCCCTCTGAAGTTGGAGGTGGGCAGTCCACAGCAATGGGTCTATCACACACTTCAGAGTTTGTTGCTATCGAACACCTGACAGTGAACCATGTTGCAAACTGGTTGATTGTGATAGGATGCCAATGTGATGCAACACAAGATGCTGAAGATATAAACAACAAGGATGTACTTGCAAGGTGTTTGCCAAGAAAGCATTTACCCTGCTATGCTATTATCGTTATTGTTTAGTACTTTTGTACTTGGATTTTCTTCAAAAGCTAATAAAAATTATAGCTGGAAAAGAAGGATACATCTGCATTCATGTGAATTCCTTTAATGGGAAATTGTCTGGCTTGTCTTCTGCGTAAAATATTAGTCATATACCACCTCTGGATAACAAAGTTGGTTTATTTGAGGCACTAAGATTCTATTTTGTGCAGCAGGGAGAAAATGAGGAAATCATGTTCAGGTTTTATAAATTCAAGAGAATTAATATCTTTTTTTTGTTTCTTTTAAAGTAGTTTGCTTGGAGTTTTTAGAAACTTTCCTCAGTAGGAGGCAAATTATCTCTGAAAGTCCAGGGTTGCAAACCTGCTTTTAGCTTTACTAACAAACAACAACAACAAATGGGCAAGAATGTAAAAATAATGCTGGAGTAGTGGGAGAAACATATAGCTTCTATAACACTATCCAGTTTGTGAGTCTAGAATGGATTCTACTGATATAGTAGATATCAGTACTGGTATACTCATATATCCCTGGACATACAGGGATAAGCTGTGATTACATCAGGAATACGATTCAGTGTAACCAGACTGAGTGAAAGCATCATCTACCAGATTCTAGCAAGGCATCAGTAACACCATGGGATCAAGCAGTGCCTGTGTGTGTATTCTTGGTTCATTTGGGAACAACAGTACAAAAGAACAGTGAGGTCAATGTTAGACTAGACAGTCCAAAGTTTTTTGATGTTAATTAGAGCTTTTCTCCTGATTTATACCAGCATTGGACACCAGTTCACCCTTTAATTTTATGAGAACCAAGTCCTATGAACAGACCTCAGTACATAAAATAGCAATAACCTTCCCGGCTTTCTAAGAAACAGAAAAAAATGTACACTTCCATTGATAGATAACAGATGATGGAAACATTTCTATATAACAGAATACATTTATTTTTTTTTTCTTTTTTCCATTTACCAGCTACAAGCAAGGTAAATGAAATTTAGAAATTACAAACTAAGCTGAAGAAAGTGTATTTGTATTCAGAGTAAAAAGAAAATATCATAAATTTTTACTAACACACAGGATTTCCTTATTGTGGAGACACCAAATATGATAAAATTTTTGAAATAACTGATGATGCAGAAAATTAGTAGTGTCTGTCTATGACGTCAGTTACAGTTACAGAAACTCTACAATTAAAAGAGCAGGGAATTACCTTGTGGCACATCGGTATGGCTTATGATGTTCAGAAACAAATGTAACATTTTTATGATCCATTCCACACAATAGGTCTATATCTAACAGTAAATTAGGAAGTGCCAGGACACTGGTACTGGAGATGGAAGTCAATTGCCTATATTATTAAGCTATTATTAAATACTCCTTGGATTAGTTTTTGCCTGGACTAACTAGTGTTGTCCCTAAAAATCCCAGAGGTTTGGAAGTTGTCATACATGTTGATTTACAATGATTTGTGGTCCCACGTGTCCCTCTTTGTGGTATGAAAGGGGTTATAAAGCCTATTTCAGTTCACAGTCATACAAGAACACTTGACAATCTATTGAAAATTGAGTTTGAAGAGTGTCAGAAATACCAGTGTTTTTGCTAGGCAGACAATGTCTTCAGCTTCAGCCAGCAAGTGAGAAAAACTAATACCTACCAATCATGTCTTGCTTTACTTTAAAAAATTTGTCTGCTATGAATTAGGGGTATCTGACTGTAATTACTAACATTTTTAAAAACTGGGCTCTCTTATGTACACAAGTCCCAGAGAATTAACCAGTCTGACTTTAATATAATTTGATCATTATCCAGGTTTCCTATACTATAAAGATAATATTTTTACAACATTCTTCAGGGTCATATTGCTGACATAACTTATTAGTTTGACAGACTGTTATAGAAAATAGAGTGGATCTAATTCTGCCTACAACTCTCAGCATTTTTTTGTGTCTGACAACAGGAAGCATTTGTCACTAACTAACCATTATGAAGAGAAAGATAAACTGAGGCTGAGAGGGGTTAGACAGCAGATCAACAGCAGAACCTGGAGAATGCTCTAGATCTATATTTCTAGTAGCAAAAAAAAAAAAAAAAAAAAAGTTTAAGGACCTGAAGGACCTGTCACTGAGGTCAGCTGGCATCGCTCATGTATGTAATTTCAGTTTTCATACCCTATAAAACAGTCCCATTTACACTGTCTATTGGGAATGGTCACTGGACTATGCTAAACCCTGGATTGTGTCCAGGTGTTGCTTGGGAAAGTGCTAGCTGGCCAGAGTATTCTGTGGTCCGCGCTGGCAACAACAATCTGCTGACTGGGACAGTAATCAGATTCATGCCTTAGAGTGGTTTGGTTTACTGTCACAGGAAGAAAGAGACTGGTTGTCCAGTCTCCTCCTGGCCATTCTGACAATGAGAATGCTCACCTTCATCTGATTACTAAAGAGATCTAAGTAACAAAGTCTGCCTGAGTAGTTTATTGCACAGGACTATTATACAGGAAATATTATTTTAGGTATGCCAGCATTTTTAGGAATGTTAAAATGTCTGACCCATGAAAAAGCATTTGAGAAAATTCATATCTTCTCTGATATACTAAGTCTTCACAATAATTTCTTTTTCTAAGAAACTGTAAATACATCTGTCAATCAGAACACATGTCGAGATAGAGAACTATGGAGAGCGTCTGGCATTTCATATGTGGAGGTCAAGAGTAATATCTTTCTGCATTGAGACTGCCTATGATTTCTTTGTTATGGGATAAAAACTGAAGTATATCTTCTTCAATGGACAATGTTATAGAAATGGCTCTGCAGTTGTTCTGATTGTGTTCTCTTTTTCATTGACTTAAATCCAATGTTTTCATATACCTTATTGTGTGATGTAAAGTTGGAAGAAACCTAGTTTTATTTCAAAAAGTGCTTCTTGAAGCAGAAATTAACATTTTAAAAGCTGTCAGGTATGTCTAGAAAATGATTTATATTTCCAGGTAATGTGGCCTTTGGAAGCACAGTGTATATATATATTTGGGACATTCAGAGTATTTTTTAAACACTGTACTTTGAACTGCTTAATCATTTTTCTTTGTTAAGAGGAATTATGTGGTTAACTCCCCTCAGAACATACCGCATTAAACATTTGTCCCAAACCCTTCAAAGATGATAAACTATATTTTAACATTGCATGAACAATTTAATCTTTTATTTTGAAGCAGCTTGTGCATATGGCTAATAGAAAAAGAGCAAGAAAATTAATCCCCCAAAATATGTCTATATATATGACCTTTGCAGTAAGAATCCCCAAAATTTTGACCAATAAATTTGGGTTATTGCTGAAAACTGAAATGACAAGCAAGGTTCTTTGGCAAAGGATCTGAAGTGAGAGTGAGAAAGCTGAGGGCTTTGCAGTCAGTACACCATTGGCCTTTTTTTATCTGTACCACATTGTCCACTGAAGGAGGCCATTGGTTTCACTTTGATTAAAAGCAGATGCTTAAGACAGATGTTTGGAGTTCAAAAGAATTGAGTGCACGCTTATGAAATGCTTCCCTGCAAGGCACTCAGGGCTATGAAAACAGGTACAGAGTGTCCTCAGGTTCAAATTTCAAATATTCTAGGTAGAGGGGAAAAAAAAAAAGGAGCATTCACCTCCTACAGACAGTTTTGTGTTTTTTGAGACTGCCTGTACAGTGTAGTCTGATTATACTTGAGCTTTGTCTGGTAATTTTCAGGGGAAAAAACAAACAAACAAACAAAAAGTATTATTACTGTATTATTACTTCTGTAACTCGTATCTCTCCATGTCCCCATGGTGGGTTTAGGAGGAGGCGGGGTGGCAGAATGTCAAACTGCTGCTGCCATGGGGGAGAAGGGGTGCTGTAGTCTGAGGACAGCTGCATTTTTGTTATTGTGGGGCACCTTCCGATTTTTTTAAGTAATCACTTACCTATACTAAAAAAGTTCACTGCTATATTATCAAGTTGTGTATAAAATAGTTCAGTTGTAAAAAAAGGTGAAAGAAGCCTCAGTGTTAGGGCTCCCAAGTCACCTCCAAGCCTGGGGCCCCTTCCCACCTTCCCAGGACCCCACATCAAGGTTGCAGCAGGGCTGGGTCCAGCTCCCATCAGAATTGCCTGCCCTGCCTGGCCATGCCCCCCCCCCCCCCCCGAGCTAGGCCTACCTGTGGGCCCAAGTCCTGGCATGACATCAGCCTGTCCCAGTCTCAGGGAGGTGCTGGGGCTGCCATGGTGCCCCTGGCTGCCCTGCTCCTGGGTGGGGATGCCCCCACTTCAGTTCCTGGGCCCAAAGAAAACACCAGTGCCAGCGTGAGGGCAGTGGCTGCACCTTTGGTGGGAATTTAAGTGGCTACAAGACAGAGTCTTGCCAATTCCATAATATTTAACTCTGCCAGATGTGGAAAGCAGCATAGGCACATACAAAGTGCTCCTTGGGGAGTGGTCCTTGTTTCACTCTAACTTGCAGACCTTCCCTGGTAAGCTGACATAACTTCCCTGTGGGCTTCCAGCTGCATGTGCATCACCATTTTCAAAGACAGCATTTTTTATCAGGCCTTTAAAAAAGCCTGAAGCTTTGGAGTTGTTGTTTGTCAGATCTCATGGGCTTTAAAAGTAAATGACAGTTGCATTCCTGGATAGATTCCCTACTGGATGAGCACTATGTTTGCTATAAACATGACCATTTGAAATGCTCCAAAGTCTTTGTAAGCAAACTTGTCTGGCATTATATCCTTGACAATGCATGTGTTTTCCATTTGCAAATAAATTTCTGTGTCCCACAGGGGTTATAAAGGATTCAGAGGAACAAATATTTCTTTCCCTACATTATTTTACCTCATTTTAGGACAAACAATTGTATAATGTGAGTGACTTTAGTTGTTTCTATAAATATGATTATAATGTACTTTTTAAAACCTTTTATCCTTTTTGGGAACAGTGTAATCTGTTATGTGTTTTATTGGAAACACATGAAAAGGGTCCTCCATGGACAAGCTGAACTGGAAGTGCTTTTTGTTAACCAGCATAGTCTATATGCAAGGAACAGGAGAAAACCTGAAGGCACAAGGAAAGCACCCAGCAAGCTACATATTCTCAGTATTTTTCCAGTGACACTGCAGAAGCTCAGAAAGTTCTTGTAGATGCATAGCGCTTGTACTGTTTTGGACAGCCAGGATAAGTTTTAGAAGGGATTCTTGACACTTTATCTTGAATTATTCTCTTCTTTCTGTGAGTCTGTAGACCTTTACTTGCACACTTTATAATTCTGACTTGTGTCACTAGAAACTAATTTAGGAAGAAGGTACAGAAAGTACCAAGGATTACAAATTTAGGACCACTATCAGCAAGAATAACAGGAAAGATAAGACACCTCTTAATGAGACACAGAAGATGCATCTTCTGTGTCAGAGAGAAAATCAGGGGAGAATGGAAACCCAGAAGCCAATGGATCACATGGTTTCAGGTACATGAGAGAAGAACCTAAGAGATACTGGCCTAAAAAAGTGGCATGGGTAGGGGTCACTAGAATGACTTCAATAAATGTGTCAGAGGACAGTTCTGAATGAGACACTGGTCGGGTGATTTAGCTTTCTAGAGAAATACACTTGCATCCAGGGAACAAAGAGGATTTTATGATACTCAAAATGAAGATACAAAAGGTATATATGGCTTGGGCTGATGATTTCATGGGAAAGTTGTATAAGGGGACAAGGAAGTGACACAAATATTTCCTAAGAAATAAACTAGGTACTCATATAGTCAAAATTTACACTATCCTGTTTCTATCCTATTCTATGATTGTGTTAATTATTCTTGTTTAAAATTTCTACTCCAATAAAGATCCATAACCGATTTTGCCCATAATAGTATTTCCAAAACACACAAGTTGTCAAAGTGAGCTTATCTGCTATGCTCCTCAACAGCTTTCCTCTTTTAGAGTTTGTTTTATTGACTTTGACACAGACGCTAGACCTTGAAAGTCTCACAAAACTGATCTATGTAAGTAGTGGGCAAGAAAGCAACAGGCAGAAAAACTTATGAGCAGTAGATTTGAGTTAGTTTCTCCCATTGTTTTCTTGAATTTATTACCCAATTTAATCCTAAAAGTAATCTGGTCACACCTGAAACATATGTGTACTCAAAGGCTGACAGAAGAGAGATGTTGATACCTCTCAACCCAAAACTGCAAGCCTTGCACAACAGCATTTCTCTGACTCAGGGGCATGTGATGACAACCTGGTGGAGATTCAGCTCAGACAATACAAAAGCAGGAAGAGAAGTAGAGAGAAATTGATGGTAGAGATAGAGGAAGTAGCCTCAGTCCCTCAGCTGACTAAGCAAACACATTCATAGCTAAAATTGTTCACAACTTGGAGGACTACCAAGGTGCTTGCTGTTTGATGAAAATTCACACTAGCAGCTCAACCAGGTATTATTAATGCTGTTGACTGACACACTGACTTTTCACTTTCAGTACAGAGCTTGCTACTGGTCTTTGGAACATCATCACATCAAGATCAGATTATTGCAATATATTCATTACAAGGCTACCCTATGAATTTTCTAGGTTGGAAGAGACCTCAAGATCATCGAGTCCAACCTCTGACCTAACACTAACAAGTTCTCCACTAAACCATATCGCTAAGTTCAACATCTAAACATCTTTTAAAGACCTCCAGGGATGGTGACTCCACCACTTCCCTGGGCAGCCCATTCCAATGCCTAACAACCCTCTCAGTAAAGAAGTTCTTCCTAATATCCAACCTAAAGCACCCATGGTGCAACTTTAGCCCATTCCCCCTCATCCTGTCTCCAGGCACGTGGGAGAATAGACCAACCCCCACCTCTCTACAGCCTCCTTTAATGTACTTGGAGTAGGTGTTTGCACAAAAAGTAATAATTTATGTACAGAAACAGTGTCTTGATGGCAGATGTTTTGCAAGTGGTATCTAGATGAATTTTTCAGCCAAATGCCATGTTTTCTGTAAGAGGCTCATCAGATATCACTCTTAAAAATAGCTTATGTGATGATAATTAAAAATGATAAAGATACATGAATACAATTGAATGAGATGTTTTGCTAGTAGCTTCTCTGTGAAAGAAAAATTCTTTCAACTTTATTACCCACAGAAATCCAGTAGAGTAGTTTTTAATTTAAAAAATGGAAACAGCATAGGGATAAGGAAACACAGGTTAAAAAAAAAAAAAAAAAAAAAAAAAAGCAAACAGGGAAGAAGGTCTAGTGTTCAGAGAAGCAGTAAAGTATCTTTCAAAGATGTTTTGTCAGGAGATCAAGCTGAATGTGTAATGTATATTAAAAAAGACTTAATAACAAATAAAGAAAAAAAATAAACAGCAGAGAAAAAGTGGCTTTGAAAGTTTTTTGTTTGTTTGTTTGTTTGTTTTTAAATTCAATTATATTAAAACAGCATAAAATACAAAATATAAACTTTAACAAATCAAATGTAAGCCAATAATAACATAGGCCAACGTTCTCAAAATCAACTTGCTAAAGGCATAAAATTATTAATTGGAAGAGATTAATTAGGAAGCAAATATACCAGAAACTAGGGGTGTCTAGTAGTGTCTACAGGGTTAATAAGCAGTCAAGATATAAAAAGTTCTCTCAGAAAAGGCAAGAGTTTAAGAGCAGAGATAAATGATTTTTTTTCTTCCCTACTGAGTGTGAAGGAGCACAAAGAAGCTCCCATCCTGGAACAGTTATTTGTGGGGGATGAGTCAGAGGAGTTATCTCAAGCAGAAGCAACAGCAGAAAAAGCTTAGAGTACTGTTCATTAAATGAAAAGTAATGGGTCACAAGGCCAAGATAACAGTCATCTGAGATCTTTAAAGGAAATTAAATGCTAAGCTATTAAATGGTCTATTTTATTATTTTTTTTTAATGTACGAGGGGACTTGTACATTATAGCCTAGTAGCCCTAATTTCCATACTTCCAAAATTGAAAAAATCTGTCATAACTGTAGACTCAGTAGGCATGTAGCTAAACTAGCACAACAGGAAAGAACCAACATGCTTTTTGTAAAGGGACATCATGCTTCAAAAGCTGCTTGTGTTCTCTGAGGAAGAGAACAAACATATATCCATGAGATTCAATTAATAGAGTAGACTTTGTTTTTAAGAAGACTCATAGGCAATTCCTCATCAAAGACTATTAGAGAAATAGGCTATCACAGGTTAAGAAAAAGCTCCTCTTATGAACTTAAGACATAAGCAGAAATAAGATGTTATTTAAATATGAAAAACAAAGAATTAGGTATAAGCAGATTTCCCCAACTGAATGAAGTAAACTGCTATCTGAAAAGGCAGATAAAATTAATTAAACATAAGCTGTGTACATCCTGTACAGTGCATGTTCTAATGTGTTCTCAGTTAGCTATTACCACTCAAAACAAACAAAACAAACAAACAAACAAACAAACAAACAAAGGTAATTTTTTGTCTATGAGTAATTGTGAGTTACTTCCTGATCAAAAGAAATCAAAGCCCACATGGATCCTAAAAGACAAATGGAACATTACTAATTAGAAAATTACAATATGTTACAGCATAAGTCTGGTGTGTTCATTTTCTGAATAACACATGGACATGAAGTTGGTTTCATTGTCTTAAAATTTATAGTAGAAAAAATAGAGTAAAAATCAACAGGAATAACACTGTCATAACTGGAATAATAGTGAAGAATGGCTATCATAGAAGTAGGCTACAAAAACTAGGACTTTCCAGTCTGGTAAACGGAGGAGATGGATTTGAAGACAAAATTTGAATAATGAATGAGATAATGTGAGTAGGAAGTCATTAGTTATTGCTTCTTAAAGTGGAAGAACTAGGAGAGATCAAAAGAGAAATAAAGAGGTCTTTACACTGAACATAACTACAGGTTGCTAAGGATGCCAAGATGCACAGGTTCAAAAAGTGATAAAAATTAGTAGTTACTCCAAGCCCATTGAGGTTTACTTATAGAAAAATGCTATTGTGAACTCCTGAAGTCTCTACATCACATATTTCCTGAAGCTGGGAGGATATACTGTGAAAAGTACCCTGAAATGCTTCGGGCTTTAGTAAGCTTCCTTCCGGCATTTAGCACTGATCATTGTCAGAGGTGTAGTAGTGGGCTCCTTGCACCCAAGATCCAAATGAAATATATTGTTATACACCCCAGTGGGACAACTTGCTCCTCTTGATTGTCTGATAGCCCATTTACACAGATTGTCATTTCCATACTAATCACTAAGGAATTAAAATAAAAAATTGCTTCTCATTTCAGAAACGTTCAATTTAAAAATGAAAACTCTCATTTGGTCTTATACATTGCTAGACTTTATACTGTAAATCATCCTTAAATAGTTCTTTTTTATTTCTCTATAGTTTCTTCAAATAAAAATTAATAAAAAACTAACCATTTTCTCAGCTAACATTGTTAGGTATTTTCTTGACATTTCTGTAGTAATAGTCATAACTATGGAAAAGCCATAGTTTTGACAGAAGGGATCTAAGATGTAAGCGGAAGGTATGGTTTAAATGAGCTAGAAAATATGGTGTGAAGTGGGCTAATAGAATATCATATTTTATGCCCATGACTTTTTTCTTCTGGAGGGAAAGGTTGCCCATGAAGTAGAGTTGAAAACTGTGGTACTGAACCATTGCTGCTGTTATTGGTTGTAGCAAAATAGTGACAAGTCAGTGAAAATCGCCAGCTCCCAGTCCATAGTCTGAATTTTGGAGATGTGGCACCAACAGGCAAAACTTGTTGAAAGAAAGATATGAAAATGGCATTAAGCAAGCTTTTTATCCTCTAATCCTATGCTATTACGACATAAGAATGATCTGTGATCTAAAACGGTGCAGCCAGAAAACATTCCAACACAATAGTTCTTTCACCTTCTAAATTGCTTTAAGTGCTTAAATTGCCAAAACTATTCTCATACCATCACTGTGACTGTAAAGTAGACTGGTGAGAAAGTCTGCCCAGGACAGCAATAAGAGAAGGCTAAAAGTGAGACGAATGCTTTTGCCAGCAACAGATACTCATGGAATTATGAGAATAAGCATCAGGATTTCCTCAAATGTCAGCTGTCATTTAATTAGGGCTGTGCACATATAAGGTAACTCCTGATGTGAGTTTTAAAGTAAGATTTCTCTGAGAGTAAAAGGCATCAGAACAACAGGATTACAAAAGATTATTTGCATATTCTTGCATTTTATTAGCTGTAAGGACTCATTTAGAAAATGGCTACACCTGTCAAAATGAAATCTTTTTATTTTATCTCTACTAAAAGACTAAAAGGCTGAAGCTTAAAAATTGTGGGTTAAAATGTGAGTAAGTGGATTGTGCCTTTATTTATTGCTTTTAATTTCCTGTGGGGTAAATATGTTACCAGGTCCCTGTGGCTACTTTTGTTATTTAACACTTCACTTTGCACCCTCGATGAGGTTTGTGAAGCAGCAGACTTGAGATCACATTGTCTGTGGGCTTTGCCTTGTTCACAGTGGGAGCAAGCACCATCTTCACGACAGCAACTCTGTCTTCTCTGGTGTGTAATTACATTTCCTTCTGATCACTGGGTGGGAAAAATCTGTGTGCTTGTAATTGTTTTCTTACTTGGTCTGGCCTATCAGCACATTCTTGATGAGTTAAGCTGTTGGCTACAGAAAGAAAAGGCTAAAGAAGCATGAGCTATGAAAACAGAACAAATTCACTTCGTTGAAGCTTCATGTAGACTGTAAGTTTAGAGGCAATGGGCACTAATTTACATTCTCACTTAAAGTTACCCTGGCTTTTTTGAATCCATATTTGAAGTTGATGCCATGGGCCTTCAGGTCTTCTGAGTGTTTGCTTGAGGATTGAGCCTGTCTGTCTTGACCAGTAATTCCATTTAACACAGATTTCAGTCTAAGATAAGGTGGCACTTTCTAAAAATTATAATGAAAGAACATTTTTCATGAATGTTTCATTTTCTGAGAGAAAAGATGACATATGTTGTTGTTGTTTGTTTTGTTTCAATTTGTTTTGTTTTGTTTTTCTAACAACTTTTGCCAGTTAATAACAACAAAAATGTATTTACAGTTTTGTTTACTATCCTTCAAGCTGTTTCTAGGGCTTTTCTTGATAAGCTGAGTTACCCTGACCCCTTATTGTGCCCAAAGTTTTCGTACTTACTGTGGTCAGCTTCACTCTTTTGTCCTTGGCTCTACAAGTCACCTAACGCTCTCTGGCAGAGAGGCGTAATTTACATTCTGTTGTGGAAAGTAGGGTCAGATATTTGGAATAAAGAAGGTTATGAACTGCAGAAAACAGGCTGTTCAAACTGAGAGGGAAGTGACTTAGTCAAGGATAGATGGGTTTTACACTAATTTTGGCAACACAAAGTTCACTCTCTTAAAGACAGATGAAATAGTTGAGCTTAGCCATTTCTTACCAGCCGGTGTAACAGTGAGCAGAAGTAGTGGCTGTTGCCACCTAAGAAGCCTGCTAGCAGCCTGGCACCACAACAGTGTCAATGGTCTGTTGATGAAGAACCACAACTCCAATGTGGTCCAAGTGACTTTTGGAATGGACTGCTCTGGAAAGCTCTGCCAGTTACAGCTTGAAGTCTGGAGGTTCAGTACAGTGCATGCTCTCTCTCCATGTACTGTTGGGATAAGTAAAGCTCATTTGTTTAGAATGCTTTTTCTTTCTGTTTGAATACAGGAGAAAATGGAAGGAGACAAAGAGATGGGAGGTGTTACAGAATGACTGTACAGGCAGATCTCAAAATGTAGTGTCAGTGGTCTCTAGGCCAGGAAGACTTACAGTAAGGATATAAATATCAGGAGTGTTGCCAACAGTCTTGTGTTTGTTATTCCAGAGTACTAGACTTGGTTTTGTCTGCAGTCAAGAAGGTGTCATACTCTCATGACAAGTTACCTTAGATCGCTCCCTTTCCTCTTGTTCATTGACTGTACAAGGAGGAAAATTGGGTTTAGAAGCACCTGAATAGCCAGTGCTCTTTTCTCTCTTTTTCTTTCTTCTTTCTTGAAGTATATAATGGGTTATCAGCAATACTTTGGTATGTCTAAAAAAATCATTCAGCCTATGACTAAACATCCATACCTCAAGAGTACTATTTTTTGTTTTATTACAAAACAGATACATTAATCAGTCTTGACAAAACAATATTTCAGATAAGAACAAAGTTAAATGAAAATGATTTTTTTGTTTGTTTATTTGTTTGCTTTTGTTTATGGATTGGATAGGTTTGTTGTTTGTGGGTAATCTTACTATTACAATGCCAATCTATATTTTCTCTGTTCATCAAGGGGACATAAAAACACAGGAACTTCTAGAGCGTAGTGGTCCAGTGGTCCTTCCAGTCCACTCTTTCCTTGAAAACAGATGCTTTAGAAATCAAATAAATTGCAATGATTCATATACAGGACTGCAGTAGAAGTCTTGCTTACCGTGTCAGTCCAGATAAATATATTTTCACCTTCCACTGCAATAATGTTGACTGCTTAATTTACCACTTTCGAGAAAGATGTAGAATAATAATTTCCAACAACCAAAAGACAAACAAACAAACACACAAACAAAACAAAATAGAACTCCTCCATGATTCTGTCCTGAAAGAGACTGATCAGAGACTTGTGTCCAGAGGACATGCAATGTAAAATGGGTGCTAGCAGTTGAGCACAAGACACAGCACTGTGAGAAATAGAGAGAAACTCAGGTCTAAATAAAAGCATCTAGAGCCATTTTTGAGGCCTTATGTTACTTGACAGAGATATGACACAGGATCTTATTGGAGACCTATATCTTTTTGGAACATCTTTTGGAGTCTAAGCAGGACATCCTGGGGCACCAACGAAATGTTCTGTTAACTACACTTAGGTAGCTGTATGTCTCTTTTATTGTCAGAGGCACGTTACTGGCTGAGATGAGTTAGTATGCCTGCTCTTATACTAAATGTCATTTGGATTAGGCATCAATGACTCCACACCTCATTCCAGCACAAATATGCTTTTGTTCTTGTAAACTAGCCATAGTTTTGGCACTACAAGGGCATTCAGTCCCCTCTCTAGCACAGAGCTTAAGCATTTGCTTAATCATAAACACAAAGTGTTACAAACATATAAATCTCAGGTTTACAGACTGTAATTAAGCTTGATTTTAAGAAACTGCTTAAGTGCTCTGCTGAATTATTATCATAATGTCTTTGATTTTACGTGTTCAAGTCTACTATCTGCAAAAAATGATCTTTTTTAAATAGACACGTATTTCCTACATTTCAGTTTTATATAAGTCTCTAGAGATTATAATTTAGTTATGAGAAAATATTCCAAGAGAAGATTATAGTCAATGTAAATTTTTATGCTGAGAGCATTAAACATTTGTGTTTTCAATGGAAAAACAGTGAAACCCAGTAGTTATGCCTTGATCTTAGGTTTTGAGGTCAATCCTGGTCACAAGCAATCTTTTAGCGGTCTTGGGGTCAAATAAAGGTCAGTTCAACATTCCTGTCAAATTGAACCTCACAAAAACAAAACTTTCAGAGGGAAGGGTGTAAATCCACAAAAAATGAAACCAAGGAAAATGTTTGCAATAACCTTTGCAGGAGTGAAACTGTCCAGCTTTGGGAACAGTTCTGCATATTTTGCTATCATTACAGCAAGTCAGCAGAAAAATAAATGGCTGAATTACTGATTTTCATGTACTTTTTGTACAGAGTTATAGATTTACATGTTTTTAAAGGTTCATCCTATTTTATTGACAACAGGCTAAACCGATCATTTTGGAGCTAAAGGAACTATTTTTCAGTTGTTCTAGTGGGTTTTATCTTTGAGAATGCCCCTTAAACTACACATCTGACAATTTTCTTATTGTGAAGGTAACATTGCCATTATCAAATGGACATATACTTGAGTCAACAAAAGAACAAACAAGGAGGAGTTTAGAAAGTGTGAAAACTGAGAGTAGCTAATGGAATCTGCTGGGCAAAAGGACCAGTCTTCCTGAGAGGACTGTTTGTCATTTGGCTGTGGATTAAACAGATGTCCCAGGAAGTGTTTTTGCAATGAAGTATGAAGTTCGTGTTAATCCATCATATTTGTATTTCAGGATAATGACCATCCACATTTGAATTTATGTAAATTAACCTGGTCTGCAAATAAAGTCACTTTCAGCAGGTATATAATAAAGCAAAGCAACTTTATTGTTCTCTACAACTACCTGAAAAGAAGTTATTCGAAGCTGGGAGTCAGCCTCTTCTTGCAGATAGCTAGCAATGGGACTAGAGGGAATGGCCTCTTGTTGTACTAGGGGATGTTTAGGTTGGAAATTAGGAGACAGTTCTTAGAAAAGTAGTCAGGCATTGGAATGGATTGCGCAGGGAGGTAGTGGAGTCACCGCCCTTGAGGGTGTTTAAGGAAAGGTAGGACCTGGTGCTTAGAGACATGGTTTAATGGGTGACACTGGCCAGTTATCTTGAAGATCTTTTCTAACCTTAATGATTCTATGATTCCTTTTTTTCATCTTTACTTAAACAAACCTTGTCTGGAAAGGAATGATAGCAAAAAACACGCATATGTGTGAATGTTTAAAAGTTCATGTAAAATGAATTTAAGAGTCCCTCTCTAACACTACTGATACAATGGAGAATTTAAGAGCAAAATTTTAATTTTAAAGCCATGGATCCAATGCATGTAAGAACTTAATTTATATGACTTAATTGCATCCATATATATGTATAGGGGAAACAATCTACAACATATGTAGATACACAAATTGTGATTTTATTTTTATGTTTTTAAATACATGGTCACAGTATTGCATTCAATTTTTCCATTTGTAAACTCCAAAAAATATAGAACAAAGCAAACTGTGATGTTTGACTGCATATATTGTTCTATATGTCATAAGATACCCAAACAGCTCATTATTTAAGATCTAAATATCCACAGTGGCTGGAAAGGCATTCATTCTTACTGACAGCTAAGCCCCTACAATTCCAAAAATCAAGCATTTCCTAAGTAATTTGAGTACCTCACAAAGCATTTAAAACATATCTTAATACCATATTTTCATTCTGGAATAATTAAAAGCAGTCAAATTGGCACTTACCAAATTTCACAGAATCAAAGAATCACAGAATTTCTAGGTTGGAAGAGACCTCAAGATCATCAAGTTCAACCTCTGACCTAACACTAACAGTCCCCACTAAACCATATCACTAAGCTCTACATCTAAATGTCTTTTAAAGACCTCCAGGGATGGTGACTCCACCACTTCCCTGGGCAGCCTGTTCCAATGTCTAACAATCCTTTCGGTAAAGAAGTTCTTCCTAATACCCAACCTAAAACTCCCCTGGCGCAACTTAAGCCCATTCCCTCTCATCCTGTCACCAGGCACGTGGGAGAACAGACCAACCCCCACCTCGCTACAGCCTCCTTTAAGGTACCTGTAGAGAGCAATAAGGTCACCCCTAAGCCTCTTTTTGTCCAGGCTGAACAAGCCCAGCTCCCTCAGCCGCTCCTCGTAGAACTTGTTCTCCAGGCCCCTCACCAGCTTCATCGCCCTTCTCTGGACTCGCTCGAGCACCTCGATTTATGCCACAAAAAATGTCTCTCTTTACATACAAAGAAGTATGTAAAATGTAAATCTCAGGAACAACTTTTAGGGGCAGAAATAAGTGCAATAATAATGAGCGGATCAGGTCATAGTCCCAGCTTTATGTTAAAACAAGCAGACAAAACACACTATTGAACAAGTTTGAGGACCATGGATGTATTATGGAGTGTAAGTGATGTAAGTGTGTAAGTGTGTTAATTATTCCAGAAGATTTGGAGAATAAATTATATGCCATAAAATTTATTTTTAAGGTCCCAAGTCTCATCCTTTTCAGTCATTTTTCACACCTTCTGTGACTCTAATATCATGGTAGCAGCAGATATTATCCTGAATACAGTAGGTAAAAGGAATTATACTATTAATGAAAGAAAAATCCTGAGCTCAGCTCTGCAAAAGAGTAAGGTTTGAGTTCAACAAGGATTTTTATACGATGATAAAGACTTACCCATGAATACTTAAATTGTTGGATGAGAGCCTTTGTTCTTAGTTCTTGACTTTAAGATCTCCCTGTGACTTTGAGATGTATACAAGGTTATATACAAGGTTGTATACAAGGTGAATACACAATCTGTGCTTGTTATTATTTTTTACTCTAGTGGTACTTCAATGGCTTTGCAAAACTTAAAGGAAACTCTCCTAGATGTACATGATTATTTACAGCCTGGTGACATTCTGAATATTGTTTTTGTCTATGAAAAATTAACATTGTCCATGGAAAGCTGGTAACTATATTTATTATTTTACATATCAAAATAAGATTAACCATTCTTATCTTTGAATTGTGAAGGGTTTCTCCTCTCTCTTTGTCCTTGCTATGTTCTTGGCAAGAAAAAACAAACCAAAACAAAAACAACAACCACCCTCTTTGACCTTCTAGAACTTTTAAATCTCTCATAACACTTACTTGCTAGATTATCATATTTTAAGCTTTCAAGTACCTTTTATTTAAAAATAATA
This sequence comes from Aythya fuligula, assembly GCF_009819795.1. NCBI lineage: Eukaryota > Metazoa > Chordata > Aves > Anseriformes > Anatidae > Aythya > Aythya fuligula. The sequence goes on along the minus strand of NC_045561.1, from coordinate 76,468,417 downwards.
ACTAAAAAAAAAAAAAAAAAAAAAGAGAGATTCTGTTTACCTTAAACACAGCTGACAAATTCTTCCTTTTCTACCTCATTTTACCCCAACTAAGTTATGCTATGGAATATGTCTGCCTTATAAATGAATATTTATCAAGTGAGATTACATCCAGTACAACTCCTTAACCACAGAAAAAAATACATAGAATGATATGGCATCTTTTACTAACAAAAACTTTGCCTGCATTCTATGTAAAATATCTAGGTTAAGATTTTCCCCTTCCAAGGGAGCTCAAAAGTGATCAGATCAAAGTCACGAACCTAACTGAGAAAACAGAATTCAACATAAAAGCTTCCAAAAGACTAAATAAAACTTCTATGCTCTCTTAGAGTGAGCAAGGACATAACCCAAATGCTGCTAAAGCATGTGGGATTTTTTTTCTGGGATATGAATGCTGGCTAGATCACGTCTAAATCCAAGCTCTATAGAATGTTGTCCTGGTTTCAGTTAGAACAGAATTAATTTTCTTCCTAGTAGCTGGTGGAATGCTGTGTTTTGGCTTAGGATGAGAAGAGTGCTGATAACACCCCGATGTTTTAATTGTTGCAGAGCAGTGCTTATACCAAGCCAAGGATATCTCAGCCTTTTGCTCTGTCCTGCCAACAGGCAGGCTGGGGGTGCAGTAAGAGCTGGGAGGGGACAGACCCAGGACAGGTGACCCAAACTAGCCAAAGTGGTATTCCATACCATCTGACGTCATGCTAAACAATTTATAGGGGTGGCTAGCCGGGGGGAGGGGGACAGACTGCTCGAGGTTAGGCTGGGCATTGGTCAGCGGGTGGTGAGCAATTGCATTGTGCATCACTTGTTTGTACATATTATTAGTAGTAGTACTATTATCATCATTGTATTATTATTATTATTACTATTATTATTATTATTGTTGTTATTGTTATTATTGTTATTATTATTATTATTATTTTCCTGTCTTATTAAACTGTCTTTATCTCAACTCACGGGCTTCACTTTCCATTTCTCTCCCCCGTCCCAGAGAGGGAGGGGGGAGGGTGAGCGAACGACTGCGTGGTGTTTACCTGCCGGCCGGGTTAAACCACGACAAATGTATAGTATTCCAGGCACTAATTCTGTACTGTGTGTCCAAATACTTATGATAAGCTATCAGATATATGAAACAGATTGTTCCATCCTTACATTTTCTAAAGCCTAACAGGAATTTAAATTTATGAGTGTGGCAGGGTTTTTTGTTTGTTTGTTTGTTTTTTAAATGATAGTTTTCAGGAGTTTAAAATTGGACACCTATGAAGTTTTCAAAGCAGGAACACACACACACAAGAATAATAAATATTTGTACAGTAGTATCATAATGAAAATGTCTCCCATTCAAAATCTCTAAAACCCATTTTTAGGCTCAGAACCTGTTCTGAAATATGCAAACCACAATTTGTGTTATCTTTAATTTTTATATTACCTTTATATGTAATATGTGTGTGGTTGTGTGTGTGTATAAGGATTAAAATATGTCCTGTCATATGCATAAACAAATAATTGTTTTTGACATTCTCAGAGGTGTTGCTTTGTAAATGGTTGTCACAATAAGATGATAGGGGGTAATCATATTTTTTTCTTTTCATTTTGACATCAAAAAAAGTTGGATTTTTCTCACAGTGTATTTTTTTGGATGGTTTAAGAGGATGTTGTTTCATTGAAAGGCCTTTCTGCTAAGTAGATATGAGAAAAATGTAAGTGCTGCTGTTCAGCAGCACAATGGGTTTTGCCAGCTGTGCACTTGCGTACCCACAGAAGGAGCCTGGGAACACCCAGGAGACTGAGTGAAGTGGGCAGGACATGGAGGGCTTCTTTTCCAGTCAATTCTTTGTACTCCTGAATTTGGGCAGTGTCTAAGGGAATAAAGAGCTGAAAGATTTATATGTCTTCTTGAGGAACCAGAGGAATGGCACATCTACTTAATGTGAACAAAAGCAGTAACATGAACCCTGCTCTCTTCTCTACTCTTATGTCATTAGATTCTTAAATTATATTTTTGTTAAAAGTATGTCTATATCATTAAGAACTGAGACTTAACCAAATCCAACAACGGGCTAAACTGAAAATCAACAGTTTCAATAAATATCCCATGAAAAATACAACACTCTCCAAAGTAAAATCTGCAGTCAAGGAAATGGCTGAAAATTTTCTTGGAGGTCTTCCATGAGGAATTAAGAGTGTGTTGAGAACATGGACCCTAAGTCATCTGATCCCTCTCATACCATAACCCCATAATAAAAACAATCTCGGGACCACATGATAGGATTTAGCATGAAGAAAAGTTCAAAGTTATTGAAAATCCTTGAGGAAGATCCTAGAAACAGGTCGGTATCATTAAGAGGTTTTGAACTTTCAAGAAAGTTTTGGTACCAGACACTAAGGCCCCTGTCACTCTTGGAATCTGCAAGTGATTAGCCAAGACCTGTGAACAAAACAATGAAAGTTTATTTTTGCATTTCATTTGTAATTTAGTTGCTTTGTTTTGGAAAAACAAAACAAAACAACAACAACAAAACAAACAAAAAACATTAGAATTTCTCTTAAAATTAGTTAATAATGGAAAAACTATGATTCTCAGCTTCTTACAGAGTGAAAGGGAGGAAGACAGATGAAATCCACAGAATTAGGTACCAGTAGGAAGACAAAAGGAAATGGAAGACCTTGGTATCAGAGAAGAACTGTTAAAACCAGGGAAGTGGAGCAGTAAAGAAGACATGATACATAGCTGGACTTCTGTCAATTGAGCTAGAGATGCACAGAAATCTTCCAACAAATTATCATGTCATTTTCAGCGGAGACACATATGTAGTTTTGGTGAGGATGGGGTTTCTGTTCAGAAAGAGGTGTCTGAGAAGGCCTAATATATAACTGTTAAGGTGTTCACTGAGATATAAAAAATGGAAGTCAAGATTTTAATAGGGGTGGATTTGGAACAATGATTTGGCTCTCAGTGCCTTGTACCGAACATTCTCAAGTGTCTGTGCTGGGTGGGCTCTTTCACTGACCCCTGTTGTAGCTATTCTGCTTTACATACTGGAACAGCATCAGTCTTACATACTGGAACAGCATCACCCCTAATGAGGGCTATCATCTGTTGTTGGGCTTTTGAACATTGGCTAAGTAAATATTGGATGGGTGAGCAACTTTGGCTTGCTAACAACAGCAAGTTTCATTCCCTCTAATAATAAATGATCAATTATATGTACAGATTGGAAGAAATCAGAAAGACATTACAGGCTTTTTCCCTCTCCCCTCCTCTGCAATACCTATTTGAGATATTGGTACATTTATTTTCCTGAAACAAGCTGAATAAAGAGTTTGTCTGTGGTATTTCAGCTAAGTGTCCTTAGGATATTTGGGTTACTACCACTACTGCAGCTGCTACTACTACTACTACTACTACTACTACTACTACTACTACTATTGCTACTAGGAAAGTATTGGGTTTGTTTTGAGAAAGAATGTGAAAAAAATTCTTCATTCTTGAGAATTTTGGTAGGACAGGTAAAGTTGTTCTTTGGTCAGGTCTATTCAATTCTGTGGTTTGATCTGTCTGTTTAAATAGCTGAACTCCATGAGCAAACACAAGAGTCAATTAAAAACAGAAGATAAATTCTGTTAAATAAATCCTCTTCTGATATATTATAATAATTCTGTTCTGATAAATTTCTTCACAGAGCAAAAAATGGCATGTGCCACGCACTTAAGCATATTAGGCATCTGCACACATAATAACTGGCATGAACGTTCAAAATTCCGGTGTGCTCTACTTTGAAAATCTGTTCTTAAACATGTGTTTAACAAACATATCAGAAGGTTGATACACTAGAAAAAAAGTTTCTCAAGCAGTTTTTAAAATTCACTTGAAATAACCAAGTCAGTGAAATGAAGCTGGCAGTCTCACAAGACTGGGCTTTTCGGTTTGAAATCTCCTCTTTTGTCTGCTTAGGCAGACATCAAACCTTTTAGCAGTAGTAACTTGCTTAACCTGACAGCTATCAGCTATTTTTCACCTTGAAGGGAAAATTAATTGGCTGGACATGATAGTTTATTGGGTTTCCCTGTATCCAAGCCTTTCTTTCAGACTGAAGATAACTTTCTGTGCAAAAAAAATAAAAATAAAAATAAAAATAAAAATAAATTCCCCTAATTTTTCCATTAGGGAAGGACAGAGCTATGATATGGTTGTCATTGAAATCAAGTTTTAGTGTTGACAGGGAACTCTTCTACTGTCTTTAGCAAGGTACATGGAGGAATGTAGGGTAGCAGAATATCTCATCTTCTCACAGAAGCACATAAACTCATTTTGTTGTTGAATTCATTTTGTCAGAGTTTAGTAGATGCTTAGCGCATAAAATAATTTGGCAGTAAGTACCACTCTAAAATTGGCTGGAACTGGAAGTGAAGCTATGAAAAAGTAACTCCAGTACACCAGCTAAAGAAGTACTAATCAGAAGATATGAGTATAATGTTTTCTGCCTTATATCTCTAGAGAGGAATTAGGCCCTAAAGATAGCCAAGCTTGTTCTAGAGATAGTTATTTGTATCATTATAACTGTAATCATTTTGTATCATTATAACTGTAAGAATTGTACAGCTTATAAAGCAACAGTTACAGTTGCTGACACAGCTTTGCTCATGTACTCAAGTGTTGCTTATTTTTCGTCTTCACGTCTGATCTTTTGCTAACCTTATTAATCATCAGTTAATATATGTTGAACAAAATCTTTTTTAATCAGAAATAAAGGAAAGGTCTTGGTAATGCGTCGAGTGTTCCTGGAAAGTGGATGTTGCTGCCTAAAGTTATTTTACAAACAGTTCTTGGTTTGATGGAGCTTTTTCATCCCTCCCTTCGAAAGTAAACATGCAAAAGGTTCCAGTCATATTTCCATTTCTCTTTCTGCCCAGTAGGAGTGTAAGAAAGCAGTATTTCTATGTGGGATACTTGACTTAAGCCAAGTATTCAAGTTGGCTTGAGAGAAGATCACATAACACATGCCAGAGGGACACCTCAAGTTAAACACATCATCTGGTTGGATACAGAGTCAGTTTCACACAGGCTGGGGTCTAAATTAGTACTAGGGTCTTGCTTTTATCATCTACCTTACACACTTTCTCTAAGGGAGAGGAGAAGGAAAGTTACCTTTCAGGGCAAATTGCACAAATAACAGCTTGTCAGGAGGGGCTGAGAGCCCTGTGAAAGTTGAAGTGTCAGGCCTGGTTTGGACTAGCAGAAGTTTGTCTTACTGATTTCTGTACCACAGCACCTGGATGGCTCCAGCTCCTCTCCCCACCCCCTTACCCCCCACTGCAGTTCAAACACTCTTCTCCTCCTTTACAGATCTAGCACTAACTTGTTATACCAGAGCTTTTTGTTTTACTGCAACTTCCAACACCAACATGCAGAATCTTGCTTTTATTAAAAATGTGCTTTTATTTCTATTTTCTGTACAGAACAAACTTTTTGGCATGAGAGCAAAATTTGTCTCATCAAAGGAGAGCAAAGCATAATACACTGCATTCTCATAACAATGAGGGGAGGCAGAAGGTGGTGTTTAGATATGCTTATAACTTATTTGCTTTGTGTGCCACAAATTCCTGTGGTTGACAGGATGCCAGCAGTAGAAATAATACTTACTACCTATGAAATGAGGGGCTGCCTTTCATCTGGAGATCAGAAAACTAGGGCTTTTACACTTTAGGCAGTTTTCAAAAGGCTTTTATTTTGTGCATGAAATGCAATCATATACCAGTTCTACCACGGTGATAAGAAACTTCTGATCAATATGGGAGAGTACTGGGACTTAAAAAAGAATTTGTAGGAATACATGGAGAACTGCTTACATGGGTTTCAGAAAAATATTTTTTTTTTCCACCAAAAATGTCTATCTGCCAAAAGGCTGTTAAATATGGGAAGTAACTTTGATTTTAACAAGTTATTTCATAAGTAAAGATGAACAACAGTTTTAGTAGGGTTGAAATGCTGATTTAGGACTTATTGGTATAGAGATTATTTTTTTATTTATTTTTTTTTTTCAGATTTCAAACTGCTTATTCCACCAGTAAAATATACAATTAAACATACAGAAACCATAGTCATTACTCTTCATTTGCAGAAAGCTTTTTTTTTTTTTTAATTTATTTAAGCCATTGCCAGACTTTCCCCAAAATGTCAACTTGGACTTCTAAATTCTCATAACAAGTAGGGCCCCTTTAGGTGTCTGTGGTATTTTGACCTTGCACAATCACAATCATAAAATGGGATAGTTCATCTATTGTCTTCTGATAAACCCAAGTGATGGAAATCTGATATCAACGAGGAATGTATTTCTGTATCAAATGTAAAGAAAGCTATGTAAGGGAATATGATTAGAACTGGTAATAATATGATAATAGGAATGATAATAGGAAACTGGTTTAAGTAGAACTTCTAAATCCAGGTATATCTGTTTAAAATTCTTTTCAAATATTCATGCTTCAGAAAAGTAAAAAATCTCTGGAAATAGGACTACCACGGTGTAAATAGCTATCTCAACAATAGGTTTTGCATAGCCCTTATTAGGCTTGTATATTGTATCAGTTGTGGACAAAATAAAAATAATAAATAAATAAATTAAAAAAAAAAAAAAAGAGAGAGAGGTACTAACTTGGAAGTCTCCAGCATGTTAGAAAATATCTTGAAGCCTCTAGTTAATCCTCTATTTCAAGGAGTTATCACAGTTTCCTATTGGACTAAGCCAGCACATGGCCAAACTCTGAGTAATTGTAAGGGGAAATTATTTGCAGAACAGAAATGATTGCAGAATGGAAACAAGCAGGTGCACAGACATTACTTTGTCGTGCTCTGAACACAAGGCGATGGTAGGATAAAGCAGGAGGCTTCTTTGTGCAGATATCTTGATCAGGCCACCGACTCTTATAAATGAAGGAGAGAGGAAAAGGAGGACACATTCTTAGACTGCTTTTGTACTCAGTAAAGACTAAGAAAAGGTCCCTCTTAAAGGAAATCAAGTAGAAGCCCTGGATTTCACTCCAGAGGAGTCTGTCTTTTTCCACTGAGACACACTACCTACTATACTCTTTGTGCAAAAGCTGAACTTTGGGACAGATTGCTGACTAATCAGTAACGTAAATTCTTTTAGTACTAGCCAGCCACTAGCTCTAATACATTGCTAGTTTAAAAATAAAGCTCTTAATCTAAAGATATTCCTTCTTTTTCTACATTGAAAATTTGTCAGCAGTTTAACAGAAAATATTCTGGATATTCTCATACATTTTTTCCTACAGTTTTCCCCAAGTACCCAGGCCATTCAGTTAAAATTTAGTGCTCTAAATTATAGCAGTAGCATATATCTATGGCATGGGATCTATTGGAGGCTCTGATAATGTGGTTCTTAAACCCACCCTTTAGAAACCATCTTTGGTAGTGATCAAAGGTATTCTGACATAATTTTAAGTCAAATGCCTTGGATCTTTGTCTTCAGTAAACATAAAATCATCCAAAAGTTAGTGTTATCTGTATATACAGTACCAGTGAATTTTCTTACTCCCTGACTAAATGCCAAGGAAGGAATCACAACTCAATAGAGTTTGCAGAAGTCGGAATGGTTTTATTTGACACAAGAGAAAAAGTGGGCTCATAGAGGATAGAGTGTTTCTTTGCTCCTCTACCTTGAAAATTCAAGCAACATGTCTCCTTGTTTTCTTTAGCTCAAGATTACAGTTTCACAGCTCATCTTCTATAAACTAGATTCATGACGTTATTTGGAGAAGGAAGTTGTTTTTCTCATATACTGTCTCACACAGTGTGCTAACCTCTGACTATGGCAATCAGGATCTTTCTTATTAATTTCCAGTGGGAACTGCAAGGCAAATGAAATATTGTTGACAACAGCAAGAAAAGGTGTATGGTATTTCAATGTACTGTTTTCTGAACAATTATGGGAAAATACTTGGTGGAAAAAGTTTCTGCCTTCCTGAGAGTTCAAAGATGGGACATGAAGTTCCTGAAATCTGTAATGAGAAATTATAATAATTACCATTTTAGGTTTGGTATAATTGACTTAGAACAGTTTTCATTCAGTTTGTGTATTGTCTACTATTTACGGTAAGAAGTTGAACAGAAACTACTACTAAGAATACAGGATGTTGGCCAGAGGCACAACTTCTTGTGAAAAGTTTGATTATGGGTGGAAATGGGGTTTGGATGGATAAAACACTACATATATTCATTTTTATCTAACATTTTTATCAAGTGTTCTTGGAAACAACATTTTTTTTTATTTTATTTTTTTTTCCCGTGTTTCACCAGTTTATGTCACTCTGAAGTCCTTGCCAGATGACACCTTCATCTTTGCAGGAAATGCATCATGCAGATGACTAATAGGTTCCAGAACCACTTACAACTGAGTATCAGGCACACTGCAAGTCATGTAGCTGTGCAATCACTCATGAGAAGGGAAAAAAAAATCTAAAAATGAAAAAAGCATCCTTACTTTTACTGTTTCAGTTGTTTTAAAACTGTAATTTCCACATGTAAATTGGTATATTTTAATATATTCTATTATAAAATACTTCACTGTAAATCATAGATCAACAAGACTAAGATGGCTCTGCAAAGTCTTTTATTTAAATAAAATACTGCATTTATGCTAAATTCAACTATAATGAAGAATGGCAATCAAGAAGTAATATGAGTTAATTTGGTAATATGCAAAGGTTTGCATGGAGACTACTGCAGTCAATATGTGCAATTGGACAAGACAAAAAGAGTCACTGCAACCTATTTCTTTAATTGACTATTTATATGGAAAACTCTATTTTCAATTTTGCTTTATAACTAAAGCTTTTCATATGGATAAACTTATCCTTACCAGGGAAAGCTGTTCTTACACATGGAACATTAATGTTCTTACATGAAGGGTGGTTGTTTTATGCTTTTTTTTTATTCATAAGATAGTGAGTATTGTATAAAACCATCTGAGCTGGAGTTTATCCAAAACACCTTCTTGCGAGGGGTGTTGATGTTTCCATAACATTCCCCCCCAGAATTCAAACTTGTTCAGAGACAGATTTTGCATCATTAAGTGCTGATTCCTCATGTGTTGGATTCATGATTGATTGCCAGGCACACACATGGGAGATTTGTTCAATTAGGAGACATATCACTGACTTCTTAAGATTTATGTTTTTAAGGCTATGAAAGACTCATTAACGTTCTCCTTGGCTCTTAAAGAAGTTACATTTCTTTGGCTCAGGTTATCTTTGGAAAGAAATCTTTGCCATAGATGTTAATCACCAGTCTGCCAGATATTAAGGCTGTAATACATTGACATTTTTTAAAAAATATTAATCTGAAGATATTCCATCCTTTTATACATTTAAAATTTGTCAGCAGTTTAACAGAAAATATTCTGGATACTCTCACAGGCACATCATACATTTTTTTCCTACATTTTTCCCCAAGTACCCAGGCCATCCAGTTTAAATTTCCCAAACTCTTCCTTTTCCATTTGTGATTCTCCAATAGAGTTCAAATTCAACATTCAGATTATGCTTTCTGTGGTTCAAAAAACTCTAGTGATGAAACAGTCTGATTTCAGATTAATAACTCTTCTTTCCCAGGCACCTTGGCACCTTTGTATTGCTCTCTAGAGTTATCATTTTATTTATATCTAGCTCACAGCAGTTGAAAACAAAGAAAAATAAATAATGCAACAGTTGGAATATGTGCATACAGTGTTGAGATGTGTAAAAAAGGACAAACGTTAAGGGAAGAAATTGCATTTTATATACATGTATTTTCTACATGTATCTTCTAGTATTCTCTGTTCAGTGTCTGTGTAATTTTCTCTCTGTAAATTCTTTTTCTTCTACTGTATTGCTATTCAAAAGTATGTTGCTTGGCCCTTCAAAATCTGGCAAATTAGGTTCAAAAAAGCATGTGAAAGTTCAAAGCTGTTCTCTATATATTCTCATCTCTTTGATCTGAAATTTCTATAAGTACAAGCTTTTCCAGAGACCTTACTTTCCTTCCTGGTAGCTGCCTGGAAAATATGGTGAGAATCCTCTTTTGTGCTTTATTTCTAAGCCTTCGCTTCTAATTCTGTTTTGAATTATTAAGTGAAAATATGTGTGAAAAAAAAAAAATGTATATATGAGCATTTATGAATGTTTTTTAGACATTGGAAAATATATATATATTTTTTTTTTTTCATTTAATTTTTCTCCTGTGAAGAAAGGCTGAGAGAACTGGGGCTGTTCAATCTGAAGAAAAGGTTCCGAGGTGATCTTATTTTCAATACTTAAAGAGGGCTTATAAAAAAGTTGGAGCAAAAACTTTTTGCTCAGTCAGATAATGACAGGACAAGAGGGAATGGTTTTAAACTAAAAGAGGGTAGGCTTAGATTAGAGGTTAGGAAGAAAGTCTTCACTCACAGTGGTGAGGCATTAGAACAGGTTGCTCAGAGAACTAGTGGATGCCCCATCCCTGGAGGTGTTTTCATACAGACACCAGTAACAAACCAGCCAAGTGTTCTATATGACAAAATGACAGATCTGTAACCTCTGTGTCATAGCTTTAGGTATTAAAAAGTAGCACAAAGAAATCCAGGCAGAGGGAAAGAGAGGCTAAGGTGAAAATGGAGAAAAGCACAAGATAAGTAAAGAAACAATGAGATTAATGAAGGAATACTGCTTTTGCAATTAAGATGCCTGTGTGGCATCTTACCAGATGATCTTACCAGATCATCTATAGACTGGAAATAGGATGAAGCTATTCACTCATTAGCCATAGAGATTTGACACTGCAGAGGCTATGTGCTTCTTTTATACATCAACTGATGCAGAAAGCACTCCAGGACCTGTGGCAGAGAGATGCTCTATTTTTCTGTACAGCCCTTTCTCTCCTTCCCTCTCTACTTCTTCCTTGACACTGTAGTCAATTTTGGCCTCAATCACCAGCCTATGTAAAAGAATAGAATAATGTTTTCTTGCTATATTGTAAACCTTTTTGGGCGGTGATCTGGAAATGTCTGATGGCTAATTTGCTAGCATGTTGTTTGCTACTTATTTTTCTCCTTATATATAGTATAGAAATCATATAGAACATTAATATGGATAGTATATATAATAACATATAGCAATAGTATATATAATGTAGCCATTGGTACACCAGACTGGGAAAAAAAAAAAAAAAGTGTTGTATAGTATGTAGTATATTACAGTAACATAGCATCTTGTTGGTTAGTGATGATATGTTGATATATGTTGCATGGTAATAATCAGAGAAATGCTACAGTGATGAGCTTGTTTTCCCGAGCTCTTCAGAAGATATGGAATCCCAGACACTTTTGCAGAAATAACCTCCTCCTCTGAAAATTTTCCCTTCAATTCTTTATTGCTACTTATCATTCTTTAACACTTGAACTCAGCATCAGCTAAAGTTCCTATTCGTTAACTCCATTTCCTCTTACTTTCATTAATTCCAAACAATTATGATGTTTGTTTACTCACATAGCACTGCAAATTATGCTAATCAATTGAGATTGCACCCAGCTGGGATTCCTCATGCTGTGTGGATATCTGTGGTTGTTGAAATGAAGAGAGATAGGTGTGATGCATTTAATTAAGTAATTTATCATCCTAAAAGCATGCCCAGACCAAAATTTTTTCTGCAGACTGCTGTCAAACCTCAAAAGCTTGGATCTGAGAGCTCATCTGAAACCCTTCCCCTAGAGAGGCTGCTGAACTACTGGAAAGGTCTCTAGAGAGTCTGAGTTTTTTAGAAATAGTTGATGGTTTATGTTTCTGTTTCCCTTTAGGTGCTTTGAAAACTGAGTTGTTCTGGTAGTTGCTGGACAGTTATGTAACCACACACAGTTCGCTTCTGCTGAAAAAAAAATAAATAAATAAAATGAATTACAGCTGTGGGAAAGGTAAGGTTCACAGAAAAAAAAAATAAAAAATAAGGGAAAGATGTTTCTGCATCATGCTACCCTGTCTTTCAGTCCTCTACTTCTACTGTTCATGAACTTTCTGTATGAGGATCTACCTGTTTGTTTTCTACCATCCCTAGACATTGTTGGTAATCCTTCTGGAGATTCTTTGAAGCATACAATAAGCTACAATCCAAAATATAGCAGTATAAAAAACACATTTCCAGTCTTTAGTGATTACCAAAATATTATTGGTTCCTTATGTAAGTAAAAACATTCTGATCTTTGTATGTTAAAGTAATTCCTGTGGATTGACAGAAAGAATTGTGAGTTCAGTGCTGACTAATAGCTGGAGTCTGAAAAAAAAAATAATAAAGAAAAAAATTAAAATGCTTATGCTTAAGTGATATATGGAACAATTCACCCTGGAATCTCACTCTGGAAAGGTATTTCATTTATCACTTTTCATATTGTGATTTACCTGATAGTTGCATTTACTCCCAGATCCTTACATATCATTACAGTAGGTGAAGCAACATCATTGCATATGCAATTCCCAATGCAAACTTCAAACATTTTCAAAATCTGAAGAGAGGGAGGACACTTTTTAAAATATACTATGCATATAAATAATTATTTGGAGCTACATGCTATTTCAAAAGAGCAAAAATGAAGCAACTGTTTTCAGCCACTTATTTTTCCTATGAACATTTTTCTGTTTGTCAGAAAAACATACCAGTAAGTTCCAGACATGCTCACATATTCGTAATATTGGCAAAAGTACAGTATTGCCAAGGGGGCACATTTGGAGGTAAATTGATTTCACTCTTCTAATGGAAAGAATGCATGGCATTCCAGAGTCTTTTGAAAAACACCAGAGTGAAGCAGCATCCCTTTACATATGCATTGGAATCATTCCTAAATGCATAAAGATGCTTAGGTGATTTTTAGTCAGACCAAAAAGTTATATCCAGATGTGAATAAATGGTTAGGCGGAGTGCTTTTTCTATGTGAAAAATGATCTATGTACCACAAAATAATAAATAACACATAGCAGACTAATCTCCTGGTGTCATCTTTGTGATGAATGAACATTATGGGGGATGAGGAAACTTGCCTTCTTCCTATTTTTCCTTCCATATTTTTAGATTTATATTGAGATGAAAAATGAGGATGGTGCATTTGCTGTTAAGTTAGTTTTTGAGATGCAGCCTATTCACTAGCACTGCTCAAAGAAATCAGCAGCTTGTGGAAGAAACTTGTGATGATATCTGGCCAGTAACTGATGGAGATAGAAGTAAGGATGGGGCTCTCTTACCTGCCTGCCTTCCTGTTGTACACCTGCTCTGCAGACAACCAAGAGAATATCAGTATAAAGGGATGTGCTTAAATGTGTAGAGGCCTGAGTGTTCCAGGGACTACTCCCCAGATTGCCCATGCAAGACAACTGTCTGCATGTTTGCTCAGAAATTTGACTTTGAGGGCATCTGTAAAGCCAAGGGTTGTCTGCCTGGGCATTTAAGACGTTGCATAGCAGCTAAGAAAACTCCATTTTCTCTCCAGCTTCTTTAAAATCTTTACAAATACTTTCCAAAAGCATCTTCATTTAAAAGACAGAGTGGTAGGTCAGCCAAAGCAAATGGAAATCCTTAAAAGCAAGATAATGCTGTCTTACTTTATTCAAATGCCTATGCAGGAAATCTCCACTGAAGTGGCTGACATATTGTTACAATATTTTTTTCCCATTGCCCATCTTATTTAATGTTCTTAAGAAGTCCCTTTTACCAGTATGTGCAAAGGAAAAACTCTACAGCACTGCTATGGTCATCCAATTAATCTCTGATTCCTTAACTTCAAATTCAACAATGGTAATGGTTCTTCTGACCCAGACAAGAGTGGATGGGGCTGTGTGTTTTTCACTTTCCTTGTAATTAGCGTATCAGAAAAGGGGGCCAATATTCTCCTAAGAATATACTTTTCTCTCTGTGTATCTCAACTGATATAAGACAGTTTTTTACATACCTTTAAAGAGAATAGTGATGATTCTAAGGGAGAATAAACAGCCATCATACCAGAGGGAAAGACAATGGCTTTTTTCTTCTCTCTACTATCTTGATATGATACACCTGATTTTGTTTTAAAAAGAAAACTATGCATCTGGATATAAGACATCTTGTTCGTGAGACCAATTTAAGTAAGACCAATTAATTTTCAGAAGAAAATAAAGGAACTGACTGAATGAGAAAAACTGATGTAGGACTTACTCCTTTTTGGTTCCTACAGGTAAGAAAACCATGTAGCTAAAAACATCCTTCATCATTTGAATCAGAAATATTTGTGACTTGTGCTGATGTAATCAGGGCACGCTTAGAAAAGGACATCAGCAAAGTGTTACAAGTGCATTTACAAGCTCTAACTGAATACTACAGAGAGAACTTTGCAGGCCTTTGGCTTCCAGATAATGCAGATGATTTTGTTTCCTTTCTGGCAGTCTCAAAAAAAAGACAGGAGAGGAAGTGCTACAATGTTGGCTGAGCTGAGTATGTCCATCTGCACAGGAGTCTCTGGTGAGACAATATCATGAAATAGCCAAAGCAAGGATTTCCTTTTTCTTTCCCCTCCCCTCCCCTCCCCCCTAAAACATGATATTCTGGTGGACTTTGAATACTGCTTTGTTTGTTTCTTTGTTTCTTTAATGGGTGTCCCGAATTATAGATTTGAAAAGATCTATATCTATATAGATCTGTTTAAAACAAATTATAGATCTGAAAGAAAATGTATGCAACTCCCTGCAACAGGTATATTTAGTACACCTCCCACACTTAATCTCTAGAATAAGATTCCAGATCTTCCAAATATTTTGGAGAATAATCTCAAGCAACTCCAAGAATAGCGAGCCAATGACAGGATAGAAAACAGATGCCTGGACTCTGAAGGCACTTTCAGAATGATAACTGGTCCTGTCAGCTATCTCAACATTTACCAAAGTGGGAAGGAAATCATTTTGGCTGTCATTGAAAATAAGAATTGTTTGATGAACAAAAAGTATTTTAAATCAGCACTTCAACACAGCTCCCTTATTCCCAGCACTAAAATAATTGGAGTGATACATTTATCACACACACAAGACCTGAGACAGACACCCCTAACTTAATTTTCCCTGTGGCTTTGGTGTATACCAGATACATAGCATTCTTTCTCTTAACAGGTCTAGCTGAAGAAGACCTGTGGGCCAGACGAGTAATCAAAACCTTTTGGTGGATTGCCCAGTTCACCTCACTCAGCCAAGATGTACTCCTTTACATCCAAGGCATCAGGCCAAGGTCATTTTCTGGTGTTTTTAGTGGCTGACATCAACAGCATTACTGAGAGACCTTGTGGGAGAGATTGGGGTCCCTGGAGTTCACCAGTAGGCAAAAGCCCAAAGAAGGTGTTTTCCTCATTTGGGGAAAAGAAGTGAAGAGTCTCATAGAACCCCTCTTTTTTGCTCCTGACCCAAATCAGAAAGTGCTCCTGCAGCCTGAAGTGCCCTGTAAATGACCTGAAGCAAGTCATTTAATCCATCTGTCCTTTGCTTCCACATCTGTAAAATGGAGATAATCCTTCTCTTCTTCTCCAGGCAGTTTGGAAGATAAATTCATTAATTCTTGGGAGTTGCTCAGTGCTTTGACAAATTGGGCTCTATGCATGCAACAACATACAAAAAAAAAAAAAAATAAATAAAAGTGTTCCTGAAGCAAACCCTCTTCTCTCTGACAGCTGAAAGTTATAGGTTTGAACATACTAATCCACTGGGCCTTAAAACTTTAATCCTCCAAAGTCACCCTCGTGATTATTTTGCCTGGTTGAGCATCAGAACTGAACAAACAAATGCTGAAAAGTCAGCCTTGCAAAAGATTTCATTTAAGACATTTTGGTTTTGCTGAGGTTCCTTACCTCAAGCTCTCTGAAGAAAAAGAAAACAAGCTGATTGAATATTGAGACAGCTGCCAGACTTGGGTTTTGTCACAAAGACCATAGAATAGCAGCCATGGAACACAAAACCCAAATGTCTCACTGTGCCTGGGGAGGTAGGATAATAACCAAGAAAAAAGAGAAGGAAGGAAGAACATTTAAGGACAGAGAAAACTGTGATAAAGTTTGGCCCAGTGGGGCTCGATCAGGTCCATTGAAGTTTTGTGCATCTTCACAGGCAGCAAGCTCTAGGGCAAAAGCTGGAACATGGGTAGCATTAAAGTCTTGCCACTGTGGACATACAATATTACTGTACAACACAGTAGTCACCAGAATTGTTCACTTGCTTTAAACTTGGAAGTATCACTTTTATGATCAATACTAACTTAGAATTTGTGGATAGATCTACGTATAAGATTTACAAGTTTGGTGTGATTCTAATCAGCAGCATACTGTTCAAGCACTATTTATGAGAACATATTGATATGGAAAACAGTGCTGGAAATTTTGTAAAAACACTTTCAGTCTGGTATGGAAACAACTTCCAAGAAGCTATTTTTGAGCAATTTCCACTTCTTGTCTTGTCCTTAAACAGGAAGCAGTAAGAATCATAACAATAACTATGTTTATGTTCCAAAACTTTGCAAACAAGTTAAAGTCACCGGCATAAGTACTGGGAAGTTTTTATTAAATTCAGATAAATTTTACCCTACTCATTTTATGCTTTCCTGACCAAAAATGCCTGTAAATGCAAAGGTATTTTAATCAGAAATGCTTTTTAAAAAACAAAGACCATGTCTCTGTGTCAATCCTTTGACAACAAAGAATTATACAAGTTTTTCTCAGTTGGAGAACTAGTCTGAGAGGTTCTTGTCTCATGGTTTCTTCAATATATAACTACATGAATCATGTTTTCCATTATCCTGAATCTACAAATAAATGCTTAGCAAATTAATCTCATTTTTAAGTCCTCAGGAGTCTACTTCAGAATTTGATGGATGTCTATTCAGATTAATAGAAAGGTTTCTTTATTGTGCTTCAAACATACAGTTAGTCCAAGTGAGTGCCAGTAATACTGTGGGTGTAACGTGTTTGTCCTAGCTGTCCTTGGCTGCTAGTAAAGGAACTGACAACTAGTGAGCAGAATAGTTGTTATAGAAGGAAAAAAATAATAATAAAATAATAATAATAATAAAAGTATCTTACACCTGAAATTACTGCTAGCAGGGAGAAAAATAAAAAGAAAGAAGAGCACTTTTCCCTGTTTCATATCTATATATCTCCATTCACTCAGCATATTCTACTTGTTTTACTGGAGAAATCATTTCATCAGCTAATTGTGTTTGTAACAATCTTCTTCCCTACAGAGAGGATTTCTGTCAGTGACCTTCATGTTGAGCTATTTTTGTTGGTGGGGTTAATTTAGAATGTAAACCAGAAAGGAACTTGTTACCATTAGGAAGGAAAAACACCACATAACCTTTGTGGAAGTTTTATCTGTGGTCCATATCTCAAAGTCATAAAAACACTTTGAGTTAAATGACTGGTACCTGTGAGAATTGAACTAGGATCTTAAAACAATTTTAAAATTTAGAGCAAAACCACTACTCTTTGTTTTTTTTTTTGTTCTTTCTTTTTCTTCTCTTGCAAGTTAATTCAGTATTTACATTTCCTCTGAGTTCCTCTAAATTTCTTCTCTTTACTCCCCTCTTACTTAGTTGGAGCAGATTTGTGTTTTATCTAGGTGATAGTATTTTATTTAGGTGATGGACTTCATCAGAAATGAAAAAAAAAATAAAAATCTAATGATCTTTTTTAAACTTTAAGGAATTATTAAGAAACACTGTACAAAATATTATTGTATGATTAGTAAATGAGTTCAGATGTTCATTGCCTGCACAGATTTACAAAAGGAGAAACTTAATAAAGATATCTTGTTGAAAAGGATCTCAGAAAAGTTGGCTCAGAAAGGAGCTGAGGAATTGAAGTAACTGCTTGTTTCCTTTCTCTGTTTTTAAATCTTTATCCTGAGACACAGAGGGTAGATTACAGTGGTGAAACAACATATGCCTCACAGCGCCATTACTTCAGTTAATTGCAGAATATGCAAGGATGGAAAGTAACGCATACTGTTTTCTGTTTGCTACAAGAAACATGCACAGACACACACACACACGTATATATATGTGTGTGTATATACAATACATACATGGATTTTTTTTTATTTTTTTTTTTAATGTTAAAACAAGATATTTTAATCCTCCAGGAAAGGACACTTCCTCCAGATGTGCGCCCTTTTCCAGACAGAAGTCTAGATGGTGGTGCAGAGCAGGAATAGGAGGAATGCTGTTTGGCACCTGCTTTCTGTTCAGATGAACAACAGGATTTCTGAATGCCATGGCATTGTAGCACACTTCAGAAACAGTGAAAATCTACAATGATGATATTTCTGCTGGAATTTGAGAACTTTTCACAGACACGTGACAAGACTTTGGGCAATCTGGGACTGAAATAAGCCTTTAATTAGAGTTTTTCAGAATCTTTGTCCCAGTTTAAAATTAGTCCTGCTGAGATGAATGCAAATTCAAATTCAAATGGAAAACAGTCTCCTCACTATTTTAAAGTGATCTGATCTGTATGTTTCATAACATCTCTGTCACACTAGCAGCCCTCTCTTAAGGAAAACCAACAATGAGGAATCTGCCATATCTCCAATAATCTGGCTTAAAACAAACAGTGCCTAGTTAACCTGACAAAAATATTATGCTGTTACTGAGTTTCATTTTGTATTTTCTCACTGTTTAATCTCCCTAATTGTTTTCAGTGAAACTGAGGAAGTCGTCTTTTATTCTGGATAAATTAAAAGGAAAAAACAAACAAACAAAAACAACAAAACTAAACCAAAACAACAACAAAAAAATCTTACATAATTCTATTTGTTTCTTAGTAATATAAGCATCCCTATTTTGTTTGTTTGTTTGGTTTGGTTTGGTTTTCATTTTAAATTTCCTTTTTGAAGTAAGAGCAAGTAAATTTTACTGTTTTCGTGTAAGAGTGAAACAGATCACAATAATGATCTCATTAATACCTTTTTAAGAGACAGTATTACTGGCTAGTTTTTCAATGTATTCATTTGTTTATACATCCAAGAATGATGTTTAATTTCTAAGTGTTTTTGCCTCTGTAGGAGTTTATGTCTACCTACCTACCTTACCTACAAAGGAACATGAAATCCATCTCAGCATCACTGCTTTCTAGGATGTAATCCCTCTTCTTATAAATATGGCTGTACAGTTATTCCTGGATTAATGATCACGCATTTTGCTGTGCTAAACTGCTTATTTTACAACTGCACCTAATTTATCAAGTTAGTTTGATTGCCAAGTACCACTGATATGACGAAATGTGAACTCTCCAAAGTCATTCAAGGTAGAATTCATCTTGTCAAACTTAGCCTATTTAAAAACTGGCCATCCAAGTTGCATTAGCCACGTAGGCTAAAAAGATAGAGTATCTCTTGAGAGATAACAATAAATTTATATTTATAATGAACAGGATGAACCACAATCTGCAAATGCCTGGTTTTCCTCCATTGTGCGTGAAGGCAGATATTGTGATTTGCTTGGACTTCACTCCTAACTTGTAAAGGGATAAAAGACATGATCCCCAGTTTAAAAGTTCTACCCTTGTCCATTACAGTATTATTGATAGTTTGTCCTTCTGAACCACACCAAGAACTTCTTGTGTCTCTCTCCTCCCCTGCAGGTAATAATACTGAAGGAGTAGTAATTTTAGATATTTTAACAAGATCAGTTATACTGTATTGCACTGCCAAGACCAATATTCATGTGGAGATTATATGTTTTCTCTTCTGGTATCATGCTCACTGGGTTTCTCTTTGTGGTTTCTCAGAATATGTTTTGTTTTGTTTTGGTTTTTTTCCTGTATTTTTATAAAATGTAAAGTGAAGTTTATGTTTATGAAGAGAGTTTTGGAAACCAGAAATATCTCAGAAGTCCAGTAAGGGTATCAAGAGGTCAAGTGTGCATTGTTCTGAGTGTAACCCTGAAGGCTCATGCACTCTGGAAAGAGTGGGCAGTTCTGAGCTTTGCAGTGGTTGACCTCGAGGTGGCTCACATGCAAGGTGTAGCTCAGAGTTTTCTCCACCTGGAATTCAGCTGACACTATGTTTCTCTCATAAATTTCAACAGATATCGGAAGATATAAATGATTTTTAATCAGTGGTAGACTGGGCCAAGTTTGAAGCCATGACCAGAAGTAGAGAGGCTTCCTTTCTCACAGGATATGTTTTTTTGGATCCTGAAGGTTTCAACCAAAAAAATTTTTTACACACACAAAAAAAAAAAAAAAAAAAAAAAAAAAAAATCTAGGCCAAAACCTTCCCACTTACATCTATGCAAACCTCATTGATTTCCTAGCCAAAGCCTGATGTTGTGAGACCCAAACCCTAAGACTCTAGCAGCAAAGAAAATAGAAAGGTCATGTATTTATCCACAGACCACTAATTTCCTAATTTTATGCTCATTATCCTAGATTATGAGACATCAGCAATGCTGTCCACTCTTCTTTGGTTGTGAATGTATTATAAACTTCACTGCACACATATACTTTATATCTGTCATAGGGAAAAAACGTCTTTTAAAATTGCCTATATTACACACTGAGAAAGTTTCTGTAGATTTAGAAATGAAGTGACCCTTAATTTGATCAAGATTGGGGATTTTTTTTTCAAGGAAAAACAATACTGTGATTAAAGCACTGGACTGGTACTCTCTCACAAAATTCCTACTTTCTTCTAATAGTGCTTTCTGAAGCACTGAATTGCAGAGGCAAGTCTTTAATAAAGGGAGCTAAGGTACAGTAACAATACAGCAAAACCTAAAATGCACTCTTAGCTCTAGGAATAGTATCAATTACGCTGAAAAACATCTCTCTGTTAGGTAGCTATGTGACACATCTTCATTATTGGAAGGAGTTAGTCTTCTTCACCGGAATACTCAGCAGCTATGTCTGGGAGTTGGGACACTTCAGAGAGACAGTAGCAAGAAAGAGCCAAGAGATGCAAATTTGAAGTTCCCTCTCTTGACTGAGTTGGGTGTATGTTTCAGTGCAGTATTTAAGCAGATTTATAAGGATTTGTCATCCACCGTCCAAAATTACTTTAGTTTATCTGTCTCCACTACAGTTTTTTGAGTATTGTACATCAGACTTCTGCTGAAAATATCAAATCTATTCTGCAGAGCAGAATCTCCCTTTCTTCTCTGAATGTTGTTGTGTAAGAAATACTGCTTTTCTGGTTTCACATGGGCCTGACTTCCTTGGAGATACAAGCAATGATTTCACACAGAAAATTTCATAGCCTTTTACCATGGTCACTGCCTTGGTAACTTGTAACTTGGTAATACTGGTGACTCAAACCTCATAAGGATAAGAAGGATTCAGAGTCCAGAGGAGTAGCTACCATCCTGACCACTACTATCTCTGAGTGGAGGTAGACATCTAGGTAGTCAGTTGCTTTTCAGTAGGTAGAACATTAGGTTGAGATTTTTTCTCCCTGAAGTTTTCAGTAAGGTTATCCTAAACCTCTTTGCTGGACCTGGGATCTCACAGTAAGGACACTTAGGCACACAAGTCATGTGCTGAAGCAGAGTCCTCGTTCTCTGAAGCAGACG